>NC_041387.1:669277422-669284773 GCF_002162155.2 Triticum dicoccoides | reverse complement strand
CCCTGGAGCAAGAAAGGAAATGATGGGCCCAACACCCAGCTGGCCGACCAGAGTGGGCTCTCCCTCCGACCGGCCCACGAAGCCAGCGTGGCCCATACGACCAGGTCCGTTCCGTCCTACAAACTCCGCATCCCCCCTGCTCTCTTCTTCCATAACCGCCGCGCCGTAGCGTAGCTTCCCTCCTCTCTCCTCCTCCGCTCCGTCGCCGTCGCCGTCGCCGTTGCCGACGCCGGACGGAGCGAAGCGCCGCCCGCGCTCCACGGGTAAGCCCCGCCCCGCCCCCCACCGAATGCATGTGAAACCCCTCCCCCGCTCGCTCGCGCCGCGCCCCCTGCACCGGAGCGCGCGCGACCGCGCGGCTCGGCACCGCTCGAGAGGCCCTACGCTAGCCTCGTCGTCGTCGTCGGCGGCGGCGGTGCTTCGCGCGGCTGCCGCAGCGGCGCAACCCCTGTGCTCCTCTCTCTCGCTCGCTCGCCCTTCCCCGAACAGAGCGCGCGCGCGCGCGCGACTGCTCTGCTCGGCTCGAGAGGCCCTACCCTGCCTAGTCGTCGGCGCGGCGGCGGAACTCTCGTGCTTATGTCTCGCTGTTCCCCGACGAGAGCGCGTCGGTAATTTCCTGCTTCTGTTACTGATCGATTTCATTTCCGCGCCTCTCGCTGATGAACAGGGCGTGCGACTGACCCACCGATGGCCGCCAACGAGGGAGACGGGACCGGAGCGGGCGCGGCGCCCACCGTCGTCGGGCTGGCGCTCGGCGGCTCCGAATCCAGCGCCTACGTCCTCCAGTGGGCGCTCGCCAACTTCGCCAGGGACGACGCCGCGCCTCCCGCCTTCAAGCTCATCCACGTCCTCACCCCGGTCCTGGCCGTGCCCACGCCAAGTACGTACGCACGCCCCGCTCCTTCTTACCTCGTCGCTTCCGCCCGCTTGAGTCGCTTCCGCTGCATGCTCACCATCTGTTTGTGTTTGTGCTTGTGCCTGTGCGTGGCTTGCCTTCAGTGGGGGGCCGCCTCCCGATTGATGAAGTCAAGTCCGCCGTCGTCGACGACTATCTCGGAAAAAAGTGGATCAAGAAGCAGCAGATGCTGTTCCGCTGCAAAGACACATGTGATGAAAACAAGGTGGTTTCAGTTAGCAACTGTCCTCCATTTTCGTTTCATGTTCTAGACTGAATCTGAATGAATGGATCGACCCCCTTGTATGTTGGTTGGATTTGTATCTGTTTACTTAATTGGATCAGGTTGGCTTGCCTTAACAAGTAGGAGTACTCCATTTCCATTTCATATTCCACACTGAATGAATGCATCAGCCCCTTTGTCTGTTGGTTGAATTTGTTTGTTTACTTACTAGTCACAGGTTGACTTGCCTTAACAAGGAGCATGTTTCCATTTCCTATTCTGGACTGACTGACTGACTGAATGCATCAACCCCTTGTCTGTTGGTTGAGTTGATTTCTTTACTTTCTTGGCTCAGGTTGAAGCTCAAGTACTACTTGCTAATTCAAATGCATGTGGGTTGGGTTTAGTTGTTTACTTAATTGGCTCAGGTTGACTTGACTTAACAAGTAGTCTGTTTCCATTTCATATTCTACACTGAATGAATGCATCAACCCCTTGTCTGTTGGATGAATTTATTTGCTTGCTTACTTGGCACAGATTGACTTGCCTTGACAAGCATATCTCCATTTCCTGTTCTAGGCTGACTGGATGAATCAACCCCTTGTCTGTTGGTTGAATTAATTTGTTTATTACTTACTCGGCTCAGGTTGAAGCTCAAGTACTGCTTGTTGAGGGTAACGATGTCGCGGATACCATTTCCAGTCTTGTTTCTCAGTACCAGATACAGATCCTCGTTGTCGGTAACTCTTCCAGCATGATCCCATTCACTAGGTAGCTCCTCATACTCATACCTGTACTGTACTAATTCGTGATGAATAATAATTAATGTGCATGCTCCTGTTGATCATTGGATGATATATGTCTTATAGGATGTCCAGTGCAAGTAGGAAGTCCTCCAAAATCTGCAAGAGTGTCCCCAGCTTTTGCACAGCATATGTTGTTTCAAAGGATGGATTCTCTTCAGTTTATGCTTCTGAATCAGAAAGTGGCTCGCCCTCTGGCTCTCTAGTACCAAAAGGCAACTCCGGGAGCTCCGAGACCGAAGAATTTATAGACTCCTCAATATCAGGTAAGGCCGCATAGTCGTCAAGCTACCATCAAATATTTCTCATGTATTGTTCCCTTGCTGTGCATCTTTGGCGTGCAGTATATTCCTTCCTGTTTCTCATTGCTGCTGGAACTGTGAAACTGCAGCAAGCTTGCATGAAGACATAAGCCTATTATTGTTTCTAGTACTTGGCTCAAAAGTATAATCTCAAATGCAAAGATAGACAAGTTGGAGTTGCTTATTTCCCCTTCTCATCATCTGAATGTTACCTGTTCCCTTGTTTCATCAGATTTGGATGACAGTTCAGGGCGGGGCCTGTCTGGTTTTCCAAGCCTGCCACGCTCCAACCTGGCATCAGAGAACCTCGAAAGTGTTTCATCTGTTGAAGGTTTTAATCTATATGATTATGTCACTGGAAATGCATCAGTATATGCCAACAAGGACAGAAGAATTACCCCATGCACTGGTGCTCAAAGCTCTATATCAAGTCAATTTCAGGGTTCAGACAAGGTGCCAACAAAAGAAAGTTCACTGCTGGGATTCATGCTTTCAGACAACAAGGTTGGTGGTGCAATTTCTTGGTTATTGACAGGATTTTAATTATATGAACGTCTTCATTGGTACTATATTTACGCATCCAACTCATAGCTTTTGTTTTGGTTAATTGCAGGGTTCGGACAAGGTGCCAACAAAACAAAAATCACTGCTGGGATTAATGCTTTCAGAGAACAAGGTTAGTGGTGCAATTTCTTGGTTATTGACAGGATTTTAATTATATGAACGTCTTCACTGAAACTATATTTAAGCGTCCAACCCATAGCTTTTGTTTTGATTTTTTTCCCCAGATAACAGTTAATATATTAAAATTCCCCAGTTTTTCGCTAACTTTGCCACAGTAATTTGTTTTCCTCCAATCCAATTGATAATGAGTTACTATGTAGTTGGCCACGTGCCTTATGGATCGTGAATTATTATAGATGCATTCCTTAATTAGGCAAATTTACTGTTGCGCTGGAAAAAGATATGAATGGAACATGCATATTTTGTGGATTGCACTCTAACTCTGTTCTGCTCTCATAACCTGTGCCAATGCAGGATGATATCAGTACAGAGCTTGAAAAGCTGAAGCTTGAACTGGGACATATACAGGGAGCATACAAACTCGTTCAGGATGAGTCGGTCGATGCATCTCATCAGGCAAGTCAGTGGTGTGTCTGCTGTCAAAAAGGGTGAATTTACCAATTCAGCACAAATGTTTAAATCATCTTGCCTCTGATCCTTATTGATGTCGATCAGGTGAATGAATTAGCTGCCAGGCGCATGGAAGTGGAAGCTCAGTTAAGTGAGATACAGGCCAGGGTGGATAAGGCCAATGACGATGTACAGGAACAGATGGCGCAGAGACTCCTCGCAGAGGAGGCAGCAACCCAATTAAAGGATCTTGTGAGGGCGGAGGTTATGCAGAAAAATAGGCTGCTGGCAAAGGCATCCAAGGACGCTGATAGGAAGGCGAGGCTGGAGAAGCTCCTCGTACTTCAAGGCGACTCGTACTCGACGTTCACTTGGGAAGAGATTGATAGCGCTACAGCATCATTCTCAGAGTCACTCAAGATCGGAACTGGGTCTAATGGAACGGTATACAAGGGCCATCTCAACCACTTGGATGTAGCGATAAAGGTCCTTCATTCTAATGACAGCTCCAGTACCAAGCATTTCAACCAAGAGGTACGTACTGGCTGAATTCATTCTGTGCTTCTTCTTCTTCTTCTTCTTCTTCTGGTGAGCTGTTTGTTTATTAGGCAGCACTGTGTGTGGTTTTAATGGCCTTTTCATCATGACACAGTGAAGCAGCTAGGGTCCCATCTTGAGAATTTTCATGTCAAGTTATTAAGTGACAATGTTCAAAAAAAGTTGATGCAAGTGCCTGTTTCTGCAGCTTGAGGTTCTGAGCAGGATACGCCACCCACACTTGCTGATGCTCCTGGGAGCCTGTCCGGACAAGGGCTGCTTGGTGTACGAGTACATGGAGAACGGCAGCCTTGCGGATCGTCTGCAGCGCAGAAAGGGCAGACCAGCGATCCCATGGGTTGATCGCTTCCGCATTGCCTGGGAAATTGCGTCAGCCCTGGTGTTCCTGCACAGCACAAAGCCCAGCCCAATCATCCACCGTGACCTCAAGCCTGAAAACGTGCTCCTCGACAGCAACCTAGTGAGCAAGATTGGTGACGTGGGCCTGTCAACCCTGATGCCGCACAAGGAGACTCTGTCAAACCGCACGGTGTACAAGAGGACGGGTCTGGCGGGCACGCTGTTTTACCTGGACCCGGAGTACCAGAGAAGCGGGCAGGTGTCGGTCAAGTCGGACACGTACGCGCTTGGCATGGTGATCCTTGAGCTGCTGACGGCCAGGTCACCGATCGGGCTGCCTGAGCTGGTGGAGCGAGCAGTGGAAGACGGCCAGATTACTGATGTCTTGGACACGAGTGCAGGGGACTGGCCCGTGAAAGAAGCGCATGAGCTTGCCCGGCTAGGGCTAAACTGTTTGGAGATGCGGAGCAAGGACCGGCCCGACCTCAAGAGCGTGGTGGCGGTGGACCTGGAGCGGCTGAAGCATAGCACGGCCGTGCCAGGCTTGGCCGGGCCGCCCAGCCACTTCATGTGCCCAATACTCAAGGTACGTACGGTTTTTTTCTACAGTAGATTTATGGATGTGGCAGTTAGTGTGATAGATAGATAGACAGGCTGATCATTTGGTGCATGGACGTGTGATTGATACAGTTCATGGATGTGTGTGTGTGTGTGTGTGGTTTGTGCAGAAGGTGATGAAGAAGCCGTGCCTGGCGGCGGACGGGTACTCGTACGAGCACGACGCGATAGTGATGTGGCTGTGCGACCAGAACACGTCGCCGGTGACCAAGGCGCAGCTGCGCGACAAGAAGCTGGTGCCTAACCTGTCTCTGATGAGCGCCATCGCGAGCTGGATGGCCCAAGGGGGGGAGGCCTTATCTGATGGAGTGAGTGAGGCTCATGCATGGTAAATACTACTCCCTCCGTTCTTTTTTATAAGACGTTTCAGACAGCTGAGATTGAACTGTTTTGGGCACTGTCTGAAATGTCTACAACGTCTTATAAAAGTGAACAGAGGAAGTAAATACGATCGAAGCTAGTCTAACAGAGTGCTGCACATATCATCGGGGCTTGCTTTGGGTTGGGTTGGGTTGGGTTGGGTTGGGTTTGGGAGAGAAGGTTTATGCCATTGCCAGGTATACAAGAGAGTAGAGTGTCTGTTCTTTGGTACCAGCTGCTCGCTTCTGTGTATATACGCAAATGGATATCATTATATATACGATTAAAATACACTTAATTTGGGTGGGTACGGTATCGTATCATGTGTGAAGCTGGGAAGCTGCACCGTACGTGGTCGAACCTGAATCCGAGTCCGGCAGGGAACAAGCAAGGTGCCTCCGCGGCCCCTTCTTTATAACACTGGAGGCTGGACCAAGAAGCCTCCCTCCCTACCCAAATCCATCCAATCCAAACCTAGCTAGCTAGCGTTCCTAATCGGAAGAAAGAAAATTCCGTCTGCTACATTGTGATGATGTCAGCTGTGAATCCTTTGTTTAATCTTCTCTTCCTCTTTGGTAAGATATTACCGTGTTAGCCTTTCATCTATTGAAACTAGTACAATGCCCGTGCGTTGCTATGAAGCGTGCATGAGAGCCGAGGAGTTTATCACCAGCTTAGGAGATCGTCAAAAGACGATGGTATCTTGCGGCCGCTGCATGGTTCACGATTGAAAACAGAGCGAAAATACAATGAAAGATTATGTTGTAGTCACCAAAGAGTCTTGAGCAATCATAGTAGGTCCTTTGCAAGATTTATTTGGAATGTCTCACGCCTTGTGTAAGTAACCTTGGTTTATTATGTCAAGCCCCACATGTGAGTAGAAGTACATTTGTTTATTTTTATGGCCCCATAAGTGAACTCATAACCGACTCACTGTTTTGGTTACCGGTCGAAATTTCAAAATTTCCCATGGTTACCGCGTATTTCCGTGCCCCTCGGTAAATCACCATACCAAGCAAAAAATACCATTTTTTTGAAAATTTTGAATTTAACCACTCAATTTACTGTAAAGTACGTAGGATCTACTTAATGCCATGAGAGTTGGTTTTGGCGTGTTGATAGCAACCTAGTTCCTGTTTTGAGAGGTCTCTGGTTCGAGTATTCATTCATTCACTTATTTGAATTCAAAATTCAAATACAAAATTCGCTCAATATATTTTTGGTATTTCTCGGTAACCGTGGTAACCACATTTATCAGTCCCCCTTGGTAAAATTGCCTCATTCGGTAACCAAAACCTTGAACCAACTCCAACCTTTATAAGTAGGAAAGATATCTTGTCATCATGTACAATCAATTATCATATGAGCACTAGGTAAGATGTTTTGGTGTATTTTACCTAACATAGGAAAATCCTATTTAAAATTAAGTATCAATTGGATCTAAAGCAGAAATGTGACTATTACCATGAAAAAGGCTTGCACTCCGATATATAAATAAAGCACCGCCCACATACAACCCAACTCATACAACTCGACACCACATGACACACAATTAATCAAGACAAGATACATCCACTCCAAGCAAACTGCATGTAAGAAGAAGGGCACCACTTGAAGTTTCTAAAGTCATTCACCATGAGTGTGGGTCACCATGAAGAGACGAAATCGTGCATGATGAACTGAGTACTACAAGGTGACACCTTCAGGAATGGCACCACCACCTTCCATTCAGGGATTAAGGTTTCCCCAGAGTAACATGCAGGACGAAAAGGAACCGATGCTTTCAAGTAGGATATGACGGCCATAGGGGCCGTCGCCGTCGTCCTGGCAGACCAAGCTAGTCTTCACCCAGGGAACCCTCTTTGCATCCAAGATGTAGTACAAAAAGCCACGAGAACACTCATCGTACCTTGGCCACTACGCCACTCACACGACCATGACAACCAGCCAACACCCGAGACGCGAGCTCCGCCCATGAGCACCACGACCCCACCTCCAAGGCCGCCACCTCGACAACCATGGCCCTGACGCCATCCCCACCCCAGACTTGAGAAGCGCAGGGGAAGGCACCTCCTCCCTCACCCACCAGACGCCCCCAGGTCCAAGCCCCCCTCCCCCT
>NC_041387.1:669266328-669276933 GCF_002162155.2 Triticum dicoccoides | reverse complement strand
GATCTGGCCACCACCATGCTATCTTCAGTCGGGAAAAGAACGAGCTCCCCGGTGGTACACTGCCACCACACAGGAGGCAAGGATGGTTCCGTGACCCTCTTGGTGATGGATGCATCCCTCAATAGTGGCCAATTAACAATTGAGAGAGGTCCAGCTTACCAAGGCGGAGCACCAACTACCTGTGGCAATCAAGCAACAACCTAGCCCTGATGAAACTCTAGTGGTTACACCATGGGCGGACAACCATTGATGTCAGCTTTGTGTGCCGTTAAGCCTTGAAGCCGTTGTTGTCTTGGTCATGTTGATATAGATGTGTTTGGACCCCCAACTTGGTGTCTCTTTCTTGGATGTGTGATGTGGTATTTTTGTACCGCTCTTTTTCTCTTTTGAGGGAAAAGCCATCATGGCAAGCTTTATTAATATCAAACAACACTTACATGGTCCGCTAAAAGATTAAGGATAAAAGTCGGAGCTGAGTCCAACCACATATTTCGTGGATCAACACGTCCATGTTGCGTCGCCCAAAGCCGACAGCATACATGTTGCCTCACCCAAAGCTGGCTACATGCAGTACCCCTTCCGTCCGGAATTACTTGTTGCGCCGCAACAAGTAATTCAGAACCGATGGAGTAGTATATTGCTCGAGCCATCTTTATTTCCCCCCAAATGAAGCTAATAAATAGATCTGAGTGATGAGTAAATACTTAATTAATTAGATTTAGGGAGTGTGTGATGTAATTAAAAAAATGGAATCTAGGAGTAGCCAGTCTCTCTCTCTCTCTTTTTACTAAGAATAATAATGGCATCTAATCCGGAAATTCGATACGGCTCATATGAGCATGTGCTCTTACTATCTGAACCGATGATGTGTTTCGGGATCCAAGCCCCCTTGATGTATAGCTTCCCGTATATCCCTTTATAGTCATTGTATTGATTATGTTGAACAGTTCACATGGCCCACATCTGTCACTCAATTAATGCGGCAATAGAGGTCTGGCCCTGGACGGTGTAGGAAGCATTTTATCCACCGCAAGATGTTTAGCAGTTGGACGTCCATCACTCAATTAATAGATGATGTAACAAGTCCTTTCTTACAAGCCAACGCTCTAATTTAGTACGTCGTCACTTGCTGCTGTGGACTGTGCAATTACCTAGGCCCTGAATCGGAAAAGTAATTACCAAAGAAATTTGGATGTCTGAACAGTAAACACAAACTACCGTGGCTGGAAACCTAGTCACTTGTCCTCGGTTAGGAATTTTTTTTCGTTTGTCCTTTTCTGCTTATGAAGAAATGTAGCAGTTTTAGCAACTTTCCAGTGTACCCTTTTGCAAATGAACTTTCGAAGCACTAAATAATAAATAGGTAAGCCCTTTGGAGTTTTCACAGTGTTACACATTCATGTTTTCTTTTACTAGGAAGTCAGGTTCTATTGATGCTGGTGTTCTTTGTTTTTTAATTATGTGATTGATGCATTGATGTAATGGTTAGTTTATGTCTGAATTCTGAAATTTGCCTTTTCATTATTAAAAGTGTACTGCGCGTCTGCGCCAGCGTAAGACTCAATAAAACAAATAATGGAGGATACAACTCCTCAACAGTAAACCAGGTTAGGACAAGAAACATCATCCCTGATAATTCAAATGCATCAAAATTACACACTGGAAGTATTGCGCTGTACTAGCATTTATAGTTCATGGTCTCAGGTACATTTAATAAATAATTCTCCGCTTCTGTCCCGCACATGATGGAACGCTGTTTCCCGGAAGGGAAACGCTTGTACTCGGTGCGCCCGACGAAACTTCGGCCGGTCGCGCCGCTCGCTCGCACAGCCGCACCTTTTTCTTTTTTTTCCCCTTTCTCCACACTGGCCCTACGCACCGTCTCCTCTGTGCCTTATCTTCTTCCCAGTGAGCTCCACCACTCATTTTACCCCCTCCGTGCCTTATCTTCTTCCTCCTAGTGAGCTCCACCACTCATTTACCCCATCTCCACGAACACATCCTCCTGTACTCATGTAATCCCCTTCCCCCGCTAATCACCAAGGCAACAAAATCGGGCGCTTTGGTGGCTAGAAATCGCACCAGTCTGAAGGGAGGGCCACGGGGGTACTGCTACGGGAGTCAGGGGCGAGCGACGACCGTGGGGATGGTAGAGACGGCGGCTAGCGAGCTGCCATGATTTTTTTGCTAGAACCACTTCTGTTTTTTTTGCTGGAACCAGCTTTCGATTTTGTTGTAAACTGAGGGACAGTGGTGCCTCCGCCCCTGATATTTTGCTACATCAAAATTTTGGCTGGAAGCACTTTTGATTTTTGCTGGAACCAACCTTTGATTTTGCTACATACGCATGATTTTTTGCTACATCAATTTTTTTGGCTTGAAGCACTTTTGATTTTTGCTGGAACCAACTTTTGATTTTGCTGCATAGACAGGATTTTTGGTACATCAAATTATTGGCTGGAAGCACTTTTGATTTTTGCTGGAACTAGCATTTGATTTTGCTGCATAGGCTAGGAATAGTGCTGGGGCGATGACAGACGGCGGCTGCCATCTGTTTTGCTGCGACCAAGAATCATTTTTGCTACAACCAGCCGAAGCAGAGCTGGAACCGGCTAGATTTTTTGTTTGCAGGCATCGGCGGCAGTGCAATTTTTTTGCTGGAACCGTGATAATTTTTTGTTGGAACAAATTTTGGTTTTTGCTACCATCAGGGAAATCCCCTTTTCCTATTCGTTGAGCTTTTTATGCTGAAATACGGTGGTGGAAGGCGACGTCGGCGGCGAGTAGAGACGGCGGGGGCGGGAGGTGCTGCAACCACGATGCCAGTTCTTGGAACAAGCCGATGAAGAGATGCAAACAGCAAAATCTTCAATCTTTCTAGGTAGCCCTGCAATCCCCACGGCGCGCGGCGAGATGCGGCAAGCCGGCAGTGCGGCGGCGCACGCGACGGTGCTGCAACGGGAGGACGAGGAGACGAGGCGGGGCTGTCGGCCCGGGCGGGGGCGGCGCTCTTTTCCCTCTTCTTTTTTCTGTGCGGGAGGTTGGCAAAGGGAACGATAGGGGACAGATCTGACAGCTGCGCATGTGTAGATCGGACGCTCGCGGCGCGACCGGCCGAAACTTTCGGCCAGCGCACCGGCGCCCAGTACCGCCCTTCCCGGAAGGTGGACCTGGCACGCCCTGCCAGGCGGCTGTACACATACGGCGTGCATACGCTTGTCACCCGATATACTCCGTACCCTTTTCATTCAATGCGCTTCCCATCTGCAGATCTAGCCCACCCAACGGTCCCGATAATATTACCATATGCAAGTATGACCCATATCTCCGCTCTCCATCTAATCTTAGTACCTACTGGAGTAGCAATTAATTTGCGTTTGGGCAACCAAATCCCCACACAGGGCCGCGGATAGCGCGGCCCAGGAGTGCAGTGGAGGCACACCGACTCGGCCTGATATATAACCCCAGAACCCCAGGCAGCCAGCCACTAGCATTCCGGCCTCCTCTCCTCCTGGACGCTGCCGCCTGCGTCGCCCCCCACCCGCCCGCCCGGCCGCATCCACCTCCGGAGCAGGTGAGGATCCTCCCCGTCGTAGTTTCTCCTCGCCGTCGCCGGCCGTGGTCTCCGCGCGCTCGCCGCTTGCTCTTCCCCGAGCCCCTCGCCGGCCCCGGTTTCTAAGCAGTTTCACGCACGCGGCGCCGGCGGCCGGGGGTTCGATCCCTGCGTGGCTCGAGTGAAATCCATGGGGCGAGATTGGAGCGCGTACGGGGGTCTGATTCGTGCGTGGTTGGAGTGAAATCGGTGAGCGGTCGAGCTTGGATTGGAGCGCGGGGGCTCGATTTGTGCGTGTTTCGGCCGGGTGAAATCGGTGAGCGACCCTGGAGCACAGCGCGCGGTTAATTAGTTGTTACTCCCTCCGTCAACTAATATAAGAGCGTTTAGATCACTAAAGTAGTAATCTAAACCCTTTTATATTAGTTTACAGAGGGAGTACTTCCTTCCTTAATTTTAGTACTAGTAGGTACTAGGTGATAAGATAACATTCGGTCTGCTGTTTTCTGAAACTGGTAGCTAGAGACATGATCCCTGCACTAGTTACAAGGTTCTGCATTGCATTGGGAAATGTTTTGTTTTTGTTTGATCACTTGCCTCGGCATGTATGCATGCTTGATCATACATACGATACGACTGACTGCCCCAACTAAGGTAAGATGGTTGCTTTGCTTCTGTATTTGGTACGAGCTAGTATGGATTAATTGCTTGTATCTGCGGCCAGCCGATCGATGTGCATTGCATGTTTTCTTGTTGTTGCTTTCACTAGCTATTTCCTGATGACAATTCTGCTAGCTGTACGACTGAGCAGCGATTGATTTCTACCATGGGCCGGACATGACTCGTGGCTAAAAACAACATGTTTATTTGCTCTGTCCTGTCATTTGTTGTGCAGTTTGCCGAATCCAACCTTGCAAAGTTCAACTTCTTGCCTGAGCGAGCACAGGTCTCCAAAACCCCAGGTCAACAGGGTGATCAGTAAGTACATCGACTCTCTCAACACGATCCAGGACAAGAGGGAGGACACGTTCAACACCCTACGTACAGGACCAGAACATGAGCTTCCTTTCCGGGTGGCGAGCGTACAACTAGCTAGCAGTGTTTCAACTCGTGCCGATCGACAACTATATATATATGGAGTATAGTACAGTATATAGACAAGACGTACAGGCAGAGGCAGGTGCTCGACTAGCTTGTGCACGCGTTGCTACCATTTCCAGGTGCATGCTTTTGTGTATGTTGCAGTCGCTGGTGAACTACGTACGTACGTACGTCGCCTCTCCCAAGTTAAGCCCTTGTGAAATTGATCGCCTGTCAGTAGTAATTCCTCTGCTTCCTGCCCTGCTACTGATTCTTTACTAGTACTACGTTTGCTCGGATGTGTTTGTGTGTAATTTTGGTCGGCCGGCCGGCACTCATGATGTTGTATCTGCCACACCATGCCTGTCATCGGAGCAACACAAAATAGGAAAGGATTAGCTTCTTTTAGAATCTTGAGATTCCTTCGTTTATACTCCCTCTCTGCAAACTAGTATAACAACGTTTAGATAATAACTACATTAGTAATCTATAAACACTCTTATATTAGTTTACGGAGGGTGAATATAATAATAAGCTGCTCTCGTAAAAACAACTTGCACCTAAAATAATGTTCACGTAAGCATTCAAACTCTCCGAGTAAAAATATTTGTACAGCTTCCAACTAAATATATTTTTCGTTTTTCCGAGTAAAAATATCACGCAAGCACCGTCATCGTCGCGCCGCCGCGTGCATCATCACAACACCTTCGCAGCATCCCATCGCCCGCCGTGTTGCATCCCGTTGCCGCCGCATCCCCGCCTCTGCTTTTTCTTCCCCTACCTTTCTCCCACTCGTGGATCTACACTACAGTACTCACGGATTTCTGCGCTCTGGCAGCTCGTGCTCCACCATCACGCAACAAATTAGGCTGGTTGTTGCATGAAGGCGCCGGTGCGTCGTGGGTGCTGTGATGGAGCTGTGACGGACCAGCCGGTGGTGGCGCTGCAGTGAAGCTTCGCCGGCGACCATCGGGTGCTTCGATGGAGGTGCGACGGTAGCCGGTGCTGCGATGGAGGCACATATCTCAATGTAAGATCTCACGGGTATCGACCAAGACATAACAAAGTCTCGGTCGACTGAGATTTAGTAACGACAAAGATGGTGGTGAACCGTAGAGTAGTTTTCATATCGCCCGTTACTTTGGTGCCGTTGTGGTGGTCTTTGCTTTTCTTTTCTGCAGCTGGGGTTTTATCCTCTGTAACTGTTGTTATAAAAGCAGGGCTCGTTTACTCTAAAAAAAGCGCAATTCCAGTGCATTCAATTAATCATTTCTTCATATCCCTGCACCTAATTAATCTTTTCTTTCATATCAATTGTTTGCGACATTGAAAGTTTTCTTTCATGGGATGATTCTACATGGTGGCGGACCAAGGACTTGAGCATGACCGGGGCTAGAACTTTCTAATTGCAATAAAAAAACCGCGCAAACTCCCTCCTACAGTAGTATATAATACTAGGATTTTTATGGCCAAAATACACCACAAATGCAGCACTGAAACTTTTGAAAATAAATTTAATAGGCGCTGCTTAAATCGGGTAACACAACAAGAAAAATGAAAAATACATAAAAAATGATTGGGTGGCCAGAGAGCCATAACGGTACTGAACGAAGATGACGATGTTAATCGGTGATATATAAACCTTGGATATTGTTTTATTCCCTAGCAACGCACCGAGATATTTGCTATAATAAATTTTAAAGGAAAAGTCTCCAAAGAAAGCCTAATTAATAGCCTATTAGGATGAGAGGATCAACAATGCATGGGAAGTAAAGGTGAATTTTCTACTACTACGGTAATGTAATTTTTATTCGTAATAGTCTCTTTCAACCGGGTGGCCCAGTGATCCACCAGGTTCTCGGGTGACGCACCACTTGACGTACTCGTCGTCGTCCGCACGACGACGCTGGCGCTGGCGCGGATGCCGGCGAGGAGGGCCATACGGGCCGTACACCGGGGATGCCGCGTAGTGCGCCCCGTCGTCGTCCCCGACGATCTCGTCTTGCGCCAGGCAGGAAAAGTCGACCTGCGTGACGCCGACGTCGCACCGGATCATGATGCAGTCGTCGCGGATCAGATCCCCGCGGCGCCTCTCCAGCTCTTCCTTCAAGATGAACTCGTCGTGGCCGCGTCCTGGCCCAGCTGGTTCCTCGCCGTCGCCGTCGCCGATGGCGGGGCCGTAGGGAGCGTGGACGTTCGGGAAGACGCCGGTGAAGGAGCCTGTCTCGGCCGGGAGCTCGTACGCCGGGACGCCGTCCCGGTCCAGCAGGCTGAACTTGTACCGCGCCTGCTGGGGGCTCCTGGTGGGGTCGGTCAGCTGGAGGTAGACGGAGATGGCGCCGGAGTTGCTGGACTCGTCGCGGCCGTTGGGGTAGTAGTCGACGCGCCAGCTGTGGCCGCCGACGTAGAAGGGCTGGGAGGAGAGCTTCTGGCCGGGGAGGACCGTCTTGGTGTGCGAGTAGCCGTCGATGCGCAGGAGGTGGAACCCGTCCGCTGGCCTGGCCACGATCCTCGAGGCCGACCGCGACGGACGACCGGGCACGGCGGCGGACATGGTCACCTGTTCCGATAGAGATGGTTGAATCATCCGATCCAGAGAGAAAACCTTGCCATGTCTTGTATCAGATGGGGGAGATGAGCGTGTAAAACTCGATTGAAATTAAAGGAGCGCTGGTTGTGTATTTATATTGCTTCGATGCGATCGATACAGGACTAGTCCAAGTCGGTTTTACAGACTAACCGACTTGGTTACTCTGCGCCAACTTTGGCTCCAAGACTCCTCTTTCCATATTTAATTTCGGTTTTGCAGGCTAGTAGTACAAAGTTGCCATTGGAGTCTCGTGTACATATAATCTTTATCTTTATCTTTATCTTTACCTAATAATCTTTCCCTACTAATAAAGCACGGAGTGCTTCTGCCCGTCCGTCGTCGGCACTTTTCCAGAAAAGCCCCTCTGCTTGTGAGAATTCAACCCGCAGTCCCTGTTTAAGTGGATCTGAGATAACGATTCATTTTTACAAAAAAGAACCCTACGTTTGTAAGAATTCGGTCCGCGACCCTTTGTTCTATCTTATCCACATGCTTCCTTTCCGGCGCGGTGGGGCGGCGCTCTTCGCGGCGGCGACAGCTCCGGATGGTTGGATTTCTGTCGTCCGTCACGCTTTTTTACAAAGAAGCCCCTGTGGTTTACAAAGAAGCTCGCGGCCCACGTGATGCTCAATCCGCTGCCGGCCGACGCCGGCAACCGCATCACCCGGCACCACCGTTCCACTTCAGCTCCTCTCACCAGCGCGCCCGAGCTCCTCCTCTTCCTGCCTTAGGAACCAAGTCTTGTGCCTGTGCTACCTGCTCTATTACAGATTCCAATTAATAGTCCTACCTGCTCTATTACATAAAATCCAACCAACTTATTTCATGCATTACAAGATCAACAAGCCAACAAAAAGCGGATGAGATGTTCATGTTTACCCTAGAGAAAAATCAAGAAAGCTGCCTGCCGCATCTACTATATGCGTCACCAATTGAAAATGAGCAAAGAGGAGATGCACATGAATCCAAAGAAAAGCACCGAGCCTAATAGAAAGAAATGTCTTAATTGCCATTTGAGCTAATAATCCTAAAGAAGGAGAGAGAGCCGAACTAAAGATACAGAGAAAATTGATGCCCATTGCTGATACAGAGACCAACTCATGGAAGAGAAAACCGGGGCCCAGGGGCTTTCACCGGAGGCAGCTTCGGCACTCCCACATCCGTGGCCACCGGCAGACGAACACCACCACCAGACCGCCCCCCGCGCGTGCTGGCCAGCCGCCAGATCTGGCGCAACCGAGCCACTGCACACCTGCCCCGCAACCTCGGTTGCCCCCAGCCACCCTCCGGGAGGAGGGGCTCCATCACCACTGCAAGGAAGGGGGCTCCGCCCCGGCCCGAGTGCGCCGATGAGCAGGCCACCAACGCCCCAGCCGTAGCCAGAAAGCACGCCGACGCTGTCAGCTGGGATGTGGCTCAGGCCAGCCACCGCGGCCAAGAACAGGAAAGCAACACTTGGGTGTGAGGCGGATGGAGAAGAGGAGAAGAGGAGGAGGAGCAACGATGGGTGGTCAGGCAGCAGGAGGAAGATGGAGGCGGAGCGGCGCTTGGGTGATGAGGAATGGCGACGTGTTGTGGATAAGAAGGGGCACGCAGTGGGTGGTGACATCGGTGGGGATTTGGTGGTGCCTCTTGCTTTTTTTAATCAACTGTGGACTAGAAGCTGCTGGATGCAGACGTGGTCATCCGAGCGACATCACCAAGGAACAATTCCAGCCACATCTTGCTAAAACGGGACCTAGGATGTAGTACTAATCACACCAAGATGAATAGTAAGTAATGTGGTATTTCTGCTAATTGTATTGCTGTGAGCTATTCGTGGGTGTATATCAATAAAGGGATAGTGTTATTCAGTTTGATTCTGCTTTATTCCATTGCTGCAAGACAAAATATTTGTACAATTTTGATAGTTTTTCGTTCATATTTCATCCCATTTTTGTCCAAAAATTCAAATTTTGGATTGTTCATTTCGCCTGAGATCTTTGGAAAAAGTTCCAAAATTTGCTCATTTCATTCAAGGGTGGTAATATTTCAAAATGATAAACAAAACCTACAAAACCATGGATGGATGCTATGCGTGCTAGCATCGTTTTCCGGATAAGCACCAATTATAACTACTTGTTGTTGTTGTTTGTTGTTACTATCATAGTTTACTATTCATGCCTACCACACCTTACAAATACATTATCAAATAGACTAATTAAAAGTGAGTGAAAAATTGGAAAGAAATACTACTTTTTAAGGGAGAAGATATTTGGGGCTCACGAGTACTTTGTGGCGGAGGCAGGGGTGCGAGCAGGGCCCCCAGCCGAGGCCAACATGCAGATTTTTCCATTACATGACTAATTACCTGTTGCTAATATTGTGTTCCCCGACATGATTTAACATCAGTTGGCCCCCCGATTAAGTTTCTCCTGGCTCCGCCACTGCCGGTACTTGCTGACCATCAACTTATACCTCAAATCTGCTTGTCATCGATGTCGTTGGTGAGATAGGGAGGAGAAAGGGGGAATGAAGAGTGGAGAGAGTGCGACAATAGTGCATCTTGCTCGCGTCTTGTTTAGCCCCGCACGCCAGGGGGTTATGGCACACACGGCGAACTTAAAAAATATGTTTCACATCCAACTTATAAATTATTCTTTTTTGTGAGATCAATAGTAATTTATAAATTATCCTTTTGATTACACCTTTTCTGGTATATAAATTATTGCAACGTCACTAATTTTGGCTTTTTTTTCTTCCGTTGCAACGCACGGGCTTTTTTGCTATTTTTCTTTCCCTACTAATAAAGCATGGAGTGCTTCTGGTCGTACGTCGTGGCAATTTTACAGAAAGGCCCCTCAGTTTACATGAAATCAACCCGCAGTCCTATTTTAAGTTACTAATATGAGAAAACGTTTCGTTTTTACAAAAAGAACCCTGGAGTTGGGAGTATTCAACCCGCGATCCTTACCTTTCGTTTTTTGCAGGGGGCGGCGGCGCTGCACTCGGGCGTCACATCAGGCGGCGGCAGGGAGGCGGGGGGCGCGCGCGGAGACTAAAGAGAAAATGGAGAGGCTTGAAGGAGAGGCGGGCAAGCAAGAAGGGCCGATGCGTCGCCCACGACGCAGACGAGACCAGCGGCAGCCAGGGGCTTGCGGTGGCGCCGTCGGCGAGGACCGGTCGATTCTCGCCGGATCCGGTGGGAAACGGCGCGCAGGCGCCGGATCTGGAAGGAAGGCGGCCGGAGCTCGGAGCACGACGGCTGGCGGGCGTGGCATAGCGTCGGGTACCTGTGAGAGAAGAGAGAGATGAGCGGGAGAGAAAAGGGAGACGAGACCAGCGGCAGCCAGGGGCTTGCGGTGGCGCCGTCGGCGAGAAGAAAAATTAAGCAACGCGGATA
>NC_041387.1:669238928-669266241 GCF_002162155.2 Triticum dicoccoides | reverse complement strand
TCTCGCCGGATCCGGTGGGAAACGGCGCGCAGGCGCCGGATCTGGAAGGAAGGCGGCCGGAGCTCGGAGCACGACGGCTGGCGGGCGTGGCATAGCGTCGGGTACCTGTGAGAGAAGAGAGAGATGAGCGGGAGAGAAAAGGGAGACGAGACCAGCGGCAGCCAGGGGCTTGCGGTGGCGCCGTCGGCGAGGACCGGTCGATTCTCGCCGGATCCGGTGGGAAACGGCGCGCAGGCGCCGGATCTGGAAGGAAGGCGGCCGGAGCTCGGAGCACGACGGCTGGCGGGCGTGGCATAGCGTCGGGTACCTGTGAGAGAAGAGAGAGATGAGCGGGAGAGAAAAGGGAGACGAGACCAGCGGCAGCCAGGGGCTTGCGGTGGCGCCGTCGGCGAGAAGAAAAATTAAGCAACGCGGATATACGGAAAGGAAACCGTGACGGCTGGCTTCGTCACTCGTCCGAACGCACGGCGTACGTTGTGCGTACGGCGCCGCCGCTGCTGCCTTCCTCCGGCCCCGTGTCACTCTTATTTCAGATCATCTCTACACTCTGCATTTTATTCAGAAAAGCGTACAAAGTAAAGGTAATCATTACATTTTGTTCTTGCTGCTAGGGACAGGTGCTCAAGTGTAGTTTAATCATGCAATAACTAACTGTACTTCCCAACAGTTACATAACTGAACCTTCCCACCAGTTCCTTGCCCTCTGCTATACAAATCTATGGTTCAGTTAGTCTTAAACTTTGCATCTAAAATGTTAAGGGACGATGGCATGTTATTGCCCAGATTAACTTCAGTAATCTTTCGTGCTGATTAGTACTAAGTTCGCTACTGCAGTGCGGCACATGGAAAGAGAGGGGGAGAGGGGAGAGAGTGAGGGGTGGACCTCCATGGCGCTGGCAGCAGTAGGTCGGAGGAGCTCGGAGCAGTGGAGCCGTCTCCTCGGAGGGCTTCGTCGTCGGCGAGCAGGACCATGCTGAGGAAGCAGTGGCCTCTCACTCCTCTACAGGCCAGGAGCGCCGCTGCAGCCGCGCGAGGAGCCGCGCCGTCGATGGTGGCGCGGGTGGAGCTGAAATAATAGGGAGCCGCGCAAGGTCCCGTTGATACGGCGGCGCGGCTGGAGGGCACGACGGTGCAGCCACCGGAGGCGATATTCTTCCTGCCCTCGTCCTCCGAGAACGACGAGAAGATGGGAGGCGGCGGCGGCGGCGTTATCCAACACTGGGGAGGGAGAATGGGGAACGGGAAGGGAGCTTTTTCTTTTTTCTTTTTTACTTTTTCTTAGTAACAGAGAGAAGATTTTCTTTTAGGTGAACGCATGGAGAAGAGAGAGTACGCGTTGAATGTGTGTGTCTCAATCAAAAAAAGAATGTGTGTGTCGGTCAAGTCCTTATGCTTGGCCAAGCCCAAAAACAGTGCAAAAAAACATAAATATGAAATATATTTTTTCAAAAAAATGTTCGTCACAAAATATGATACAATTTCTAAAAAATGTCCTGGAAAAAATACAAAAAGTACACCTTTTCAAAGAAAATGTGATTGTGTTCAAACTTTTTTTGTGACTTTTGAACAAGAAAAAATATAATCGATCGAAAGACTATTCCATGCACAACTACTTTTTCATCAAATGAAAGTGTGGAGCTGAATTAGATCCTCACGAACATCGTTAGGGTGGCTTCTTCATGTCTGGATTTTATGGTCCAAAATGTATGCTCAATATAACCTTATTTCTCACGTTAGCCAAAATTAAATATCAAAGGTGTTGCGTAATGCCACGTGGAGCATGATTAATTTTTTCGCCCGATGCAACGCACGGGCATTTGTCCTAGTTTTTACCTATAATAATAAAGAGAATTGGGTTTCTGTCGTCCGTCATTGTCATTTTTTCAAAAAAGCCCTTGTTGTTTGTTGAATTCAACCTGCAGTCCTTTATCAAGTGAGTTCCTAAAAAACATTTCATTGTTGCAAAAGAGCCCCTGCATTAGTTAAAATTTAGCCCGCAGTCTGCAGTCAGCCCTTATATTCCTTATCCATTCCAAGACTCCACCGACGGCCACTCGCCGCCGCTTGGCGCCGGCGTCCACGACGCCACTCCGACGACCCCTCGCCACCCGGCGTCGCCGGCAGCCACCAGCATGCCGCTGTCCCGTTTCCTCTCATCCTCCTGCTCATGCCTGCGTCCCACCATCGTCAGCGAGGATCACCTCCAGCCTCCCCTTCCTCTGCTCCTCCTCCTCACCTCGCGGTCGAGCGCCGCTCCTGCAGCACCTCCGCCGCCCGCCTCTGTTTGCCGGTGCCCCATCGCATGTACCTTCATCCCGCCGCCACCTCCTGCCCTGCGTCGCCCGCCACACACCGCATCGACCAGGACCGCGTCCCTTCCCAAACGGCCGCGATGATGGAGGGCGCCGGCGCGCCGCCCAGCTCCTGACCGACGGATTCGCCGGCTCCCCGCTCCTCGGGGAAGAGAGGAAGAAAGGCGAAGGAGAAGGGGCACAAGGTGAGGGAGGCGGTCGCCGGCGATGGCGGCTCCGGTGAGCCGTAGGCAGGCAGAGAGACAAGCTCCTCTTGAGGCGGCCGGGCTCGGTGCGGGCTGGTTCATCCGGATTGAGATTCTTGAGATTCCTTCATTTATACTCCCTCTCTGCAAACTAGTATAAGAACGTTTAGATAATAACTACATTAGTAATCTAAACACTTTTATATTAGTTTACGGAGGGTGAATATAATAATAAGCTGCTTTCGCAAAAACAACTTGCACCTAAAATGTTCACGTAAGCATTCAAACTCTCCGAGTAAAAATATTTGTACAACTTATATTTTTCGTTTACTTTCAAATAAATACATAATATTTTCAGTTTTGCTAAAACACATCTAGATTTTGGAAAAATATTTATTTTAAGCTGGCTAATTTCTGTCTCGTGCAAACCGCCTCTTGTGCTCGCCACGTGTCCCTGTAAAGCCCATCCACCGCCCACGCTCCGCTTCCTTAACCTTTCCGCCGAGCTATATCCCCTTTTCTTCCCGACCGGTCTCTGCCATGACCACACTCGCTTCTCTCTTCTGCGTGCTCTGTCATCGCCGCGTGCATCCGCCATGGCCTTGCGCCTGCTGGGTTGCAGCAGCTCGCCACCGCCTTGCTGCATCCCCGTCTCAGCATCGTCATCGTCGCGCCGCCGCGTGCATCATCACCGCACATTTGCAGCATCCCGTCGCCCGCCGTGTTGCATCCTGTTGGCGCCGCATCCCCGCTGTTGGGGAACGTAGCAGAAATTCAAAATTTTCTACGCATCACCAAGATCAATCTATGGAGATACTAGCAACGAGAGAGAGGGGAGTGCATCTTCATACCCTTGAAGATCGCGATGCAGAAGCGTTACAAGAACGCGGTTGGTGGAGTCGTACACACAGCGATTCAGATCGTGATCGATTCCGATCTAAGCGCCGAACAACGACGCCTCCGTGTTCAACACACGTGCAGCCCGATGACGTCTCCCGTGCCTTGATCCAGCAAGGAGAGAGGGAGAAGTTGGGGAAGACTCCGTCCAGTAGCAGCACGACGGTGTGGTGGTGATGGAGGAGCGTGGCACTCTAGCAGGGCTTCGCCAAGCACTGCGAGAGACGAGGAGGGAGAGGGGTAGGGCTGCGCCAGGAGAGATGGGAACTCCTCTTCTTGGCAGCCCCAAAACCTCCACTATTTATAGGGGAAGGGGAGAGGGGGCCGGCCCCCTCCAGATCCCATCTAGAGGGGAGGGGCGGCGGCCAGGAGGGGGAGACTTGCCCCCCAAGCAAGGTGGAGGCGCCCCCCTCCCCTAGGGTTTTCAACCCTAGGCGCCTTGGGCCCTTGGGGAGGGGCGCACCAGCCCACTAGGTGCTGGTTCCCTCCCATATTCAGACCATTAAGCCCCCCGGGGCAGGTGGCCCCACCCGGTGGACCTCCGAACACCTTTCGGTGGTCCCGGTACAATATCGATAACCCCCGAAACTATTCCGGTGACTGAAACTAGACTTCCCATATATAAATCTTTACCTCCGAACCATTCTGGAACTCCTCGTGACGTCCGGGATCTCATCCGGGACTCCGAACAACATTCGGTAACCACATACAAACTTCCTTTATAACCCTAGCATCATCGAACCTTAAGTGTGTAGACCCTACGGGTTCGGGAACCATGCAGACATGTCCGAGAGGTTCTCCGGTCAATAACCAACAGTGGGATCTGGATACCCATGTTGGCTCCCACATGTTCCACGATGATCTCATCGGATGAACCACGATGTCAAGGATTCAAGCAATCCCGTATACAATTCTCTTTGTCAATCGGTACGTTAGTTGCCTGAGATTCGATCGTCGGTATCCCAATACCTCGTTCAATCTCGTTACCGGCAAGTCACTTTACTCGTTCCGTAATGCATGATCCCGTGACTAACTACTTAGTCACATTGAGCTCATTATGATGATGCATTACCGAGTGGGCCCAGAGATACCTCTCCGTCATACGGAGTGACAAATCCCAGTCTCGATTCGTGCCAACCCAACATACACTTTCGGAGATACCTGTAATGCACCTTTATAGTCACCCAGTTACGTTGTGACGTTTGGTACACCCAAAGCATGCCTACGGTATCCGGGAGTTACACAATCTCATGGTCTAAGAAACTGATACTTGACATTAGAAAAGCTTTAGCAAACGAACTACACGATCTTGTGCTATGCTTAGGATTGGGTCTTGTCCATCACATCATTTTCCTAATGATGTGATCCCATTATCAATGACATCCAATGTCCATGGTCAGAAAACCATAACCATCTATTGATCAATGAGCTAGTCAACTAGAGGCTCACTAGGGACATGTTGTGGTCTATGTATTCACACATGTATTACGGTTTCCAGTTGATACAATTTTAGCATGAACAATAGACAATTATCATGAACAAGGAAATATAATATTAACCATTTTATTATTGCCTCTAGGGCATATTTCCAATAGTCTCCCACTTGCACTAGAGTCAATAATGTAGTTCACATCACTATGTGATTGCAACGAGTTCAACACCCATGGGGTTTGATCATATCTCACTTGTGAGAGTGGTTATTAGTCAACGGGTCTGAACCTTTCAGATCCCTGTGTGTTTTACAAATCTCTATTTCATCTTGTAGATGCAGCTACTGCTATTTGGAACTATTCCAAATAACTGTTCTACTATATGAATCCGGTTTACTACTCATAGTCATCCAGATTAGTATCAAAGTTTGCATCGACGTAACCCTTTACGTCGAACTATTTTACCACCTCCATAATCAAGAAAATTCCTTAGTCCACTAGTTACTAAGGATAAGTTTGACCGCTGTCCTTGATCCATTCCTGAATCACTCTTGTACCCCTTGACTGACTCATGGCAAGGCACACTTCAGGTGCGGTACACAGCATAGCATATGTAGAGCCTACGTCTGAAGCATAGGGGACAACCTTCGTCCTTTCTTCTCTTCTGCCATGGTCATGTCTTGAGTCTTACCCAATACTCACACCTTATAACATAGCCAAGAACTCCTTCTTTGCCGATCTATTTTGAACTCCTTCAAAATCTTGTCACGGTATGTGTTCATTTGAAAGTACTATTAAGCGTTGTTGATCTATCCTTATAGATCTTGATGCTCAATGTTCAAGTAGCTTAATCCAGGGTTTCCATTGAAAAAACACTTTTCAAATAACCCTCTATGCTTTCCAGAAATTCTACATCATTTCCGATCAACAATATGTCAACAACATATACTCATCATAAATGCTATAGTGCTCCCACTCACTTCTTTGGAAATACAAGTTTCTCATAAACATTGTATAAACCCAAAATCTTTGATCATCTCATCAAAGCGTATATTCCAACTCCGAGATGCTTACTCCAGTCCTTAGAAGGATTGCTGGAGCTTTGCGTACTTGTTAGCATCTTTCAGGATTGACAAAACCTTTTGGTTGTATCACATACAACCTTTCCTCAAGAATATCGTCGAGGAAACAATGTTTTGACATCCTATCTGCAAGATTTCATAAATCATGCAGTAATTGCTAATATAATTCCAACAGAATCTTAGCATCGCTACGAGTGAGAAAGTCTCATCATAGTCAACTCCTTGAACTTGTCGGAAAACATCTTAACGACAAGTCGAGCTTTCTTAATGATGATACTTACCATCATTGTCCGTCTTCCTTTTAAAATTCATCTGTACCCAACAGCCTTACGACCATCAAGTAGTTCTTCCAAAGTCTACACTTTGTTTTCATACATGAATCCTCTCTCGGATTTTATGGCCTCGAGCCATTTGTCGGAATCCGGGCCCACCATCGCTTCTCCATAGCTCGTAGGTTCATTGTTGTCTAGCAACATGACCTCCAAGACAGGATTACCGTACCACTCTGAAGCAGTACGCGTCCTTGTCGTCCTACGAGGTTTGGTAGTGACTTGATCCGAAGTTTCATGATCACTATCATCAACTTCCACTTCAATTGGTGTAGGTGCCACAGGAACAACTTCATGTGCCCTGCAACACACTGGTTGAAGTGATGGTTCAATAACCTATCAAGTCTCCACCATCCTCCCACTCAATTCTTTCGAGAGAAACTATTCCTTGAGAAAGGACTCTTTCTAGAAACAATCACTTTTGCTTCCGGGGGGTATACCCAACTGTTTTGGGTGTCCTATGAAGATGTATTTATCCGCTTCGGGTTCGAGCTTATCAGGATGAAACTTTTTCACATAAACGTTGCAGCCCCAAATTTTCAAGAAACGACAGCTTATGTTTCTCTAAACCATAGTTCATACGGTGTCATCTCAATGGAATTGCATGGTGCCCTATTTAAAGTGAATGCGGTTGTCTCTAATGCCTAACCCATGAACGATAGTGGTAATTCGATAAGAGACATCATGGTATGCACCATATCCAATAGGATGCAACTATGATGTTCGGACACACCATCACACTATGGTGTTCCAGGCGGTATTAGTTGTGAAACAATTTCCACAAGGTCTTAATTGTGTACCAAACTCGTAACTCATATATTCATCTCTATGATCATAGCATAGACATTTTATCCTCTTGTCACGATGATCTTCAACTTCACTCTGAAATTACCTGAACCTTTCAATAATTCAGACTTGTGTTTCATCAAGTAAATATACTCAGCATCTACTCAAGTCGTCTGTGAAGTAAGAACATAACAATATCCACTCCGTGCCTCGACACTCATTGGACAACACATATCAAAATGTATTACTTCCAACAAGTTGCTCTCTTGTTCCATCTTACTGAAAACGAGGCTTTTCAGTCATCTTGCCCATGTGGTATGATTTGCATGTCTCAAGTGATTTAGAATCAAGTGATTCCAAACGATCCATCTGCATGGAGTTTCTTCATGCGTACATACCAATAGATATGGTTCGCATGTCTCAAACTTTTCAAAAACGAGTGAGTCCAAAGATCCATCAACATGGAGCTTCTTCATGCGTTTTATACCAATATGACTCAAATGGCAGTGCCACAAGCAGGTGGCACTATCATTACTATCTTATATCTTTTGGCACGAACATGTGTATCACTACGATCGAGATTCAATAAACCATTGTTTTAGGTGCAAGACCATTGAAGGTATTATTCAAATAAATATAGTAACCATTATTCTCCTTAAATGAATAACCGTATTGCAATAGACATAATCCAATCATGTTTATGCTCAACGCAAACACCAAATAACAATTATTTAGGTTTAACACCAATCTCGATGGTAGAGGGAGCAGGCGATGCTTGATCACATCAACCTTGGAAACACTCCCAACACACATCGTCATCTCACCTTTAGCTAGTCTCCATTTATTCCGTAGATCTTTTATTTCGAGTTACTAACACTTAGCAACCGAACCGGTATCTTAATACCCTGGTGCTACTAGGAGTACTAGTAAAGTACACATTTAATACAATGTATATCCAATATACTTCTGTCAACCTTGCCAACCTTCTCAGCTACCAAGTATCTAGGATAGTTCTGCTTCAGTGACCGTTCCCTCATTACAGAAGCACTTAGTCTCGGGTTTGGGTTCAACCCTGGGTTTCTTCACTGGAGCAGCAACTGATTTGCCATTTCATGAAGTACCCCTTCTTGCCCCTGTCCTTCTTGAAACTAGTGGTTTCACTAACCATCAACAATTGATGCTCCTTCTTGATTTCTACTTTCGCGGTGTCAAACATCGCGAATATTTCAAGGATCATCATATCTATCCCTGATATGTTATAGTTCATCACGAAGCTCTAGTAGCTTGGTGGCAATGTCTTTGGAGAAACATCACTATCTCATCTGGAAGATTAACTCCCACTCGATTCAAGCGATTGTTTGTATCCAGACAATCTGAGTACAAGCTCAACGATTGAGCTTTTCTCCCTTAGTTTGTAGGCTAAGAAGCTCGTCGGAGGTCTTATACCTCTTGACGTGGGCACGAGCATGAAATCCCAATTTCAGCCCTTGGAACATCTCATATGTTCCACGACGTTTCTAAAACGTCTTTAGCACCTTAATTCTAAACCGTTTAACATTACTGAACTATCACGTAGTCATCAAAACGTGTATGTCAGATGTTTTCAACATCCGCAGATGACGTTCGAGGTTCAGCACACCGAGCGGTGCATTAAGGACATAAGCCTTCTGCGCAGCAATGAGGACAATCCTCAGTTTACGGAACCAGTCCACATAATTGCTACTATCAACTTTCAACTAAATTTTCTCTAGGAACATATCTAAACAGTAGAATGAAAGCGCAAGCTATGACATAATTTGCAAAGTCCTTTTGACTATGTTCATGATAACTAAGTTCATCTAATGAACTCCCACTCAGATAGACATCCCTCTAGTCATCTTAAGTGATACATGATCCGAGTCAACTAGGTCGTGTCCGAACATCACGTGAGACGGACTAGTCATCATCGGTGAGCATCTTCATGTTGATCGTATCTACTATACGACTCATGCTCGACCTTTCGGTCTCTTGTGTTCCGAGGCCATGTCTGTACATGCTAGGCTCGTCAAGTCAACCTAAGTGTTTCACGTGTGTAAATCTGGCTTACCCCGTTGTATGTGAAGTTAGAATCTATCACACCTGATCATCACGTGGTGCTTCGAAGCAACGATCTTTCGCAACAGTGCACAGTTAGGGGGAACACTTTCTTGAAATTATTATGAGGGATCATCTTATTTACTACCGTCGTTCTAAGCAAATAAGATGCATAAACATGATAAACAACACATGCAATCAAATAGTGACATGATATGGCCAATATCATTTTGCTCCTTTTGATCTCCATCTTCGGGGCTCCATGATCATCATCGTCACCAGCATGACACCATGATCTCCATCATCGTGTCTCCATGAAGTTGTCTCGCCAACTTATTACTTCTACTACTATGGCTAACGGTTTAGCAATGAAGTAAAGTAATTACATGGTGTTGTTCAATGACATGCAGGTCATACAATAAATTAAGACAACTCCTATGGCTCCTGCCGGTTGTCATACTCATCGACATGCAAGTCGTGATTCCTATTACAAGAACATGATCAATCTCATACATCACATATCATTCATTACATTCTTTTGGCCATATCACATCACATAGCATACCCTGCAAAAACAAGTTAGACGCCCTCTAATTGTTGTTTGCATGTTTTACGTGGCTGCTATGGGTTTCTAGCAAGAACGTTTATTACCTACGCAAAAGCCACAACGTGATATGCCAATTGCTATTTATCCTTCATAAGGACCCTTTTCATCGAATCTGATCCGACTAAAGTAGGAGAGACTGGCACTCGCTAGCCACCTTATGCAACAAGTGCATGTCAGTCGGTGGAACCTGTCTCACGTAAGTGTACGTGTAAGGTCGGTTCGGGCCACTTCATCCCACAATACCGTCGAAACAAGATAGGACTAGTAATGGTAAGCATATTGAACAAAATCAACACCCACAACAACTTGTGTTCTACTCGTGCATAGAATCTATGCAATAGACCTGGCTCATGATGCCACTGTTGGGGGAATGTAGTAGAAATTCAAAATTTTCTACGCATCACCAAGATCAATCTATGGAGATACTAGCAACGAGAGAGAGGGGAGTGCATTTTCATACCCTTGAAGACCACGATGCGGAAGCATTACAAGAACGCGGTTGGTGGAGTCGTACACGCAGCGATTCAGATCGCGGTCGATTCTGATCTAAGCGCCGAGCAACAGCGCCTCCGTGTTCAACACACGTGCAGCCCGATGACGTATCCCGTGCCTTGATCCAGCAAGGAGAGAGGGAGAGGTTGGGGAAGACTCCGTCCAGCAGCAGCACGATGGCGTGGTGGTGATGGAGGAGCATGGCACTCCAGCAGGGCTTCGCCAAGCACTGCAAGAGACGAGGAGGGAGAGGGGTAGGGCTGCGCCAGGAGAGATGGGAACTCCTCTTCTTGGCAGCCCCAAAACCTCCACTATTTATAGGGGAAGGGGAGAGGGGTCCGGCCCCCTCCAGATCCCATCTAGAGGGGAGGGGCGGGGGCCAGGAGGGGGAGACTTGCCCCCCAAGCAAGGTGGAGGCGCCCCCTCCCCTAGGGTTTTCAACCCTAGGCGCCTTGGGCCCTTCGGGAGGGGCGCACCAGCCCACTAGGGGCTGGTTCCCTCCCATATTCAGCCCATTAAGCCCCCTGGGGCAGGTGGCCCCACCCGGTGGACCTCCGAACACCTTTCGGTGGTCCCGGTACAATACCGATAACCCCCGAAACTATTCCGGTAACTGAAACTGGACTTCCCATATATAAATCTTTACCTCCGGATCATTCCAGAACTCCTCGTGACCTCCGGGATCTCATCCGGGACTCCGAACAATATATGGAAACCACATACAAACTTCCTTTATAGCCCTAGCGTCATCGAACCTTAAGTGTGTAGACCCTACGGGTTCGGGAACCATGCAGACATGACCGAGACGTTCTCCGGTCAATAACCAACAGCGGGATCTGGATACCCATGTTGGCTCCCACATATTCCACGATGATCTCATCGGATGAACCATGATGTCAAGGATTCAAGCAATCCCGTATACAATTCCCTTTGTCAATCGGTACGTTACTTGCCCGAGATTCGATCGTCGGTATTCCAATACCTCGTTCAATCTTGTTACTGGCAAGTCACTTTACTCATTCCGTAATGCATGATCCCGTGACTAACTACTTAGTCACATTGAGCTCATTATGATGATGCATTACCGAGTGGGCCCAGAGATATCTCTCCGTCATACGGAGTGACAAATCCCAGTCTCGATTCGTGCCAACCCAACAGACACTTTCGGAGATACCTGTAATGCACCTTTATAGTCACCCAGTTACGTTGTGACGTTTGGTACACCCAAAGCACGCCTATGGTATCCGGGAGTTACACAATCTCATGGTCTAAGAAACTGATACTTGACATTAGAAAAGCTTTAGTAAACGAACTACACGATCTTGTGCTATGCTTAGGATTGGGTCTTGTCCATCACATCATTCTCCTAATGATGTGATCCCGTTATCAATGACATCCAATGTCCATGGTCAGAAAACCATAACCATCTATTGATCAACGAGCTAGTCAACTAGAGGCTCACTAGGGACATGTTGTGGTCTATGTATTCACACATGTATTACGGTTTCCAGTTGATACAATTTTAGCATGAACAATAGACAATTATCATGAACAAGAAAATATAATAATAACCATTTTATTATTGCCTCTAGGGCATATTTCCAACACCCGCCTCTGCTTTTTCTTCCCCTACCTTTGTCCCACTCATGGATCTACGCTATAGTACTCACGGATTTCTGCAATGTGGCAGCTCGTGCCCCACCATCACTCAACAAATCAGGCCGGTTGCTGCGTGAAGGCGCTGGTGCATCGTGGGTGCTGTGACGGGCCAGCCGGTGGTGGCGCTGCAGTGAAGCTTCGCCGGCGGCCATCGGGTGCTTCGATGGAGGTGCGACGATAGCCGGTGCTGCGATGGAGCACCGCTGCGTGGTGGTGGTGCTATAGTGAAGCTTCGTCGGCGGCCATCGGGTTCTGCGATGGAGTTGCGACGGTAGCCGGTGCTGCGATGGAGCACCATCACGTGGTGGTGGCACTGCAGTGAAGCATGTGGCGGCATTGAGGTTGTGGTGGTCTTTGCCCGTTACTTTGGTTTTCATATCGCCCGTTACTTTGGTGCGGTTGTGGTGGTCTTTGCTTTTCTTTTCAGCAGCTGGGTTTTATCCCCTGCACCTAATTAATCTTTTCTTCATATCAATTGTTTGCGACATTAAAAGTTTTCTTTCATGGGATGATTCTACATGGTGGCGGACCAAGGATTTGAGCATGACCGGGGCTAGAACTTTCTAAAACCACACAAACTCCCTCCTGCAGTATATAATAGGATTTTTATGGCCAAAATACACCACAAATGCAGCACTGAAACTTTTGAAAATAAATTTAATTTGCACTGCTTAAATCGTGTAACACAACAAGAAAAATGAAAAATACATATAAAAAATGATTGCGTGGCCCGAGAGCCATAACGGTACTGAACGAAGATGATGATGTTAATCGGTGATATATAAACCATGGATATTTTTTTATTCCCTAGCAACGCACCGAGATATTTGCTATAATAAATTCAAAAAACAAAGTCTCCAAAGAAAGCCTAATAAATAGCCTATGATGGGTGTCTGTTGTGATCGGTGCTTTTATATATAAAACGGGACGAAAGCCTTTTTTTATTATAAATAGCCTATGAGAGGATCAACAATGGGAAGTAAAATTAAATTTTCTACTACTGTAATTCTTATTCGTAATAGTCTCCTTCAACCGGCTGGCCCAGTGATCCACCAGGTTCTCGGGTGATACACCACTTGACGTACTCGTCGTCATCCGCACGACGATGCTGGCGCTGGCGCGGATGCCGGCGAGGAGGGCCATACAGGCCGTACACCGGAGATGCCGCGTAGTGCTCCCCGTCCCCGACGATCTCGTCTTGCGCCAGGCAGGAAAAGTCGACTTGCGTGACGCCGATGTCGCACCGGAAGATGTAGTCGTCGCGGATCAGATCCCCGCGGCGCCGCTCCAGCTCTTCCTTCAAGATGAACTCGTCGTGGCCGCGTCCTGGCCCAGCTGGTTCCTCGCCGTCGCCGTCGCCGATGGCGAGGCCGTAGGGAGCGTGGACGTTCGGGAAGACGCCGCTGAAGGAGACTGTCTTGGCCGGGAGCTCGTACGCCGGGACGCCGTCCCGGTCCAGCAGGCTGAACTTGTACCGCGCCTGCTGGGGGCTCCTGGTGGGGTCGGTCAGCTGGAGGTAGACGGAGATGGCGCCGGAGTTGTTGGACTCGTCGCGGCCGTTGGGGTAGTAGTCGACGCGCCAGCTGTAGCCGCCCACGTAGAAGGGCTGGGAGGAGAGCTTCTGGCCGGGGAGGACCATCTTGGTGTGCGAGTAGCCGTCGATGCGCAGGAGGTGGAGCCCGTCCGCTGGCCTGGCCACGATCCTCGAGGCCAACCGCGACGGACGACCGGGCACGGCGGCGGACATGGTCACCTGTAGGTGATGGTGGCAAGGTTAGTTGGGCAAAACCAGAAACTGGTTAGTGCAAGTTTTTGAAAAAAACCAATATTGGATAGAAAGTAAAGGGCATCGTTGCATGGACCAAAAATACTCCAATGGGTCCACTCTCCTGGATTTAAGGGTTTAGTAGGGTGGTCTATAAGTAGGAGAAACATCATGGGCACTAGAGCAAAATAAAATAGGGTTGCAGTGGAAAATACCCAACTGGGCCAGAGAGCAAAAGAGGATGATTTGCTCAAATATTTCAAAGAACATTCATGGGTTTTTGCATAAAAATGAATTATATGCGTCTACTGACATCTCCAAATTTTTATGTAATTTTTAAAGAAACATTTAATTAGGTTGCAGTGCAAACCACAGACTGATCCAGATTTGAAAACTTGAGGTAGGGCTCAAAATCTCCAAATGATTAAGATAGGTTTTTGCATAAAAGTGATTTAGGGACCTCCCATGTCATCTCCAAATTTTGATGGGATTTTTAAATAAATTTATCAAAGGGTTGTAGTGCAAAAGAGGCTCTAAGGCTTATGAGAAACCATTTTCAAGAGAAATAAAGCTCAGGGAAAATACTTGTATAAATAATTCTTTTGATAAAAGAATTGTTTCTAGAGAGGGTAAACAAGTCCAACAACATTTGAAAAGTTTTTACTTGCGGTGAAAACTCCACAACTCAGAAGAAAAGAGTGGTTCTGAATCAAAGAAAAAAATCCAGAAAATAAAAATTTAATTTACCAAGGCAAAATTTTAATCAATAAATCATGGTTAAATTTTTGGGGTGTTACAACACTACCCCCTTAAGAAAAATCTCGTCCTCAAGATTTTCTAAGGATTGCTTTGAAAATATTACTCCTATTAGCTGAAACTAAATAGTTTACTCATAGCACAAACTTAGGGTACACCGCATGAGCTGCAACACATAAATAAATGCTGGGACAATAAACATAATAGTGATGTCCATAGTGAAAACGGTAAATGGATAGGGTCTTGAGAAAACGTCTCTGGTACTGGGGTACTTGGTAAGGTCACGAGGTGGCCTTTTATATAGCATCTAGGCTGAGTCATTAATCGTGGTGAGGGGCAACTAGCTTGTGGTTCTGCTATGTGAGATCGACGTCTATGTCATAGATACGCATATCTCGCAAAAGTGACATATTACTGTGGTTGTCGTCGGGGTTGGTTTTTGGTAGCTATGCCCGGAATTAAAAATGCAATCATACACCAACATACTTATGCATGGCTACTATTTAAAATAGGGGTGCACATGCAAACAACATTTAATTATGGCGATACAAGATCACACAATTACAGAGCGTGGGCATACTAAGACTCGGTACTACTCGAGTGACTTAGTCTACCTCGTTCATATATAAGCGGGCGTGCCTTGTGGACGTCGAGGCTTCTCCACGGGTCTCACCGTCGGGGTTAGCTGGAGGGGGTTAAGGAACTGCAGGGTCGGGGTAGCGATGATGACCATCGCGGGGGTTGTTGGCCACAATCCCGTTTGAGCGTGTTCCCAAAAGGTGACGAAGCACTTCTGGGGACACCAAAGCATTTTGGTCGATGGCTAGGGCAGACCTCAAGGACTCGATCGGTTGTCCGAACAACACGACTGGGTTGTCGGTGTCGGGCTCATCTTCTCTTCTTGCCGTGGCTCGGCGAACTAGTTCTCCACGGGCTGCAATCAGATCAAGGGTGATTTGATCAAACAGTTCCTCTAGTGCACTTACATAGCGCACCAGATGCAACAATGTAGGATCCGTCTCGTGATCTCCGTTGGCAACCTGGGGTGGTCTACCATACCCATCACGGCTAGGGTAGTAGTAGAACGAGCGACAGTTAACTCTGGGCGACAAGTGCCGGAGTTGAACTGTGGCCTCTCGAGAAGCTAGTTGGATGGCTTGTGGCTCAAAGGAAGTTCTCCTTCCGGTGAACCTGTAGGGGCGTTCTGGAGATAGACCCCTACCATAGACGTGTACTATGGCCCAGAATTGACGGCTCTCATCGCTCATGGGTCCTTGATACACAACATACTCTGGGGGCTCTTCTAATGCAAAGGTACGTCGGGTGAGGTTTGCTAGCACGGTCACAAAACCTCCAAGGTTGGTTGCTGTGGTCTCATTGTGCACGACGGGGCCATGCATTATAGCTCGGTTTGGGAAAGAGGCCGTGCTGTGCTGAGTTGAGGCTGGCGTGCTCTTTTTATAGAAAAAGGGGACGGAGTTTTCCTTCGCACGCTTGCGAATGAGAAAATTTAGGTGTCGGTTACTGGTGCGTGATCGATAGGCTAGGCTGATAGGTTGGGCACCGACTGCCAAAAGGTGTCGGGGTCACTGTGTGGCTATCTTACACGAGAAGCGTGGCCGGGGTTAGGTTAAGGTCTGGTGGATTGGTTAACCTAGGTTTATCGACCTGGCTAAGATAGGATTAGCCAATGGTCAGCCTGGCTCTGATATCAAGGTTGTCAGGACCGGTTTTCGGGATATCAATTTCCCAGAAAATGGTCCTTGTGCTCACCAGCCCCAGGATTACTGTTAGCTGATGAGGCACCAACTTGATACAGAAATTCCAAGCAAAATGCAAAATATCTAGTACAAGACAATTCTGGCCTATGAGTACAATAAATGGTTTCTAGTGGCTGATGGCGGAAGCGGTTTGTGGTCTTTTAGCGTCTATGGGACTCCATTTCCCACAGGAACAGCTGACCTGGATAACTCCTATCTTCGCGAGGCTGCTATCACCGTTGCTTAGGTTCCGGGCTGTCATCGCAACACTCCTCTCCAAGCAAGAAATCTGGCCAAGACAATAGCCAGGGACAAGCCAGTGAGTACTTTGAATGTACTCGCAAACATTATGAACACATGTTGGGGAACGTAGCAGAAATTCAAAATTTTCTACGCATCACCAAGATCAATCTATGGAGAGACTAGCAATGAGAGAGAGAGAGGGAGTGCATCTTCATACCCTTGAAGATCGCTAAGCGGAAGCGTTGCAAGAACGCGGATGAGGTAGTCGTACTCGTGGCAATTCAGATCGCGGTCGATTCCGATCTAAGCGCCGAACAACGGCGCCTCCGCGTTCAACACACGTGCAACCCGGTGACATCTCCCATGCCTTGATCCAGCAAGGAGAGAGGGAGAGGTTGGGGAAGACTCCGTCCAGCAGCAACACGACGGTGTGGTGGTGGTGGAGGAGCGTGGTACTCCAGCAGGGCTTCGCCAAGCACTACGAGAGACGAGGAGGGAGAGAGGTAGGGCTGCGCCTTGGGAGAGATAGACTCATCTGTTGGGCAGCCCCAAAACCTCCACTATATATAGGGGGAAGGGAGAGGGGGAGGCGCCCTAGGGTTTCCCCTAGGGGGGCGGCGGCCAGGGCAGATGGGATCTCCCCTTTGGGTGACTTGGCCCCCAAGCCAGGAGGTGGGAACCCTAGATGGGGCGCCCCAAACCCCCTGGTCACGTGGGAATAAGTGAGGGGGGCGCACAGCCCCTTAGTGGGCTAGTTTGCCCCTCCCCTTGGCCCATGAAGCCCCCCCAACACTTGCCGGGGCTCCCGAAACACCTTTCGGTCATGTTGGTCATCACCCGGTACCTCCGGAACACTTCCGGACTCCAAAACCCTTCATCCAATATATCAATCTTCACCTCCAGACCATTCCGGGACTCCTCGTGACGTCTGGGATCTCATCCGGGACTTTGAACAACATTCGGTAACCGCGTACATACCTTCCCTATAACCCTAGCGTCATCGACCCTTAAGTGTGTAGACCCTACGGGTTCGGGAACCATGCAGACATGACCGATATAACTCTCCGACCAATAACCAACAGCGGGATCTGGATACCCATGTTGGCTCCCATATGTTCCACGATGATCTCATCGGATGAACCACGATGTCAAGGATTCAATAAATCCCGTATACAATTCCCTTTGTCTACTGGTATAGTACTTGCCCGAGATTCGATCGTCGGTATGCCGATACCTTGTTAATTCTCGTTACCGCAAGTCTCTTTACTCGTTCCGTAACACATCATCCCGTGATCAACTCCTTGATCACATTGTGCACATTATGATGATGTCCTACCGAGTGGGCCTAGAGATACCTCTCCATCACACAGAGTGACAAATCCCAATCTCGATTCGTGCCAACCCAATAGACACTTTCGAAGATACCCGTAGTGCACCTTTATAGCCACCTAGTTAACGTTGTGATGTTTGGTACACCCAAAGCATTCCTACGGTATCCAGGAGTTGCACAATCTCATGGTCTAAGGAAAAGATACTTGACATTTAGAAAAGCTTTAGCATACGAACTACACGATCTTGTGCTAGGCTTAGGATTGGGTCTTGTCCATCACATCATTCTCCTAATGATGTGATCCCGTTATCAATGACATCCAATGTCCATGGTCAGGAAACCATGACCATCTGTTGATCAACGAGCTAGTCAACTAGAGGCTCACTAGGGACATGTTGTGGTCTATGTATTCACACATGTATTGCGGTTTCCGGTCAATACAATTATAGCATGAATAATAGACAATTATCATGAACAAGGAAATACAATAATAACCATTTTATTATTGCCTCGAGGGCATATTTCCAACAGTGTCCCACTTGCAGTAGAGTCAATAATCTAGTTCACATCACTATGTGATTGTAATGAATCGACACCCATGGGGTTTGATCATATCTCGCTTGCGAGAGAGGTTATTAGTCAACGGATCTGAACCTTTCAGATCCGTGTGTGTTTTGCAAATCTCTATGTCATCTCCTAGATGCAGCTACCACGCTCTCTTTGGAACTATTCCAAATAACTGTTCTACTATACGAATCCGGTTTACTACTCAGAATAATCCAGATTAGTGTCAAAGTTTGCATCGGCGTAACCCTTTACGACGAACTCTTTTACCACCTCCATAATCAAGAAAATTCCTTAGTCCACTAGTTACTAAGGATAAGTTTGACCGCTGTCCTGTGATCCATTCCTGGATCGCTCTTGTACCCCTTGACTGACTCATGGCAAGGCACACTTTCGGTGCGGTACACAACATAGCATACTATAGAGCCTACGTCTGAAGCATAGGGAACGACCTTCGTCCTTTCTCTCTCTTCTGCCATGGTCAAGTCTTGATACTCACACCATATAACACAGCCAAGAACTCCTTCTTTGCTGATCTATTTTGAACTCCTTCAAAATCTTGTCACGGTATGTATTCATTTGAAAGTACTATTAAGCGTTTTGATCTATCCTGATAGATATTGATGCTCAATGTTCAAGTAGCTTAATCCAGGTTTTCCATTGAAAAACACTTTTCAAATAACCCTATATGCTTTCCACAAATTCTACATCTATGATCAACAATATATCAACAACATATACTCATCATAAATGCTATAGTGCTCCCACTCACTTCTTTGGAAATACAAGTTTCTCATAAACTTGTATAAACCCAAAATCTTTGATCATCTCATCAAAGCATATATTCCAACTCCGAGATGCTTACTCCAGTCCTTAGAAGGATTGCTGGAGCTTTGCACACTTGTTAGCATCTTTCAGGATTGACAAAACCTTCTGGTTGTATCACATACAACCTTTCCTCAAGGATATCGTCGAGGAAATAATGTTTTGACATCCTATCTGTAAGATTTCATAAATCATGCAGTAATTGCTAATATAATTCCAACAGACTCTTAGCATCGCTACGAGTGAGAAAGTCTCATCGTAGTCAACTCCTTGAACTTGTCAGAAAACATCTCAACGACAAGTCGAGCTTTCTTAATGGTGATACTTACCATCATTGTCTGTCTTCCTTTAAAAATCCATCTGTACCCAACAGCCTTACGACCATCAAGTAATTCTTCCAAAGTCTATACTTTGTTTTCATACATGGATCCTATCTCGGATTTTATGGCCTCAAGCCATTCGTCGGAATCCGGGCCCACCATCGCTTCTCCATAGCTCGTAGGTTCATTGTTGTCTAGCAACATGACCTCCAAGACAGGATTACGTACCACTCTGAAGTAGTACGCATCCTTGTCGACCTACGAGGTTTGGTAGTGACTTGATCCGAAGTTTCATGATCACTATCATAATCTTCTACTTCAATTGGTGTAGGTGCCACAGGAACAACTTCCTGTGCCCTGCTATACACTAGTTGAAGTGATGGTTCAACAACCTCATCAAGTCTCCACCATCCTCCCACTCAATTCTTTCAAGAGAAGCCTCTCCTCGAGAAAGGACCCGTTTCTAGAAACAATCGCTTTTGCTTCCAGATCTGAAATAGGAGGTATACCCAACTATTTTTGGGTGTCCTATGAAGATGTATTTATCCGCTTTGGGTTCGAGCTTATCAGGATGAAACTTTTTCACATAAGCGTCGCAGCCCCTAACTTTCAAGAAAGGACAGCTTAGGTTTCTCTAAACCATAGTTCATATGGTGTCATCTCAATGGAATTACATGGTGCCCTATTTAAAGTGAATGCGGTTGTCTCTAATGCCTAACCCATGAATGATGGTGGTAATTCGATAAGAGACATCATGGTATGCACCATATCCAATAGGGTGCAGCTATGATGTTCGGACACACCATCACACTATGGTGTTCCAGGCGGTATTAGTTGTGAAACAATTTCCACAAGGTCTTAATTGTGTACCAAACACGTAACTCAGATACTCATCTCTATGATCATATCATAGACATTTTATCCTCTTGTCACGATGATCTTCAACTTCACTCTGAAATTACTTGAACCTTTCAATAATTCGGACTTGTGTTTCATCAAGTAAATATACAACATCTACTCAAGTCATCTGTGAAGTAAGAACATACCAATATCCACTGCGTGCCTCGGCACTCATTAGACAGCACACATCAAAATGTATTACTTCCAACAAGTTGCTCTCTTGTTCCATCTTACTGAAAACGAGGCTTTTCAGTCATCTTGCCCATGTGGTATCATTTGCATGTCTCAAGTGATTTAGAATCAAGTGAGTCCAAATGATCCATCTGCATGGAGTTTCTTCATGCGCACATACCAATAGACATGGTTCGCATGTCTCAAACTTTTCAAAAATGAGGGAGTCCAAAGATCCATCAACATGGAGCTTCTTCATGCGTTTTATACCAATATGACTCAAATGGCAGTGCCACAAGCAGGTGGTACTATCATTACTACCTTATATCTTTTGGCATGAACTTGTGTATCACTACTATCGAGATTCAATAAACCATTCTTTTAGGTGCAAGACCATTGAAGGTATTATTCAAATAAATAGAGTAACCATTATTCTCCTTAAATGAATAACCGTATTGCCATAGACATAATCCAATCATGTCTATGCTCAACGCAAACACCAAATAACAATTATTTAGGTTTAACACCAATCTTGATGGTAGACGGAGCAGGCGATGCTTGATCACATCAACCTTGGAAACACTTCCAACATACATCGTCATCTCACCTTTAGCTAATCTCCATTTATTCCGTAGCTCTTTTATTTCGAGTTACTAACACTTAGCAACCGAACCGGTATCTTAATACCATGGTGCTACTAGGAGTACTAGTAAAGTACACATTTAATTAAATGTATATCCAATATACTTCCGTCAACCTTGCCAGCCTTCTCATCTACCAAGTATCTAGGGTAGTTCTGCTTCAGTGACCGTTCCCTCATTACAGAAGCACTTAGTCTCGGGTTTGGGTTCAACCCTGGGTTTCTTCACTGGAGCAGCAACTGATTTGCCGTTTCATGAAGTACCCCTTCTTGCCCTTGCCCTCCTTCATACTAGTGGTTTCACTAACCATCAACAATTGATGCTCCTTCTTGATTTCTACTTTTGCGGTGTCAAACATCGTGAATATTTCAAGGATCATCATATCTATCCCTGATATGTTATAGTTCATCATGAAGCTCTAGTAGCTTGGTGGCAATGTCTTTGGAGAAACATCACTATCTCATCTGGAAGATTAACTCCCACTCGATTCAAGTGATTGTTGTACCCAGACAATCTGAGTACAAGCTCAACGATTGAGCTTTTCTCGCTTAGTTTGTAGGCCAAGAAGCTCGTCAGAGGTCTTATACCTCTTGACGTGGGCACGAGCCTGAAATCCCAATTTCAGCTGTTGGAACATCCCCTATGTTCCGCGATGTTTCAAAATCGTCTTCGGTGCCTCAATTCTAAACCGTTTAACATTACTGAACTATCACGTAGTCATCAAAACGTGTATGTCAGATGTTCGCAACATCCACAGACGATGTTCGAGGTTCAGCACACCGAGCGATGCATTAAGGATATAAGCCTTCTGTGCAGCAATGAGGACAATCCTCAGTTGACGGACCCAGTCCGCATTATTGCTACTATCAACTTTCAACTATATTTTCTCTAGGAACATATCTAAACAGTATAACTAAAGCGCGAGCTTACGACATAATTTGCAAAGACCTTTTGACTATGTTCAGGATAATTAAGTTCATCTAATGAACTCCCACTCAGATAGACATCCCTCTAGTCATCTAAGTGATACATGATCCGAGTCAACTAGGCCGTGTCCGATCATCACGTGAGATGGACTAGTCATCATCGGTGAACATCTTCATGTTGATCGTATCCACTATACGACTCATGTTCGACCTTTCGGTCTCTTGTGTTCCGAGTCCATGTCTGTACATGCTAGGCTCATCAAGTCAACCTAAGTGTTTCACGTGTGTAAAACTGGCTTACACCCGTTGTATGTGAATGTTAGAATCTATCACACCCGATCATCACGTGGTGCTTCGAAACAACGAACTTTCGCAACGGTGCACAGTTAGGGGGGACACTTTCTTGAAATTATTATGAGGGATCATCTTATTTACTACCGTCGTTCTAAGCAAATAAGATGTAACCATGACAAACATCACATGCAAATCATAAAGTGACATGATATGGCCATCATCATCTTGCGCCTTTGATCTCCATCTTTGAGGTGCGACACGATCACCTTCGTCACCGGCATGACACCATGATCTCCATCATCGTGTCTCCAGGAAGTTGTCTCGCCAACTATTACTTCTACTACTATGGCTAATGGTTAGAAATAAAGTAAAGTAATTACATGGCATTGTTCAATGACACGCAGGTCATACAATAAATTAAGACAACTCCTATGGCTCCTGTCGGTTGTCATACTCATCGACATGCAAGTCGTGATTCCTATTACAAGAACATGATCAATCTCATACATCACATATCATTCATCACATTCTTTTGGGCATATCACATCACATAGCATACCCTGCAAAAACAAGTTAGATGTCCTCTAATTGTTGTTTGCATGTTTTACGTGGCTGCTATGGGTTTCTAGCAAGAACGTTTCTTACCTACGCAAAAGCCACAACGTGATATGCCAATTGCTATTTACCCTTCATAAGGACCCTTTTCATCGAATCCGATCCGACTAAAGTGGGAGAGACTGGCACCCGCTAGCCACCTTATGCAACAAGTGCATGTCAGTCGGTGGAACCTGTCTCACGTAAGTGTATGTGTAAGGTCGGTCCGGGCCGCTTCATCCCACAATACCGTCGAAACAAGATAGGACTAGTAACGGTAAGCATATTGAACAAAATCAACGCCCACAACAACTTGTGTTCTACTCATGCATAGAATCTACGCAATAGACCTAGCTAATGATGCCACTGTTGGGAAACGTAGCAGACATTCAAAATTTTCTATGCATCACCAAGATCAATCTATGGAGAGACTAGCAACGAGAGAGAGAGAGGGAGTGCATCTTCATACCACTGAATATCGCTAAGCGGAAGCGTTGCTAGAACGCGGATGAGGTACTCGTACTCGTGGCAATTCAGATCGCGGTCGATTCCGATCTAAGCGCCGAACAATGGCGCCTCTTCGTTCAACATACATGCAGTCCGGTGACGTCTCCCATGCCTTGATCCAGCAAGGAGAGAGGGAGAGGTTGGGGAAGACTCCGTCCAGCAGCAGCACGACAGCATGGTGGTGGTGGAGTAGCGCGGTACTCCAGCAGGGCTTCGCCAAGCACTACGAGAGACGAGGAGGGAGAGAGGTAGGGTTGCGCCTTGGGAGAGATAGACTCATCTGTTGGGTAGCCCCAAAACCTCCACTATATATAGGGGGAAGGGAGAGGGGGAGGCGCCCTAGGGTTTCCCCTAGGGGGTGGCAGCCAGGGCAGATGGGATCTCCCCTTTGGGTGACTTGGCCCCCAAGCCAGGAGGTGGGAACCCTAGATGGGGCGCCCCAAACCCCCTGGTCATGTGGGAATAGGTGAGGGGGGGGTGCACAACCCCTTAGTGGGCTGGTTTGCCCCGTCCCCTTGGCCCATGAAGCCCCCCCCCCCAACACTTGCCGGGGCTCCCGAAACACCTTTGGGTCATGCTGGTTATCACCCGGTACCTCCGTAACACTTCCGGAATCCAAAACCCTTCGTCCAATATATCAATATTCACCTTCGGACCATTCCGGGACTCCTCGTGACGTCCGGGATCTCATCCGGGACTTCGAACAACATTCGGTAACCGCGTACATACCTTCCCTATAACCCTAGCGTCATCGAACCTTAAGTGTGTAGACCCTACGGGTTCGGGAACCATGCAGACATGACCGAGACAACTCTCCGGCCAATAACCAACAGCGGGATCTGGATACCCATGTTGGCTCCCATATTTTCCATGATGATATCATTAGATGAACCACAGTGTCAAGGATTCAATCAATCCCGTATACAATTCCCTTTGTCTACCGGTATGCCGATACCTTGTTCAATCTCATTACCGGCAAGTCTCTTTACTCGTTCTGTAAGACATCATGCCGTGATCAACTCCTTGATCACATTGTGCACATTATGACTATGTCCTACCGAGTGGGCCCAGAGATACCTCTCCGTCACACGGAGTGACAAATCCCAGTCTCGATTCGTGCCAACCCAACAGACACTTTCGGAGATACCCGTAGTGCACCTTTATAGCCACCCAGTTACCTTGTGATGTTTGGTACACCCAAAGCATTCCTACGGTATCTGGGAGTTGCACAGTCTCATGGTCTAAGGAAAAGATACTTGACATTTAGAAAAGCTTTAGCATACGAACTACATGATCTTGTGCTAGGCTTAGGACTGGGTCTTGTCCATCACATCATTCTCCTAATGATGTGATCCCGTTATCAATGACATCCAATGTCCATGGTCAGGAAACCATGACCATCTGTTGATCAACGAGCTAGTCAACTAGATGCTCACTAGGGACATGTTGTGGTCTATGTATTCACACATGTATTGCGGTTTCCGGTCAATACAATTATAGCATGAATAATAGACAATTATCATGAACAAGGAAATACAATAATAACCATTTTATTATTGCCTCTAGGGCATATTTCCAACAACACATGTATAATATAACAAATGATAATCATGCTTCGAATCATCCTATGATCACAACGTCAGTCACGAAATAAAATTCGTGATGCACGCAAGCATGTTATTCGTACACAACATGAATATGCAATAATGGAGTAGAAATAAGCTGTACCGATCGGGTGTCTGAAGCGACGCCGTGAAAGGATAATAATTTAAAGCACGCCTCAGTCGGGCGTCTGAGCGACACCACAAAAAGGGCTTATATGTGAAATAAGTAACAAACATGCCACAGTCGGGCGTCTGTGCGACACCACCTAAAGGGCTTATAAAGTAAATAAATATCAAGCATGCCACAGTCGGGCGTCTGAGCGACACCACATAAAGGGCTTAAAAAGTAAATAAATATCAAGCATGCCACAGTCGGGCGTCTGAGCGACACCACATAAAGGGCTTATAGGAGGTTAGTCACAGTGATTATCCAAGAGGCAGAACCGTCCCAAGGATACTCAATAATTCAAATAATATAAAGGGTTAATCCAAATAATAATAATCATAATCATCATAAGTCACATGTCATGATCTAGATTCTAGTTTAGTAGTTTCTCCTCCGAAGACCGACACTAAAACCGACACTTGACCCATCGCAGACTGTAGTCCTTAACCATGGATACGGCTATTCGAATAGATATAACCTCTGCAGAGGGTGTACTCTTTACCCACGAGTAACGGATTCCTCTAGTCCATCGAGACTAATTCCATTTACGGCCTTTCAATTGAAAACACACCTGACCCGCACACACCAGCTTAACTTACCGGTGTCTGGAATCACCCACGACACCTGTCAAGCAAAACTCTAAGTGGGGAGGCTACAACCTCGATTAGCATGGGATCAAATTTATACCGCGCGCTACTAAGGGGTGCCCCACTCTCGGTCCCAACCGGAAACACCCATGCCCCCGGACCAAGTGGCATGCCTATTGGATGCAGCCGGTATCTTCCACCATGGCCTCTCTGTACGGTGTGTGCCAAGAAAGGGGTTGACAACTTACTGAACTGTACCCTACTTGCGGCAGGGACAAGTGGTAGTACGAAACAAGCATGGGGGTTACTGGAACAAGACTCGATCTATGCTCGACTCAGGAGGTTTAAGTATTCCCTGCATGATTAACATAACAAATATATTTCCAACCAACAGACAGAATCACCACTCATCATACCTCATCATGCCCTACCGGATATAACCGTCTCGACGAGGAACTAGAGACAAGCTCGTGTCTACCCAAGACAGAGACTTTCCCGGCTTCCTCCCGGTAGGCATGAAAGGTATACGAGGATGGTTACTATCACAAGCGTATCCATTTCCAACAACAAATAATCTTCATTATGCACTCATGCATATGATCGAATCATCACATAAAATAACGAATGCTCCATGTCAAGGAGGTGTTGTAATTGTATTAAACAACACACAACAATATTATGCCAGGGTCCAGAATGCTTGCCTTCAAGAGCATGCAAGTGGGGTGCATTTTTTGAAAGTTGCCTTCTTCAAAATCCTATTTTTGAAAATATTCAAATTAACACAAACTTTAAAAACAGTACAAAATTTTTGCCTAATTATTTTTGAAATAAAACTTAAAATAAACTAGGTGAAATTTGAGAGAGGTAGGAAAAAGAATCAACTCATTTGGAGTTTTATTTTAAAAGATATGTCCAGTCAAAGATTAGTCGAAGTTCTGTTTTAAAATAAAACAGAAAAAGAAAAAAATGTTTCGAATAAAAACACGTAGGAGACGTACTCTGGGTTTACGCCTCCACTTACGCCAGCATGGATTGGCTCGGGGTCACTGACAGTGGGTCCCTTGGGCCCACTGGTCAGGTTTGACCAGTCGCCCGCCTCCTTCCTCCTCTGGCCAAACAGAGGCGGGGCTCCGGTGATTAACGCCGGCGAACGGCGGCTCCCCACGGGATTCTGAGGGCAGGGATGGATCCGCCAGTCCCGGGCGGTCCTCCCGGTGGTCGAACGGCTGGCGGGGACGAAGGGAGTCACTGGCGGCGAGCTCCGCGGCGGAGGTGGCCTCGGGAGGATTTGGGGGTTTGGGCTACGGCGGCTCCCCGTCGAAGCTGAGGGGTTGGGCGGCTCTGCAAGGTCGAGAGGAAGAGGATGGTGGCATTGGATGGACTGGGGGGTTCAGCTCGCGACGCACGACACCGGAGCATGGCGGCGGCCGATCCTGCCGGAGATGGGGGAGATGATGGCCTCCGGCCAAGCTGGAGAAGGAGGGGCTTCCTACCACGTGCACAAGGCT
>NC_041387.1:669219085-669238845 GCF_002162155.2 Triticum dicoccoides | reverse complement strand
GTTCCCGTGGCGGCCGTGGATAGGATCGACGGCAGCAGTGGATAGGAATGGCGAACCGCCGTTCTGTAGCTTGCAGCGCGACGTGTCAAGGCTGGGGATGACGGCAGAGGCTAGCTGACGAGCGGGCACTGCTCCAGGGGCGAGTTGGCGAGCGCGGGTGGCTCAGGCGGCACCGTCCAATGCAGAGGCTGTCGGAGCGGCGATGGTGGCTTGCGGTGGGGCGCTGTAGGGCGCCAGGAGGGGGCCAGAGCGGCTCTGCGACGAGGGAGAGGTCGGGCGCGTTGGCTGGGGGCGGGCACGGTTTAGACCGAACGCGGGGAGGCGGCAACGAGACGCGGCGACTCGGGCGCACGCACGTGCAAAACGCGCGCTCTGGCCGCGCCCAGAGCACGCACGCTAGGTGCTCGACACAATGCCAGCGCGTGCTAGAGTGCTTGGATGAGTCTGGGGGTTAACAGGTCAAGGTTAGAGTTTGCAAGGGGATTAGTGGACATGGTGGTTTGGTCAGGGGATCAAGTCCATAATGCAAATTAAAAACCATGCCAAAATTGGCCATGCACACAAGGTGTTTGACAGAATGTCAAGGGCATCTAGGCAACTCTTGGGGTGGCCAAAAACTCTGGATCATAGTCTCTTTAGATGTAGGTGATGGTGGCAAGGTTAGTTGGGCAAAACCAGAAACTGGTTAGTGCAAGTTTTTGAAAAAAACCAATACTGGACAGAAAGTAAAGGGCATCATTGCATGGACCAAAAATACTCCAATGGGTCCACTCTCCTGGACTTAAGGGTTTAGTAGGGTGGTCTATAAGTAGGAGAAAGATCATGGGCACTAGAGCAAAATAAAATAGGGTTGCAATAGAAAATGCCCAACTGGGCCAGAGAGCAAAAGAGGATGATTTGCTCAAATTTTTCAAAGAACATTCATGGGTTTTTGCATAGAAATGAATTATATGCTTCTACTGACATCCCCAAATTTTTATGTAATTTTTAAAGAAACATTTAATTAGGTTGCAGTGCAAACCACAGACTGATCCAGATTTGAAAACTTGAGGTAGGGCTCAAAATATCCAAATGATTAAGAGAGTTTTTTGCGTAAAAGTGATTTAGGGACCTCCCATGTCATCCCCAAATTTTGTTGGGATTTTTAAATAAATTTATCAAAGGGTTGTAGTGCAAAAGAGGCTCTAAGGCTTATGAGAAACCATTTTCAAGAGAAATAAAGCTCAGGGAAAATACTTGTATAAATAATTCTTTTGATAAAAGAAATGTTTCTAGAGAGGGTAAACAAGTCCAACAACATTTGAAAAGTTTTTACTTGGGGTGAAAACTCCACAACTCAGAAGAAAAGAGTGGTTCTGAATCAAAGAAAAAATCCAGAAAATAAAAAATTATTTTACCAAGGCAAAATTTTAATCAATAAATCATGGTTAAATTTTTTGGGTGTTACAAGCCCTCCGTGGACTCGCGCTGCCGTTACCCTTCGTGGGTTGAAGTCTCCATCAACGTGGATGTACGATAGCACCACCTATCTGAACCACGACAAAAACATCCGTGTCTCCAATTGAGTTTGCCTCCTCAAACTCCTCCCCTTTACCTTCATATGCAATTGTTTTACATTCCGCTGCTATACTCTTAGAATTGCATGTGTAGGTTGATTGCTTGACTTGTGCTAAGTTGCTAAAATCTGCCAAGAACTAAAATTGGGAAAAGGCTAGATTTTCATTTGGTCAAGTAGTCTAATCACTCCCCTCTAGACATACTTTCGATCCTACATGCACAGGTCACTCCAGTTACATTGAGCTGCCCCCCCAGGTGCAGAACTTGGTTCTATGCGCATGGGGGGGGGGTGTTGGACCCGAAGACAGGCCAGGTTTCAAAGAAGGCATGTCTTAAAAGAGCCGAAGTTAAGTTACTTGAAGTAATAGAAGATGCTCGAAAGGGGTTGTTCACGCCCAACAGAGAGAACGACGAGCTTACGCGCACCTTGGGAAATCCTGAACACCCAGGAAGAACATGAGGCAAGGGCATTCTTCCGTGGATTGAGGGCTTTTCGGACTGGAACACCGACTACAGAAGCCGTGCGAGAAGGAAGATGGAGGAGGAGAAGAAGAAGAAGCTGGAGGACAAGCAGAGGAAGCAGGAAGCAGAACGCCTTCAAGGCCTAGAATCAGCGCACACAGACTTGGCACTCAAATTCCAGCGGCAGCAGCAGCAGATCGACTCACTTAGCCAGGAAAGGGGGTTTCAGCAGCGGCAGCAGCTAGCGGATGATCCAGCATTGGATAGCACCATCCCATCCATGCCGAGAAGTAGTTTAGGTTCCGCCCCGGGTGACGCACTGCTGGATAGATACCCTGTGGATGACATCATGGAGAACACTAACTGTGAGCTACACTTCAAAATAAAGAACATATCCGTGAAGGTGGCGGATGCCGTTGCTTATACAAATCCCCATGGAGAAACCTTCCATTGCATCCCGATTCCAGCCGGCTATGCTCGTGTCATGGTTGATGATGTGGTGGACCAATATTCGGGGCTACAGCTTGACATTCCTGGAGGCGACGAGGAGCACGCACTGGGAGAGGCCATACATCGTATCATCCTATGGAGAAAGGATTGCATCATCTTTCGAAGGCCAACGACACCGCGTCAGCTAGAGCTTGACATTCCAGGAGGTGACGAGGAGCAGACGACTCCCACTCCTCCAAGTCCGGCACAACTTCAGGACACTCCTCCTGCTTCAACTCAGCCAACGCGTGAGGGCACTCCTCCTGCTTCAACTCAGCAAATGTGTGAGGCCACTCCTCCTCCTCCAAGTCCACCAACACGTGCCACTCCTCCTCCAAGTCCGACACCGCGTCAACCGTCTCCGCTGCCTTAGCAATCACGGAAGAGAGCCGCCGCAGCTATGGTGCATAGTGCTACAAGTCGAGGTAGTACAGGAGGTACAGGAGGAGGCAAGCGATTTCAATATGGTCCAAGCCTCGGGCCTCTTCCGCAGAGGCCTTACGACATGATCGAGGAGCAAAACGAAGCCATAGTGAAGGCCCAAGTGAACGCCCATTTTGGACCGAAACCGCCACCACCGCCAAGGGAGAAAGTGCGTGAGGATAAGATTGACCACTTTATTCGTATGGCTAACGCACTAGCTCCCAAGCCTGTTGACTCAGACTATGAGCGCCAAATCAGGAAGGCACATCGAGCACGACAAAAGGAGTCGAGCTCGAGCTCGAGCCAAGCAACTGGCCAAAAATGTGGGAAAACCGTTCCCCAGCTAGGAGAACAGGCGGCACAATCGATCTCCCCGCTCGTTGTACCAATACATGAGAGTACCGGCACCGATCAGCTGGTAATAACCGACGAGCATAGAAGACAGGCTGAAATGCTCGGTATCACTATTGGACAACTCCTCGAGATTGAGCCCATGTCTCCGCTTAGAGAGGATGACATAAAATCAAAATATGTCTGAGGCCAACCTTTGGTCAAGCCTGAGGAGGTCGAGAACCTCCCAACGAGAATGCATGAATTGCTTGATTGGTACATGAAAATTACCAAGAATTCCAATCGAGAGTCCCTCATGGTGAAAGTCAAGGAAGAGCATTACTTCCATAAGCTAGCTCTGACCGTTGAGTATTAAGAACTATGGAAGTTATTCAATCAAGAAGCACTCGACAAAGCTCTCGCCAGTTGCTATTGTCTGTAAGTGATTTCTTTCTGTAATTAAGTCTCAAGCTAGCTGTAGTGCTCATTGGTCAATCATTAGCTATAATTATCCTCACTATATTCTTTTCTATGGTATTATGCAGGATGAAGATGTATGAAATGAAAAAAGCTGGACGCTATGGCATTGGGTTCATTGACCCAAATGCCATTAATGAAGAAACATGGACATATGCATGGTATAAAGCAGATGTGGAGAAAAACATGCTAGAGTTCTTGAAGCGCCTCAATACCAATGAAGATATACTACTTCCTTACAACTTCCGCTGACTCACACTGTCTTGTACTACAAATTCTGTTTTTGCTTACTAGCTAGCTAGATGTTAATAATTAAGTGTATACGGTTTAGGGTAGTTGATGAGTGTTATGCACAAGCCCGCTTAATTAAGACATGCAAACGTTTGCGCATGCAGTTACCATTGGATCTTGTTAATCATTAAAGTTGACGAAGGAACGGTTGAAGTACTGGACTCACTACTTAAAAAACAAAGTGACTACTCAATCTTGAAGGGGATAGTCGACAGGTAATTTCAATCATTATTAACTATATGTCGGCCTCTTTAGTTTGTCATTTCCTGATATCAACTATTTAGTAACTCCTTTATTCATTTTCTTTGCCGGCGAGCAGGGCTTGGGCAATTTCAGGAAAGAGGTTCTAGGTCGATGGAAAGAAAAGCTGTATTGGTTTCGACCCAAGGTATAATTAATTAAGTAGTACTAGCTAGCTACCATCTCTTTAATTCTAGTTTCAATACCATTAATTATCATTCTTGATTAATTATTATCTGATTAAATTCTATTCTCGTAAAGGCCCTGAAGCAGGCACTTTGGACTGAAGTGTGTGCATACAACGTTTGCGAGAACATTCGCATGATGGCGTCCGAAATGACCAAATCTGATAGACAGCTATGGGTATGTTTGCCATAACACTATTCACAATTTTTACATCATTATAAATATCTAGTCATAGAACTAATACACATGCATATTGATCTCCTTCTTAACAGTTCAGTGAGGTATGAGAGAGGCTCCTACCGAAGGAGCGCATACGAGCACTTCAAGAGGAAATAGCGGGATTTTTGCTCGACGAGGTCATAGATCCCAAAGGAGAATACTATTACCCGCTACTGCCCCCATGAACCACTCCCAATTGTCATCGTGCTCCGAAGGCACCAAGCAAAATGCCACTGGCTCTGAAGGAAACATGTAGGAGAAATTGTATATATACCTAATTGTATATATATACATGTGTATATGTGTGAATAATGGTGGTTGTGAGACATTCGATGATATATATATGCATAATGTGTACAATATGTAGTATCGTAAAATACCAGCAAACGAAAAAGAATTAAATGGAAAACACAAAAATAAAGGAAAAATAAACCGTGAACCCAAAACTCCCCAACATTTTGGTACCGGTTGGTGGTACCAACCGGTACTAAAGGGCTCCCCGCCCCGGCGCTGGCATGTGCCACGTGGTGGCCCTTTAGTGGCGGTTCGTGCAGAACCAGTACTAAAGGGGGGGACCTTTAGTCCCCACACTTCAGTGCTAGTTACAGAACTGACACGAAAGGGCCTTACGAACCGGTGCTATAGCCCGGTTCTCCACTAGTGAAATGGAGGTACATCCATGTGAATCAGACCCTGATTATTCTATGTACAAAGCATCACCAATTGGTTTCTTATACATATATAAAGATTGATGCGCATATCGAATTTAGTATCCTCAGAAAAATATGCGATTGGTGCACATAACTATTGCTTCATTATGAGTAGAGTTTTCTCATTGTGATACGTGATCACGTGAGGGTGTGGCTTCGACGCTTGTGTTTTTTCCTAGTGAAGCTAAGTATGGAAGGGTGGGAGAAATAAATTGGTATATGGTATTATTTCTGAATTCTTAATTACCAAATATTTACATGATTGAATTGAATCGACACCTGCCAAAGCAAGCACGAATAAATGGAATGAGTATCAGATGTGATTCGGTTTTAAGTGCGAAGAAGAAAAAATTAACGTGGGAGGGGTGGTGGGAGGTGAGACAAAAATAAATCGGCGAAAATTAACCAGACGAAAAAAAACGTGAAGGCTATTCTACCAACTGAGACATTAGGAGTAGAGATAATGTGCCTCCTTGTCTCATGCAGTAAATTTTTTTGGAACAATGTGAAACATACAATAACATGCAAAATAAGTGAATAAGAATTGTTTTGTAGGCTGGGAGAAAATATCAACTGGCTTTCCAATAATTGAGTAACTTTTTCGATGAAAATTCAATTAATTCTTCCATGTGAATATTTTGCTTTCATAAGAGATTAGTACATAATTCTCCGCATCAGTTACATATACCAATAAGTTTATACCACAAGTCAAGAGATTTCTCATAAATTGGGGCTACAGTAAATGTACCTTCTTAAGATTTGCTTTGAGATCGAGATATTTCAATCGCAAAGCATGTACCAGAGTGTGTTACTGTGTTATATGCCACAGCAACTGAAATGTAGGTAAAATGAATACAAGCACCTAGCAAATAAAAGATTTTCCTAGATGAACAAAAAACACCTAGCACAATTGCAACAATTTTGCATTTTCCATGACATATGAAACACAAAATTATGGTAAATTTTGCCATTGATCTAATATAAGAAAGATTACCAATACTACATACAAAAATAGTGCATTTGCCATGCATGTTATAGTAAATTTGCATGGAAAATATATAGGTATATTTGCAATGGTCCATCGAAGTTACTTCGTCATGGCGAAATAAAAAGTAAAGAGTTTTCCATGTTTTTAAAATTAATATTGCTATGAAAATAAAGGTAAATTTGCCATGGAAAAAAATAAAAAGTGACATTTGGCATGGCAATAAAAACAAAAATTGACCATGACAATAAAAGTAAATATAGTAAATTTACCATGCTAGAGAACTAAAAATTGCCATGTCCTCCAAAGGAAAAAGATGTTATGTAATCAAATTTCCATACATTTTGTCGTGTGACTATTCCAAAAATAATGTCTATGATGTATTAAAAAATAACTATTCCAATATTAATTCCCATTGTATTTTTTTATTATAATTGAGATGTTTTGTATAAGAAAAATTGCCATTTATGTAAAATAATTTTGCCATGATACAAAAGAAGAAATTTGCCATGGTACTTGAATTAAACTTACCATGGTACATAAATTGAGTTTGCCATGATACATAAAGTAAGATTGCCATGCTTGAGAAATAATATTGACATGGAACATGAAAAAATATTGCCATGATACAAAAACGAATTTGCCATGGTCCATGAATTAAATTTTCCATGATATTAAAAATTAAATTCCCATGGTGCATGAAGTAAATTTTCCTACACCATGCATATGACCATTACAAAAACAATTATCTAAAACTTGTTATTGTTTTCAAGACACAAATGTTTTCAAAATTTACCTTGTGAATGAACTGAAAGAATGCAAATTTTCCATAATGTAAAAATTGCCTTGGTGCCACTATACAACATGTTAATTGACATGGTGAAATTACCATGATGTAGACAAAATATTTACAAAACTTTCAAAGTTTTGGAATTTTGTTCTCTAAAAAAAGATGTCAAATTTTTGAAAATGTAGATTTACCATGGTCCATGAAAATTGAAAATTTCCATGTTGCATCTACCAAGTGTCTATAAAAAATGAATTTTCCATGGTCTATAACGAAAGAATTTACCACGGCAACATATTACATTTTTTTTGCCATGGTTTAAAATACTTTGATTTGCCATCGGAAACAAATAAAAATATGTTGAGTTGCATAATCACAAAAGGAAAGATGCCATGGGAAAAATGTTGACACATGGCAACTATTCAGAAACAGTAAACCATTAACAAAAGTTAACAATTTTTTTATTCCCTAAAACAATGGCAAAGTTGCCATGGAAAATTTTTAGAGAACATGAATTAGATCTAAAAAAATCCATGTGATCATTCCATTCATTTTCAGAAAATTTCCATGTCCTACAAAATCAACTTTTCATGAATTTGTCATGCAACTAGTTACAAGATTTCCAAACATTGCCATGATGATGTGTGAACCCCATCGATTTTCATATCTACTAATCCAATCACCAAGCAACCCTGTAAACAAATGGCAGAACTTCCACGGTAAAAAATCTAGAGAACACAATTACACCTAAAATTGTTGTGAGATTAGTCCTTCCATTTTACACAAAATTGCCATGTGCTATGATGTCTACTACACAATCTTCTTCTTGTAGACTCATGTTGGACCTCCAAGCGCAGAGTTTTGTAGGACAGTAGCAAATTTTCCTCAAGTGGATGACCTAAAGTTTATCAACCCGTGGGAGGCGTAGGATGAAGATGGTCTCTCTCAAACAACCCTGCAACCAAATAACAAAGAGTCTCTTGTGTCCCCAACACACCGAATACAATGGTAAATTGTATAGGTGCACTAGTTCGGCGAAGAGATGGTGATACAAGTGCAATATGGATGGTAAATATAGGTTTTTGTAATCTGAAAATATAAAAACAGCAAGGTAGCAAGTAACAAAAGTGAGTAAAAATGGTATTGCAATGCTTGGAAACAAGGCCTAGGGTTCATACTTTCACTAGTGCAAGTTATCTCAACAATGATAACATTGGGTCATATAACAATCCCTCAACATGCAACAAAGTGTCACTCCAAAGTCACTAATAGCGGAAAACAAATGAAGAGATTATTGTAGGATATGAAACAACCTCAAAGTTATTCTTTCTGATCGATCTATTGGGCTATTCCTATAAGTGTCACAAACAGTAGTTCGTACTAAAATAACACCTAAAGACACACATCAACCAAAACCCTAATGTCACCTAGATACTCCAATGCCACCACAAGTATCCGTGAGTTTGATTATACGAGCAATCTTAGATTCATCTACTCAAACCAACACAAAGAACTTCAAAGAGTACCCCAAAGTTTCTACCGGTGAGTCAAGACCAAAATATGTGCCAACCCCTATGCATAAGTTTACAAGGTCACAGAACGCGCAAGTTGATCACCAAAACATACATCAAGTGGATCACGTGAATATCCCATTGTCACCACAGATAAGCACATGCAAGACATACATTAAGTGTTCTCAAATCCTTAAATACTCAATCCAATAAGATAACTTCAAAGGGAAAACTCAATCCATTACAAGAAGGTAGAGGGGGGAAAACATCATAAGATCTAACTATAATTGTAAAGCTCGCGGTACATCAAGGTCGTGCCAAATAAAGAACATGATAGAGAGAGATCAAACACATAGATACTGGTACATACCCTCATCCCCGAGAGTGAACTACTCCCTCCTCGTCATGGAGAGCACCAGGATGATGAAGATGGCCACCAGTGACAATTCCCCCCTCCGGCAGGGTGCCGGAACAGGGTCCTAATTGGTTTTTGGTGGCTGCAGATGCTTGCGGCTGCGGAACTCCTGATCTAGGTTTATTTCTGGGGGTTTCTATATTTATAGGAATTTTTGGCGTCGAGAACAAGTCAGGGGGGGTCCACAAGGAGCCCACAAGATCGGAGGGTGCGCCCTAGGGGGGCGCACCCTCCACCCTTGTGGAGGCCTCATGGCTCTTATGGCCCAACTCTTTTGCTTCGGGGGCTTTTTCTGGTCCATTAAAAATCACCGTAAATTTTCAGCTCATTTGGACTCCGTTTGGTATTCCTTTTCTGCGAAACTCAAAAACAAGGACAAACGGAAACTGACACTAGGCTCTAGGTTAATAGGTTAGTCCAAAAAATTATATAAAATAGCATATAAAACATCCAAGATAGATAATATAATAGCATGGAACAATCAAAAATTATAGATACGTTGGAGACGTATCAAGCATCCCCAAGCTTAATTCCTGCCCTTCCTCGAGTAGGTAAATGATAAAAACCGATTTTTTGATGTGGAATGCTAGTAAGTGCACAAGTTTGATCAATGATAATTTCAATCACTTTTTCTAGCATCATTATATATCATAACAGTAGCTCAAATCATAAACCTTCTCATGATCAATTAACAAGCTATTCACATGTTAAAGCATTGACCATAAACTTTCTTGAAAACTAGCAAACTATGCTCTAAGTCATTAAACAATTGCAATTCATCTTACTTTTAGGAAAGGTCTATATAAGAGCTTTGATTTAGCAAATCCCACATACTCAACCATCACATAGTCTTCCATGATTGGTACCACTCAAAGCATATTTTTAGAACAAATGGCATCCATCAAACACAGAGAAAGATAGGGGCTTAATGTTTCACCTTACAACTTACTTATCATATAGATAATTGTCAACAATAATAATTCATGATCAAATATATTTGAATGGACATATATGCTTAGATCTTTCCCCATCACATGATGCTTGCCAACTAAAGAGTAGGTTGGAATGAGAAGGAATACTACTGACTCTTGCATAAAAGTAAAAGATAGGCCCTTCATAGAGGGAAGCAGGGATTTGCAGAGGTGCTAGAGCTTGAAGCTTTTAAAACAGAGATGAAAATTATTTTGATAGGTATGCTTTCATTGTCAACATAACAACTAAGAGTTCACAATATCTTCCATACTAGATACAATATAGGCGGTTCCCAAACAGAATGGTAAAGTTTTTACTCCCCCACCACCAACAAGCACATTCCACGACTGGTCCAAAACAACGGGTACCGTCCAACTATCAACAATCCAGGGGGAGTTTTGTTTAATTATTTGCGATTTCGTTTTTGATCTTTTGATCATAGGACTGGGCATCCCAATTACCAGCCACTCTCTCGTGAATGGTAAGTGAACAAACACTCATAGTGAGAATAATCCACCTAGCATGGAAGATACTGACGACCCCTAGTCGCTACATGAGCGATTCGGGCATACAAAACAGATCACTATTTGAAAGTTTAGAGTTTGGCACATGCAAATTTACTTGGAACGGCGGGTAAATACTGCATATAGGTAGATATGGTGGACACTCATGGAATAAACTTGGTCCAAGGATTTTGGAAGCACAAGTAGTATTCCCGCTTAGTACAGAAATTTTGGCTAGCAAAGGATTCTAAATAGCAAGCACCACATGTTGGAGGATCCATAACAATATAACTTCTATACAAATATACCCAAACATAACTCATTAAGTTTTCTTCCTTGTCCAACTTCAACTAATTTGATCAAGTTTGAAAATAATTAATGGGTCTCACAATCATAGAAGATGTCCAAGATAGCATATTTATATGTGAAATCTCTCTTCCTTCAATATTCTTTCATGAATTGTTCAAGTGACCAATACTATGTTAGCTAACTTTCAATAAATTTACCACATCTACTTATATGTGAAGTCATTACTCCGCATGGTATAAGGATATGAAACGTATATAAATTCATATTTATGATATTTAATTCATTCAACCATTTACTCACAGGATATAAGTGAAGATCAACGAGTAGTCGAATAATGTAACTATGTGAAGACTCTCTCTCATAAAGAAAATTTAGATCTTAAGTACTTTATTCAAATAGCAAGCAAATACTAATAAAATGACATTGCAAGGATAGCACATATCATGTGAAGAAGCAAAAACTTGGGCTCAACCAAAACTGACTGATAGTTGTTCAAGAAGAAAGGTGGGATGCCAACCGGGGCGTCCCGAAGCTTAGATGCTTGAGACTTCTTGAAATATTACTTTGGGATGCCTTGGGCATATCCAATCTTGAGCTTTTGTGTCTCCTTAATTCCTTTTATATCATGGTTTTCCTAAATCTTAAAAACTTCATCCACACAAAACTCAACAAGAACTTGTGAGATAAGTTAGTATTAATCAACACAAAATCTTATCATTCTATACTGTAGAAAATCACTAAAATTATTATTTGACATTGCATACTAAATGTCTCTGCATATTTATTACTCCCTGTTGGAAATATGCCCTAGAGGGAATAATAAAATGATTATTATTATATTTCCTTGTTCATGATAATTCTCTACTATTCATGCTGTAATTGTATTGACCGAAAACCGTGATACATGTGTGAATACATAAACCACAACATGTCCCTAGTGAGCCTCTAGTTGACTAGCTCGTTGATCAAAAGATGGTCATGGTTTCCTGACTATGGACATTGGATGTCATTGATAATGGGATCACATAATTAGGAGAACGATGTGATGGACAAGACCCAATCCTAAGCATAGCACAAGATCGTGTAGTTCATTTGCTAAAGCTTTTCTAATGTCAAGTATCAGTTCCTTAGACCATGAGATTGTGTAACTCCCTGGTACCATAGGAGTGCTTTGGGTGTACCAAACGTCACAACGTAACTAGTTGACTATAAAGGTGCACTACAGGTATCTCTGAAAGTATCTGTTGGGTTGGCACGAATCAAGACTAGGATTTGTCACTCCGTATGACGGAGAGGTATCTCTAGGCCCACTCGGTAATGCATCAACATAATGAGCTCAATGTGACTAAGTGGTTAGTCACGGGATCATGCATTATGGAACGAGTAAAGTGACTTGATGGTAATTAGACTGAACGAGGTATTGGGATACCGACGATCGAATCTCGGGCAAGTAACGTACCGATAAACAAAGGGAATTGTATACAGGATTACTCGAATCCTCGACATCGTGGTTCATCCGATGAGATCATCATGGAACATGTGGGAGCCAACATGGGTATCCAGATCCCGCTGTTGGTTATTGGCCCGAGAGCTGTCTCGGTCATGTCTGCGTGATTCCCGAACCCGTAGGGTCTACACACTTAAGATTCGATGACGCTAGGGTTATAAGGAAGATTTGTATGTGATTAACGAATGTTGTTTAGAGTCCCGGACGTAACGAGGAGTTCCGGAATGGTCCGGAGGTGAAGATTTATATATGGGAAGTCATCATACGGTCACCGGAAATATTCGGGGGTATACCGGTATTGTACCGGGACCACCGGAGGGGTTCCGGGGGTCAATCGGGAGGGGCCACCTGTCCCGGCGGGCCTTATGGGCTGTAGGTGGAAGGGAACCAGCCCCTAAGTGGGCTGGGTGCCACCCCCCCTTGGGCCCATGCGCCTAGGGTTGGGGGGAGCCTAAAGGGGGCGCCCCCTTTGCTTGGGGGGCAAGCCCCCTCCCCCTTGGCCGCCGCCCCCCCTCTAGATCTCATCTGGAGGGGCCGGCCCCCTTCCCCCTTCTCCCTATAAATAGAGGGGTGAGGGGAGGGCTGCAGCACCACATCCAAGGCGCAGCCCCTCCCCTCCCCAACACCTCTCCTCCTCAACGCGAGCTTGGCGAAGCCCTGCCGGAGAACTGCCACTCCATCACCACCACGCCGTCGTGCTGCTGTTGGAGCCATCTTCCTCAACCTCTCCCTCCTCCTTGCTGGATCAAGGCGCGGGAGACATCACCGGGTTGCACGTGTGTTGAACGCGGAGGTGCCGTTGTTTGGTGCTAAGATCGGAATCCACCGCGATCTGAATCTCTACGAGTACGACTCCTTCATCCGCGTTCTTGCAACACTTCCGTCTCGCGATCTTCAAGGGTATGAAGATGCACTCCCCTCTCTCTCGTTTCTAGTTACTCCATAGATTTATCTTGGTGTTGCGTAGAAAATTTTCAATTTCTGCAACCATCCCCAATAGTGGCATCATGAGCTAGGTCTATGCATAGTTTCTATGCACGAATAGAACACAAGTTTGTTGTGGGCGTCGATCTTGTGAATTTACTTGCCACTACTAGTCTTATCTTGTTTCAGCGGCATCGTGGGATGAAGCAGCCTGGACCGACCTTACATGTACGCTTACGTGAGACAGGTTCCACCGACTGACATGCACTAGTTGCATAAGGTGGCTAGCGGGTGTCTGTCTCTCCCACTTTAGTCGGATCGGATTCGATGAAAAGGGTCCTTATGAAGGGTATATAGAAATTGGCATATCACGTTGTGGTTTTTGGCGTAGGTAAGAAACGTTCTTGCTACAAACCTAGAGCGGCCACGTAAAAACTTGCAACAACAATTAGAGGACGTCTAACTTGTTTTTGCATCATATGTCGTGTGATGTGATATGGCAAAAAAGGATGTGATGAATGAAATATATGTGATGTATGAGATTGATCATGTTCTTGTAATAGGAATCACGACTTGCATGTCGATGAGTATGACAACTGGCAGGAGCCATAGGAGTTGTCTTTATTTATTGTATGACCTGCGTGTCATTGAATAACGCCATGTAATTACTTTACTTTATTGCTAAACCGTTAGCTATAGTAGTGGAAGTAATAGTTGGAGAGACAACTTCATGGAGACACGATGATGGAGATCATGGTGTCATGCCGGTGACGATGATGATCATGGCGCCCCGAAGATGGAGATCAAAAGGAGCAAAATGATATTGGCCATATCATGTCACTATTTGATTGCATGTGATGTTTATCATGTTTTTGCATCTTATTTGCTTAGAACGACGGTAGCATAAATAAGATGATCCCTCATAATAATTTCAAGAAAGTGTTCCCCCTAACTATGCGCCGTTGTGAAAGTTTGTTGTTTTGAAGTACCACGTGATGATCGGGTGTGATAGATTCTAATGTTCACATACAACGGGTGTAAGCCATATTTACACATGCAAAACACTTAGGTTGACTTGATGAGCCTAGCATGTTCAGACATGGCCTCAGAACACAAGAGACCGAAAGGTCGAACATGAGTCATATAGAAGATACAATCAACATGAAGATGTTCACCGATGATGACTAGTTTGTCTCACATGATGATTGGACACGACCTACTTGACTCGGATCATGGATCACTTAGAAGACTAGAGGGATGTCTGTCTGAGTGGGAGTTCATTAAATAATTTGATTAGATGAACTTAATTATCATGAACTTAGTTTAAAATCTTTGCAATATGTCTTGAAGATCAAATGGCCCACGCTAATGCTGCCCTCAACTTCAATGCGTTCCTAGAGAAAACCAAGCTGAAAGACGATGATAGCAACTATACGGACTGGGTCCGGAACTTGAGGATCATCCTCAAAGCTACCAAAAGAGCATCTGTCCTAGATGCACCGCTAGGTGAAGCACCCGTTTTCCCAGCAACTCAAGACGTTATGAACGCCTGGCAGTCGCGTAGTGATGATTCAGTGCGGCATGCTTTACAGCTTAGAACCGGGGCTCCAAAAGCATTTTGAGCACCACAGAGCATATGAGATGTTCCAAGAGCTGAAAATGGTTTTCCAAGCTCATGCCCGGGTCGAGAGATATGAAATCTCCGACAAGTTCTACAGTTGTAAGATGGAGGAGAATAGTTCTGTCAGTGAGCACATACTCAAAATGTCTGGTTTGCACAACCGCTTGTCTCAGCTGGGAGTTAATCTCCCGGATGACGCGGTCATTGACAGAATCCTTCAGTTGCTCCCACCTAGCTACAAGAGCTTTGTGATGAATTACAATATGCAGGGGATGTTGAAAACCATTCCTGAGGTATTTTCAATGCTGAAATCAGCGGAGGTGGAGATCAAAAAGGAACATCAAGTGTTGATCGTCAATAAAACCACTAGTTTCAAAAATGGCAAGGGTAAAAAGAACTTCAAGAAGGACGGCAAGGGAGTTGCCGTGCCCGGTAAGCCAGTTGCCGGGAAGAAGCCAGAGCACGGACCCAAACCTGAGACTGAGTGCTTTTTTAGCAAGGGAAACAATCACTAGAAGCGGAACTGCCCCAAGTACTTAGCAGACAAGAAGGCCGGCAACACCAAAGGTATATGTGATATACATGTTATTGATGTGTACCTTACCAGTACTCGTAGTAGCTCCTGGGTATTTGATACCGGTGCGGTTGCTCATATTTGTAACTCAAAACAGGAGCTGTGGAATAAGCGGAAACTGGCGAAGGACGAGGTGATGATACGCGTCGGGAATGGTTCCAAGGTCGATGTGATCGCCGTCGGCACACTACCTCTACATTTACGTATGAGATTAGTTTTAAACCTCAATAATTGTCATTTAGTGCCAGCTTTGAGCATGAACATTGTATCTGGATCTCGTTTAATACGAGATAGCTACTCATTTAAATCCGAGAATAATGGTTGTTCTATTTATATGAGAGATATGTTTTATGGTCATGCCCCGCTGGTCAATGGTTTATTCTTAATGAATCTCGCACGTGATGTTACACATATTCATGGTGTGAATACCAAAAGATGTAAGATTGATAATGATAGTCCCACATACCTGTGGCACTGCCGCCTTGGTCACATTGGTGTCAAACGCATGAAGAAGCTCCATGCAGATGGACATTTGGAGTCTCTTGATTAGGAATCATTTGACACATGTGAACCATGCCTCATGGGCAAAATGACCAAGACTCCGTTCTCCGGAACAATGGAGCAAGTAACCAACTTATTGGAAATTGTACATATTGATGTGTGCAGTCCAATGAGTGTTGAGGCTTGCGGTGGCTATCGTTATGTTCTCACCCTCACTGATGACTTAAGTAGATATGGGTATGTCTACTTGATGAAATACAAGTTTGAGACTTTGAAAAGTTCAAGGAATTTCAGAATGAGGTGGAGAATCAACGTGACAGAAAAATAAAGTTCTTATGATCAGATCATGGGGGAGAATATTTAAGTCACGAGTTTGGTACGCACTTATGGAAATGTGGAATTGTTTCACAACTCACGCCGCCTGGAACACCTCAGCGTAACGGTGTGTCCGAACGTCGTAATCGCACTCTATTGGATATGGTGCGGTCTATGATGTCTCTTACCGATTTACGGCTATCATTTTGGGGATATGATTTAGAGATAGCTACATTCACTTTAAATAGGGCATTGTCTAAATCCGTTGAGACAACACCGTATAAATTATGGTTTGGGAAGAAACCTAAGCTGTCATTTCTAAAAGTTTGGGGATGCGATGCTTATGTCAAGAAATTTCAACCTGAAAAGCTCGAACCCAAGTCGGAAAAATGCGTCTTCATAGGATACCCTAAGGAAACCATTGGGTATACCTTCTACCTTAGATTCGAAGGCAAGATCTTTGTTGCCAAGAATGGGTTCTTTCTGGAGAAAGAGTTTCTCTCGAAAGAAGTAAGTGGGAGGAAAGTGGAACTTGATGAAGTACTACCTCTTGAACCGGAAAGTAGCGTAGCTCAGGAAGATGTTCCTGTGGTGCCTGCACCTAGAGATGAAGTTAATGATGAGGATCAAGGTACTTCAGATCAAGTTGCTACTGAACTTCGTAGGTCCACAAGGACACGTTCCACAGCAGAATGGTATGGCAACCCTGTCCTGGAAATCATGTTGTTAGACAACGGTGAACCTTCGAACTATGAAGAAGCAATGGCGGGCCCAGAATCCAACAAATGGCTTGAAGCCATGCAATCCGAGATAGGATTCATGTATGAAAACAAAGTATGGACTTTGACAGACTTGCCCGATGATCGGCGAGCGATAGAAAATAAATGGATCTTTAAGAAGAAGACGGACGCAGATGGTAATGTTACCATCTATAGAGCTCGACTTGTCGCTAAGGGTTATCGACAAGTACAAGGGGTTGACTACGATGAGACTTTCTCCCCCATAGCGAAGCTGAAGTCCGTCAGAATCATGTTAGCAATTGTCGCATTCTATGATTATGAGATATGGCAAATGGACGTCAAAACGGCATTCCTTAACGGCTATCTTAAGGAAGAATTGTATATGATGCAACTGGAAGGTTTTGTCGATCCTAAGAATGGTAACAAGGTAAGCAAGCTCCAGCGATCCATCTAAGCATCTCGGAGTTGGAACATTCGCTTTGATGAGATGATCAAAGCGTTTGGGTTTATGCAGACTTATGGAGAAGCCTGCGTTTACAAGAAAGTGACTGGGAGCTCTGTAGCATTTGTCATATTATATGTGGATGACATACTGTTGATGGGAAATGATATAGAACTTTTGGACAGCATAAAGGCCTACTTGAATAAGTGTTTTTCAATGAAGGACCTTGGAGAAGCTGCTTATATATTAGGCATCAAGATCTATAGAGATAGATCGAGACGCCTCCTAGGTCTTTCACAAAGCACATACCTTGATAAGATATTGAAGAAGTTCAATATGGGTCAGTCCAAGAAGGGGTTCTTGCCAATGTTGCAAGGTGTGAAACTGAGCTCGGCTCAATGCCCGACCAAGGCAGAAGATAGAGAAAAGATGAGTGTCATCCCCTATGCCTCGGCCATAGGGTCTATTATGTATGCCATGGTGTGTACCAGACCTGATGTAAACCTTGCCGTAAGTTTGGTAGCAAGGTACCAAAGTAATCCCGACATGGAACACTGGACAGCGGTCAAGAATATCCTGAAGTACCTGAAATGGACTAAGGATATGTTTCTCGTTTATGGAGGTGACGAAGAGCACGTCGTAAAGGGTTACGTCGATGCTAGCTTCGACACAGATCTGGATGACTCCAAGTCACAAACCGGGTACGTGTATATTTTGAATGGTGGGGCAGTAAGCTGGTGCAGTAGCAAGCAAAGCATCGTGGCGGGATCTACATGTGAAGCGGAGTACATGGCAGCCTCGGAGGCAGCACATGAAGCAATCTGGATGAAGGAGTTCATTACCGACCTAGGAGTTATTCCCAATGCGTCGGGGCCGATGACTCTCTTCTGTGACAACACTGGAGCTATTGCCCTTGCCAAGGAGCCCAGGTTTCACAAGAAGACCAGGCACATGAAGCATCGCTTCAACTCCATTCGTGAAAATATTCAGGATGGAGACATAGATATTTGCAAAGTGCATACAGATCTGAATGTCGCAGATCCGTTGACTAAAGCTCTTCCGCGAGCAAAACATGATCAACACCAGAACTCTATGGGTGTTCGATTCATCACAGTGTAACTAGATTATCTCTAGTGCAAGTGGGAGACTGTTGGAAATATGCCCTAGAGGCAATAATAAAATGATTACTATTATATTTCCTTGTTCATGATAATTGTCTACTATTCATCTTGTAATTGTATTGATCGGAAACCGTGATACATGTGTGAATACATAGACCACAACATGTCCCTAGTGAGCCTCTAGTTGACTAGCTCATTGATCAACAGATGGTCATGGTTTCCTGACTATGGACATTGGATGTCATTGATAAAGGGATCACATCATTAGGAGAATGATGTGATGGACAATACCCAATCCTAAGCATAGCACAAGATCATGTAGTTAGTTTGCTAAAGATTTTCTAATGTCAAGTATTAGTTCCTTAGACCATGAGATTGTGTAACTCCTTGGTACCGTAGGAGTGCTTTGGGTGTACCAAACATCACAACGTAACTGGGTGACTATAAAGGTGCACTGCAGAGATCTCCAAAATTATCTATTGGGTTGGCACGAATCGAGACTGGGATTTGTCACTCCATATGATGGAGAGGTATCTCTGGGCCCACTCAGTAATGCATCATCATAATGAGCTCAATGTGACTAAGTGGTTAGTCACGGGATCATGCATTACGGAACGAGTAAAGTGACTTGACGGTGACGAGATTGAACGAGGTATTGGGATACCGACGATCGAATCTCGGGCAAGTAACGTACCGATTGACAAAGGGAATTGTATACGGGATTACTTGAATCCTCAACATCGTGGTTCATCCGATGAGATCATCGTGGAACATGTGGGAGCCAACATGGGTATCCAGATACCGCTGTTGGTTATTGGCCGGAGAGCTGTCTCGGGCATGTCTGCGTGATTCCCGAACCCGTAGGGTCTACACACTTAAGGTTCGATGACGCTAGGGTTATAAGGATGATTTGTATGTGAGTACTGAATGTTGTTCGGAGTCTCAGATGAGATCCCGGATGTCACGAGGAGTTCTGGAATGGTCCGGAGGTGAAGATCTTTATATGGGAATTCATCATACGGCCACCGGAAATATTCAAGGGTATACCGGTATTGTACCGGGACCACCGGAGGGGTTCCGGGGGTCCATCGGGAGGGGCCACCTGTCCCGGAGGGCCTTATGGGCTGTAGGTGGAAGGGAACCAGCCCC
>NC_041387.1:669206554-669218544 GCF_002162155.2 Triticum dicoccoides | reverse complement strand
GGCCCCCCTCTAGATCTCATCTAGAGGGTTCGGGCCCCTTCCCCCTTCTCCCTATAAATAGAGGGGTGAGGGGAGGGCTGCAACACTGCATCCAAGGCGCAGCCCCTCCCCTCCCCAACACCTCTCCTCCTCCACGCGAGCTTGGCGAAGCCCTGCCGGGGAACTGCCACTCCATCACCACCACACCGTCATGCTGCTGTTGGAGCTATCTTCCTCAAACTCTCCTTCCTCCTTGCTGGATCAAGGCACGGGAGACGTCATCGGGCTGCATGTGTGTTGAACGCGGAGGTGCCGTTGTTCGGTGCTAAGATCGGAATCCACCACGAAATCCACCACGATCTGAATCGCTATGAGTACGACTCCTTCATCCGCGTTCTTGCAACGCTTCCGTCTCGCGATCTTCAAGGGTATGAAGATGCACTCCTCTCTCTCTCGTTTCTAGTTACTCCATAGATTGATCTTGGTGTTGCGTAGAATTTTTTTAATTTCTACAACGATCCCCAACACTCCCATCCTCAAATAGAATCATTAAACAAGCAAACATATGCAAACAATGCAAACATAACTGCAATCTGTCTAAATAGAACAGTCTGTAAAGAATGCAAGAGGAATCATACTTCCCTAACTCCACAAATTCTGAAAAAATACCACACTGTAGAAAATTTGTTGTTACTCATTTTGTAAAAATTTCAATATTTTATCATGTTCTGACTATTCACCAATATTCAAAACATAACAACAAACTTTCTGTTTTTAAAACAACAACATATAGACTTGTAAAATAAGCATGGTAAAGGCTATACTTGCCCTTTTTATTGAACTAAATAATACAAAGCATTTATATGAATAACATCAAGCAAATATAAATAAAAGAAAATGATGCACCAAGCAAATCTCATATCATGTGGTGAATAAAAATATTGCTCCAAGTAAAGTTGCCGATGAGCGAAGACGAAAGAGGGGATGCCATCCGGGGCATCCCCAAGCTTAGGCTCTTGGTTGTCTTTGAATATTACCTTGGGGTGCCTTGGGCATCCCCAAGCTTAGGCTCTTGCCACTCCTTATTCCATACTCCATCGAAACTTCACCCAAAACTTGAAAACTTCACAACACAAAACTCGTAAGCACCGTTAGTATAATAAAGCAATCACCACTTAGGTACTGTTGTAAACTCATTTTAAATTTATATTGGTGTTTTATCTACTGTATTCCAACTTCTCCATGGTTCATACCCTTTGATACTACTCATAGATTCATCAAAATAAGCAAACAACACATAGACAACAGAATCTGTTTAAAACAGAGCAGCCTGTAGCAATCTGGAAACTTTCCATACTTCTGTAACTCAAAAAATTCAGAAACATTAGGACAACGTAGAAAATTTGTATATCAATCTTGTGTAAAAAATTCAGATCAAAAGCACGTTCCAGTGAATTTTCAAAATTCCTGGACCGGGCGCAAATGTTTCTGTATTTGCACAGAATCAAGTCAACTATCATCCACACTATTCCAAAGGCTTAATTTGGCATTTTATCAAAACATAAGCTATAAAACATGGTTACTACAGTAGCATAATCATGTGGACACACAAAAACAGTAGGAGTAAATGTTGGGTTGTCTCCCAACAAGCGCTTTACTTTAATGCCTTTCTAGCTAGGCATGATGATTTCAATGATGCTCACATGAAAGATAAGAATTGAGACATAATGAGAGCATCATGAAGCATATGACTAGCACATTTATGTCTAACCCACTTCCTATCCATAGGGATTTTGTGAGCAAACAATTTATGGGGACAAGAATCAACTAGCATAGGAAGGTAAAACAAGAAAATCTTCAAGATTTTCAACCCATAGAGAGGAAACTTGATATTATTGCAATTCCTACAACCATATATTCCTCCCTCATAATAATTTTCAGTGGCATCATGAATGAATTCAACAATACAACCATCACATAAATCATTATTTTCATGATCTACAAGCATAGAAATTTTACTACTCTCCATAAACAAATTTATTCTCATGAATAGTAGTGGGAGCAAACTCAACAAAATATCTATCAAGTGAGGCATAATCCAATTGAGATTTAAAATCAAGATGACAAGTTTCATGGTTATCATTATTCTTTATAGCATACGTGTCATCACAATAATCATCATAGATAGAAACTTTGTTCTCATAATCAATTGGAACCTATTCCGAAATAGTGGATTCATCACTAAATAAAGTCATGACCTCTCCAATGTCACTTTCATAATTATCACAATAAGATTCAACACCCTCCAAAATAGTGGGATCATTACTTCCTAAAGTTGACACTCTTTCAAACCTACTTTCATCAATATAATCATCATAAATAGGAGGCATGCTTTCATCATAATAAATTTGCTCATCAAAACTTGGGGGACAAAAAAATATCATCTTCATCAAACATAGCATCCCCAAGCTTGTGGCTTTGCATATCATTAGCATCATGGATATTCAAGGAATTCATACTAACAACATTGCAATCATGCTCATCATACAAAGGTTTTATGCCAAACATTTTATAGACTTCTTCCTCTAACACTTGAGCACAATTTTCCTTTCATCATTTCCACGAAAGATATTAAAAAGATGAAGCATATGAGGCACCCTCAATTCCAATTTTTTTATAGACTAATCTAGTGATAAAATAAGAAACTAAAAGATTCAATTGCAAGATCTATAGATATACCTTCAAGCACTAACCTCCCCAGCAACGGCGCCAGAAAAGAGCTTCGTTGACGGGATGTTAGTGCCGCTTACCTAGCCTCCCCGGCAACAGCGCCAGAAAAGAGATGTCTACTATGCAACCTTCTTCTTGTAGACTCGTGTTGGGCCTCCAAGCGCGGAGTTTTGTAAGACAGTAGTAAATTTTCCTCAAGTGGATGAACTAAGGTTTATCAATCCGTGGGAGGCATAGGATTAAGATGGTCTCTCTCAAATAACCCTGCAACCAAATAACAAAGTGTCTCTTGTGTCCCCAACACACCGAATACAATGATAAATTGTATAGGTGCACTAGTTCGGCGAAGAGATGGTGATACAAGTGCAATATGGATGGTAGATATAGGTTTTTGTAATCTTAAAATATAAAAACAGCAAGGTAGCAAGTAAAAAAAGTGAGTAAAAACGGTATTGCAATGCTTGGAAACAAGGCCTAGGGTTCATACTTTCACTAGTGCAAGTTCTCTCAACAATGATAACATAATTGGATAACAATCCCTCAACATGCAAAAAAGAGTCACTCCAAAGTAACTAATAGCGGAAAACAAACGAAGAGATTATTGTCGGGTACGAAACCACCTCAAAGTTATTCTTTATGATCGATCTATTGGGCTATTCATATAAGTGTCACAAACAACCCTAGAGTTCGTACTAAAATAACACCTAAAGACACACATCAACCAAAACCCTAATGTCACCTAGATACTCCAATGTCACCACAAGTATCTGTCGGTTTGATTATACGATATGCATCACACAATCTTAGATTCATCTACTCAAACCAACACAAAGAACTTCAAAGAGTGCCCCAAAGTTTCTATCGGAGAGTGAAGACGAAAACGTGTGCCAACCCCTATGCATAAGTTCACAAGGTCACAGAATCCGCAAGTTGATCACCAGAACATACGTCAAGTGGATCACGTGAATATCCCATTTTCACCACAGATAAGTGTTGGGGAATGTAGCAGAAAATCAAAATTGTCTATGCATCACCAAGATCAATCTATGGAGTAATCTAGCAACAAGGGGAACGGGAGTGCATCTACATACCCTTGTAGATCGCAAGCGGAAGTGTTCAAGAGAACGGGGTTGATAGAGTCGTACTCGTCGTGATCGTAATCACCGATGATCCTAGCGCCGAACAGATGACACCTCCGCGTTCAACACAAGTAATGTTGGGAGGACATCTCCTCCTTCTTGATCCAGCAAGGGGAAGGAGAGGTTGATGGAGATCCAGCAGCACGACGGCGTGGTGGTGGAAGCAGCGGCGATCTCGGCAGGGCTTTGCCAAGCTCAGCGAGAAGGAGAGGTGTCACGGGAGGGAGAGGGAGGCGCCAGGGGCTAGGGTGCAGCTGCCCTCCCTCCCCCCACTATATATAGGGCCCCTAGGGGGGGCACCGGCCCTAGGAGATCCCATCTCCAAGGGGGGCGGCGGCCAAGGGGGGAAACTTGCCCCCCAAGCCAAGTGGGGCGCCCTCCACCCCTAGGGTTTCCAACCCTAGGCGCAGGGGGAGGCCCAAGGGGGTGCACCAGCCCACCAAGGGCTGGTTCCCTTCACACTTCAGCCCATGTGGCCCTCCGGGATAGGTGTCCCTACCCGGTGGACCCTCGGGACCCTTCCGGTGGTCCCGGTACATTACCGGTGACCCCAAAACTTTCCCGATGGCCGAAACTGGACTTCCTATATTCAAATCTTTACCTCCGGACCATTCCGGAACACCTCGTGACGTCCGGGATCTTATCCGGGACTCCGAACAACTTTCGGGTTACCGCATACTAATGTCTCTACAACCCTAGCGTCACCGAACCTTAAGTGTGTAGACCCTACGGATTCGGGAGACATGCAGACATGACCAAGACGACTCTCTGGTCAATAACTAACAGTGGGATATGGATACCCATGTTGGCTCCCACATGTTCCACGATGATCTCATCGGATGAACCACGATGTCGAGGATTCAATCAGTCCCGTATTCAATTCCCTTTGTCTACCGGTATAGTACTTGCCCGAGATTCGATCGTCGGTATCTTGATACCTTGTTCAATCTCGTTAACGGCAAATCTCTTTACTCGTTCCGTAACACATCATCCCGTGATCAACTCCTTGGTCACATTGTGCACATTATGATGATGTTCTGCCGAGTGGGCCCAGAGATACCTCTCCGTCACACGGAGTGACAAATCCCAGTCTCGATTCGTGCCAACCCAACAGACACTTTTGGAGATACCCGTAGTGCACCTTTATAGCCACCCAGTTACGTTGTGACGTTTGGCACACCCAAAGCATTCCTACGGTATCCGGGACTTGCACAATCTCATGGTCTAAGGAAAAGATACTTGACATTTAGAAAAGCTTTAGCATATGAACTACACGATCTTGTGCGAGGCTTAGGATTGGGACTTGTCCATCACATCATTCTCCTAATGATGTGATCCCGTTATCAATGACACCCAATGTCCATGGTCAGGAAATCATGACTATCTGTTGATCAACGAGCTAGTCAACTAGAGGCTCACTAGGGACATGTTGTGGTCTATGTATTCACACATGTATTGTGGTTTCCGATCAATACAATTATAGCATGAATAATAGACAATTATCATGAACAAGGAAATAAAATAATAACCATTTTATTATTGCCTCTAGGGCATATTTCCAACAGTCTCCCACTTGCACTAGAGTCAATAATCTAGTTCACATCACTATGTGATTGTAATGAATTGACACCCACGGGGTTTGATCATATCTCGCTTGTGAGAGAGGTTATTAGTCAACAGATCTGAACCTTTCAAATTCGTGTGTGTTTCGCAAATCTCTATGTTATCTCCTAGATGCAGCTACCACGCTCTATTTGGAACTATTCCAAATAACTGTTCTACTATACGAATTAGTGTGTGTTTACTACTCAGAATAATCCGGATTAGTGTCAAAGTTCGCATCGGTGTAACCCTTTACGACGAACTCTTTTACCACCTCCATAATCGAGAAAATTCCTCAGTCTACTAGTTACTAAGGATAAGTTTGACCGCTGTCCTGTGATCCGTTCCTGGATCACTCTTGTACCCCTTGACTGACTCATGGCAAGGCACACTTCCGGTGCGGTACACAACATAGCATACTATAGAGCCTACGTCTGAAGCGCAGGGGACGACCTTCGTCCGTTCTCTCTCTTCTGCCGTGGTCATGTCTTGAGTCTTACTCAATACTCACACCATATAACACAGCCAAAAACTCCTTTGCTAATCTATTTTGAACTCCTTCAAAATCTTGTCACGGTTTGTATTCATTTGAAAGTACTATTAAGCGTTTTTATCTATCCTTATAGATCTTGATGCTCAATGTTCAAGTAGCTTAATCCAGGTTTCCATTGAAAAACACTTTTCAAATAACCCTATATGCTTTCTAGAAATTCTACATCATTTCCGATCAACAATATGTCAACAACATATACTCATTAGAAATGCTATAGTGCTCCCACTCACTTCTTTGGAAATACAAGTTTCTCATAAACTTTGTATAAACCCAAAATCTTTGATCATCTCATCAAAGCGTATATTCCAACTCCGAGATGCTTACTCCAGTCCTTTAGAAGGATAGCTGGAGCTTTGCACACTTGTTAGCATCTTTCAGGATTGACAAAACCTTCTGGTTGTATCACATACAACCTTTCCTCAAGAATATCGTCGAGGAAACAATGTTTTGACATCCTATCTGCAAGATTTCATAAATCATGCAGTAATTGCTAATATAATTCCAACAGACTCTTAGCATCGCTTCGAGTGGGAAAGTCTCATCGTAGTCAACTCCTTGAACTTGTCGGAAAACATCTTAACGACAAGTCGAGCTTTCTTGATGGTGATACTTACCATCATTGTCCGTCTTCCTTTTAAAATCCATCTGTACCCAATAGACTTACAACCATCAAGTAGTTCTTCCAAATTCTATACTTTGTTTTCATACGTGGATCCTCTCTCGGATTTCATGGCCCCTAGCATTGTCGGAATCCGGGCCCACCATCGCTTCTCCACAGCTTGTAGGTTCATTGTTGTCTAGCAACATGACCTCCAAGACAGGATTACGTACCACTCTAAAGTAGTACGCGTCCTTGTCGACCTACGAGGTTCGGTAGTGACTTGATCCGAAGTTTCATGATCACTATCATCAACGTCCACTTCAATTGGTGTAGGTGCCACAGGAACAACTTCCTGTGCCCTGCTGCACACACTGGTTAAAGTGATGGTTCAATAACCTCATCAAGTCTCCACCATCCTCCCACTCAATTCTTTCGAGAGAAACTTTTCCTCGAGAAAGGACCTGTTTTTAGAAACAATTACTTTTGCTTCCGGATCTGAGATAGGAGGTATACCCAACCATTTTGGGTATCCTATGAAGATGCATTTATCCGTTTTGGTTTCGAGCTTATCACGATGAAACTTTTTCACATAAGCGTTGCAGCCCCAAACATTCAAGAAACAACAGCTTAGGTTTCTCTAAACCATAGTTCATACGATGTCATCTCAACGGAATTACGCAGTGCCCTATTTAAAGTGAATGCGGTTGTCTCTAATTCCTAACCCATGAATTATAGTGGTAATTTGATAAGAGACATCATGGTATGCACCATATCCAATGGGGTGCAGCTATGATGTTCGGACACACCATCACACTATGGTGTTCCAGGCGGTGTTAGTTGTGAAACAATTTCCACAATGTCTCAATTGTGTACCAAACTTGCAACTCAGATATTCATCTCTATGATCATATCATAGACATTTTATCCTCTTGTCATGAAGATCTTCAACTTCACTCTGAAATTACCTGAACCTTTCAATAATTCAGACTTGTGTTTCATCAAGTAAATATACTCAGCATCTACTCAAATCATCTATGAAGTAAGAACATAACAATATCCACTGCGTGCCTCAGCACTCATTGGACTGCACACATCAAAATGTGTTACTTCCAACAAGTTGCTTTCTTGTTCCATCTTACTGAAAATGAGGCTTTTTAGTCATCTTGCCCATGTGGTATGATTTGCATGTCTCAAGTGATTCAAAATCAAGTGAGTCCAAACGATCCATCTGCATGGAGTTTCTTCATGCGTACATACTAATAGACATGGTTCACACGTCTCAAACTTTTCAAAAATGAGTGAGTCCAAAAGATCCATCAACATGGTGCTTCTTCATGCGTTTTATACCAATATGACTCAACTGGCAGTGCCACAAGTAGGTGGTTCTATCATTACTATCTTATATCTTTTGGCATGAACATGTGTATCACTATGATCCAGATTCAATAAACCATTCATTTTAGGTGCAAGACCATTGAAGGTATTATTCAAATAAACAGAGTAGCCATTATTCTCCTTAAATGAATAACCGTATTGCGATAGACATAATCCAATCATGTCTATGCTCAACGCAAATACCAAATAACAATTATTTAGGTTTAACACCAATCTCGATGGTAGAGGGAGTATGCGATGCTTGATCACATCAAGCTTGGAAGAAGTTCCAACACATATCATCATCTCACCTTTAGCTAGTCTCCGTTTATTCCTAGTCTTTTATTTCGAGTTACTAACACTTAGCAACCGAACCGGTATCCTAATACCCTGGTGCTACTAGGAGTACTAGTAAAGTACACATTTAATTCAATGTATATATCCAATATACTTCTATCAACCTTGCCAGCCTTCTCATCTACCAAGTATCTAGGGTAGTTCTGCTTCAGTGACCGTTCCCTCATTACAGAAGCACTTAGTCTCGGGTTTGGTTTCAACCCTGGGTTTCTTCACTGGTGCAGCAACTGATTTGCCGTTTCATGAAGTACCCCTTCTTGCCCCTGTCCTTCTTGAAACTAGTGGTTTCACTAACCATCAACGATTGATGCTCCTTCTTGATTTCTACTTTTGCGGTGTCAAACATCGTGAATATTTCAAGGATCATCATATCTATCCCTGATATGTTATAGTTCATCATGAAGCTCTACTAGCTTGGTGGCAATGTCTTTGGAGAAGCATCACTATCTCATCTGGAAGATTAACTCCCACTCGATTCAAGTGATTGTTGTACCAAGACAATCTGAGTACAAGTTCAATGATTGAGCTTTTCTCCCTTAGTTTGTAGGCCAAGAAGCTCGTCGGAGGTCTTATACCTCTTGACGTGGGCACGAGCCTGAAATCCCAATTTCAGCTCTTGGAACATCTCATATGTTCTGCGACATTTCAAAAATGTCTTCGGTGCCTCAATTCTAAACCATTTAACATTACCCACTGAACTATCATGTAGTCATCAAAACGTGTATGTCAGATGTTCGCAACATCCACAAACGACATTCGAGGTTCAGCACACTGAGCGGTGCATTAAGGACATAAGCCTTCTACGCAGAAATGAGGACAATCCTCAGTTTACGGACCCAGTCCGCATAATTGCTACTATCAACTTTCAACTATATTTTCTCTCGGAACATATCTAAAATAGTAGAACTAAAGCGCGAGCTATGACATAATTTGCATAGACCTTTTGACTATTTTCAGGATAATTAAGTTCATCTAATGAACTCCCACTTAGATAGACATCCCTCTAGTCATCTAAGTGATACATGATCCGAGTCAACTAGGCCGTGTCCGATCATCACGTGAGACGGACTAGTCATCATCGGTGAACATCTTCATGCTGATCGCATCTACTATACGACTCATGTTCGACCTTTCGGTCTCTTGTGTTCCAAGTCCATGTTTGTACATCATAGGCTCGTCAAGTAAACCTAAGTGTTTCGCGTGTGTAAATCTGACTTACACCCGTTGTATGTGAATGTTAGAACCTATCACACCCGATCATCACGTGGTGCTTAGAGACAACGAACTTTCGCAACGGTGCACAGTTAGGGAGAACACTTTCTTGAAATTATTATGAGGGATCATCTTATTTACTACCGTCGTTCTAAGCAAATAAGATGCATAAACATGATAAACATCACATGCAATCAAAAAGTGACATGATATGGCCAATATCATTTTGCTCCTTCTGATCTCCATCTTCGGGGCTCCATGATCATCATCGTCACCAGTATGACACCATGATCTCCATCATCATGATCTCCATCATTGTGTCTCCATGAAGTTGTATCACCAACTATTACTTCTACTACTATGGCTAACGGTTTAGCAATGAAGTAAAGTAATTACATGGCATTATTCAGTGACACGCAGGTCATACAATAAATAAAGAAAATTCCTATGGCTCCTGCCGGTTGTCATACTCATCGACATGCAAGTCGTGATTCCTATTACAAGATCATGATCAATCTCATACATCACATATCATTCATCACATTCTTTTTGCCATATCACATCACATAGCATACCATGCAAAAACAAGTTAGACGTCCTCTAATTGTTGTTTGCATGTTTTACGTGGCTGCTATGGGTTTCTAGCAAGAACGTTTCTTACCTACGCAAAAGCCACAACATGATATGCCAATTGCTATTTACCCTTCATAAGGACCCTTTTCATCGAATCCGATCCGACTAAAGTGGGAGAGACTGGCACCCGCTAGGCACCTTATGCAACAAGTGCATGTCAGTCGGTGGAACCTGTCTCATGTAAGTGTACATGTAAGGTCGGTCCGGGCCGCTTCATCCCACAATACCGTCGAAGCAAGATAGGACTAGTAACGGTAAGCATATTGAACAAAATCAACGCCCACAACAACTTGTGTTCTACTCGTGCATAGAATCTACGCAATAGACCTAGCTCATGATGCCACTGTTGGGGAACGTAGCGGAAATTCAAAATTTTCTACGCATCACCAAGATCAATCTATAGAGTAATCTAGCAACGAGGGGAAGGGGAGTGCATCTACATACCCTTGTAGATCGCGAGCGGAAGCGTTCAAGAGAACGAGGTTGATGGAGTCGTACTCGTCGTGATCCTAATCACCGATGATCCTAGCGCCGAACGGACGGCACCTCCGCGTTCAACACACGTACGGTTGGGAGGACGTCTCCTCCTTCTTGATCCAGCAAGGGGAAGTAGAGGTTGATGAAGATCCAGCAGCACGACGGCGTGGTGGTGGAAGTAGCGGCGATCTTGGCAGGGCTTCGCCAAGCTCAGCGAGAAGGAGAGGTGTCACGGGAGGGAGAGGGAGGCGCCAGGGGCTAGGGTGCGGCTGCGCTCCCTCCCCCCACTAAATATAGGGCCCCTAGGGGGGGCGCTGGCCCTAGGAGATCCCATCTCCAAGGGGGGCGGCGACCAAGGGGGGAAACTTGCCCCCCAAGCCAAGTGGGCGCCCCACCCCTAGGGTTTCCAACCCTAGGCGCAGGGGGAGGCCCAAGGGGGACGCAGCAGCCCACCAGTGGCTGGTTCCCTTCCCACTTCAGCCCATGTGGCCCTCCGGGATAGGTCGCCCTACCTGGTGGACCCTCGGGATCCTTCCGGTGGTCCCGGTACAATACCGGTGACCCCGAAACTTGTCTACCAGTATAGTACTTGCCCGAGATTCGATCGTCGGTATCTCGATACCTTGTTCAATCTTGTTACCGGCAAGTCTCTTTTCTCGCTCCGTAACACATCATCCCGTGATCAACTCCTTGGTCACATTGTGCACATTATGATGATGTCCTACCGAGTGGGCCCAGAGATACCTCTCCGTCACACGGAGTGACAAATCCCAGTCTCGATTCGTGCCAACCCAACAGACACTTTCGAAGATACCCGTAGTGCACCTTTATAGCCACCCAGTTACGTTGTGACGTTTGGTACACCCAAAGCATTCCTACCGTATCCGGGAGTTGCACAATCTCATGGTCTAAGGAAAAGATACTTGACATTTAGAAAAGCTTTAGCATACAAACTACACGATCTTGTGCTAGGCTTAGGATTGGGTCTTGTCCATCACATCATTCTCCTAATGATGTGATCCCGTTATCAATGACATCCAATGTCCATGGTCAGGAAACCATGACCATCTGTTGATCAACGAGCTAGTCAACTAGAGTCTCACTAGGGACATGTTGTGGTCTATGTATTCACACATGTATTGCGGTTTCCGGTCAATACAATTATAGCATGAATAATAGACAATTATCATGAACAAGGAAATACAATAATAACCATTTTATTATTGCCTCTAGGGCATATTTCCAACAATAAGCACATGCAAGACACATATCAAGTGTTCTCAAATCCTTAAAGACTCAATCCGATAAGATAACTTCAAAGGGAAAAGTCAAT
>NC_041387.1:669204741-669205920 GCF_002162155.2 Triticum dicoccoides | reverse complement strand
GGGGGGGGGTTCTATATTTATAGGATTTTTTGGCGTCGAGAACAAGTCAGGGAGGTTCACGAGGAGCCCACAAGACCGGAGGGCGCGCTCTAGGGGGGGTCGCGCCCTCCACCCTTGTGGAGGCCTCGTGGCTCTTTTGGCCCAACTCTTTTGCTTCGGGGGCTTCTTTTGATCCACAAAAATTTACCGTAAATTTTCAGCTCATTTGGACTCCATTTGGTATTCCTTTTCTGCGAAACTCAAAAACAAGGGGAAAACAGAAACTAGCACTGGACTCTAGGTTAATAGGTTAGTCCCAAAAATCTTGTAAAATAGCATATAAATGCATATAAAACATCCAAGATAGATAATATAATAGGGTGGAATAATAAAAAATGATAGATACGTTGGAGACGTAGCATGCTATAAGTCAAATTATCATGAATTTGCCTTGTAAATATTACACGACTTCTAAAATTGTCATGCTGGTATGTTAACTCCCACTCGTAGAAACTAATCCAACCACCAAGAAAACACTACACATAATCTGGGGGAGAGTGGAAGAATCGCAAAAGGTGGAGAGAGCATGCATACCATCGGAGCAGCAGGAACTTCCTGCTTGGACATATGCGTGAGCCGCTCGAAAGTGGTGGAGCCAGTGGAAAATGAAATCACCAACCTCTTCAATGCTCTCCAAGAAGCAACTCATCCTCTAGCGCGTTGCCTCCGCGAGCACAAGCAGCTCCTACTGTGTACCTCCACCTTCTCACCACCAGCTCCTCCTGTGGTTGGAATAGTGGAGGGCACCGGCCCATCGACGATCGTCGGCTAAGGATGAGGAGGTCATGCCCGTTGACGGTGTCCTGGACTAGGGGGGGTACTCACCACGTTGTCTCCTGACTAGGTGGATTGGGCTGAGGACCCCCATGGTGGTTCACTATTGGGCTACTTCAGGCAGCTCATGACATATACGAGGAAGATTCCACAAGACTTGGTGATCAAGCACTAGTGCAGAACCGGCCCTTAGTGCCGGTTTGTAACAACCTTTAGTGTCGGTTTGCCAACCGGAACTAAAGAGTGGGGACTAAAGCCCCCCCCCCCTTTAGTACCGGTTCGTCATGAACCGGCGCTAAAGTGACACCACGTGGCACGAGCCAGACCCGTGTGTGCGTAGGACATTAGTACCGGTTGGTAACACCA
>NC_041387.1:669198842-669204316 GCF_002162155.2 Triticum dicoccoides | reverse complement strand
TGTTTGCTGGTATTTCACGATACTACAAATTGTACACATTATGCATATATAAAAATAGATTTTCTCGTACGTAGAACCACACACACACACACACACACACACACACACACACATATATATATATATATCATCGAATGTCTCACAACCAACATCATTAATTATTCACACATACACATGTATATACATATACAATTTCTCCTACATATGTTGCCTTGGTGCCTCTAGAGCACGATGACAAGTGGTTTATGGGGGCGGTAGCGGGTAATAGTATTCTTCTTTGGGATCTATGACCTAATCGAGAAAAAATCCGGCTATTTCCTCTTGAAGTGCTAGTATGCGGTCCGATGGTAGGAGCTTATCCCGCACCTCTCTGAACTGTTAAGAAGGAGATAAATATGCATGTGTGTTAGTTGTGTGACTAGATATTGATAATGGTGTTAATAGTTTTCTGACAAACATACCCTGTCCTGTCTATCAGATCTGCTCCTTTCGGACGCCATCATGCAAATGTTCTCGCAAACGTAGAATGCAGACAGATTATTCCCCGGCGCCTGCTTCAGGGCCTTTACGAGAATGGAATTGAATCAGATAATGATTAATCAAGCATGATAATTAATTAATGATATTGAAACAAGACTTAAAGAGATGGTAGCTAGCTAGTACTACTTAATTACTTACCTTTGGTCGATACCAAAACAACTTTTTTGCCCAGTTGCCTGGAGTCACCTTGATGAACTTTGCCCATGCCCTGCCCGCCGGCAAAGAAAATTAATAAAGGGGTTATTAAATAGTTCATATCAGGAAATGACGAACTAATAATAGGCCGAGATATAGTTAATAATGATTGAAATTACCTGTTGACTATCCCCTTCACGATGGTGAAGTTTTTATCTTCTTTAGTTAGTGAGTCCAGTAATTCAACTTTTCCTTCCTCAACTTTAATGTCTAACAAGACCCAGTGCCAACTACATGCGCACACGTTTGCATGTCTTAATTAAGCGGGCATGTGCACAAAATTAATCAACTACCGTAAACCGTATACACTTAATTATTAACATCTAGCTAGCTAGTAAGCAAAAACAGAATTTGTAGTACAAGACAGTGTGACTCACGGGAAGTTGTAAGGAAGTAGTATATCTTCATTGGTATTGAGGCGCTTCAAGAACTCTAGCATGCTTTCCTCTACACCTGCTTGATAAAATGGAAGCTTCCATATGTCTTCATTAATGGTATTTGGGTCAATGAACCCAATGCCATAGCGTCCAGATTTTTTCATTTCATACATCTTCATCCTGCATATAATACCACAGAAAAGAATATAGTGAGGATAATTACATGTAATGATTGATCAAAATTATCACTACATAACTAGCTTGAGACTTAAATTACAGAAAGAAATCACTTACAGACAATAGCAACTGACGATAGACTTGTCGAGTGTGTCTTGATTGTATAACTGAAATAGTTCTGGATACTCAATGGCCAGAGCTTTCTCATGGTAATAATGCTCATGCTTTACATTCACCATGAGGGACTCTTGATTGGAAATCTTGGTAATGTTCATGTATCATTGATGCAATTCATACATTCTCGTTGGGAGGTCCTTGACCTTGTCTGGATGGACCAAAGGTTGGCCCCGGACATATTTCCATTTTATTTCCGATTCTCTAAGCGGAGACATGGGCTCGATTTCGAGGAGTTGTCCAAGAGAGATCTTGAGCATTTCAGCCTGCATTATATGCTCCTCCGTTATTACCACATCGCCCTGCTGGGTAATGCTAATGGTTTGCCCACAATAATATTTGGCGCGTGTACTCCTCTCATGTGTTGTTGGCACAACAAGCGGGGGGATCGCTTGTGCCGCCTGTTCTTCCAGCTGGGGAACGGTTTTCCCGCATTTTTTGCCAGCTGCTTGTTGGCTCGAGCTCGAGCTCGCTTCCTTTTGTAGCCGTGCTCGATGTAGCTTCCTGATTTGACGCTCATAGTCTGAGTCAACAGGCTTGGGAGATGGTGCTCTAGCCATATGAATGAAGTGGTCAATCGTTTTCTCAGGCACTTTCTCCTTTGGCGGCGGTGCCGGTTTTGGTCCAAAATGGGCATCCACTTGGGCCTGCACTATGGCTGCGTTTTGCTCCTCGGTCATGTCGTAAGGCCTCTGAGGAAGAGGAGCGAGGCTTGGACCATATTTATATCGCTTGCCTCTGCCTGTACTTCCTCTACTACCTCGACTCGTACCACTACGCACCATAGCTGCGGCGTGTCTCTTCTGCGATTGCTGAGAAGGCGGAGACGGCTGACGTGGCTGACGCTGTGCCGGACTTGAAGCAGGAGGAGTGGCCTGACGCTGTGCCGGACATGAAGGAGGATGAGTCTGCTCTAGCGTTCAGGGACTTGGAAGAGGTGGCGGACTTCAAGGAGGAGTCGGCTCACGCGTTTGTGGACTTGGTGGAGCGGGAGTCTGCTGACTCGGTGGCGGACTTCGAGGAGGAGTCGGCAGACGACGCGGTGTCGATTGACTTGGAAAGATGATGCAATCCTTTCTCCATAGGATGATACGATGTACGGCCTCTCCCAGTGTGTGCTCACCGTCACCTCCAGCAATGTCAAGTGCTAGCATCGAATATGGCTCCACCACTTCATCAACCATGACACAAGCATAGCCCTCTGGAATCGGGATGCAATGGAAGGTTGCTTCAGGGGTAATTGTGAAAGCAACGCCGTCCGCCACCTTCATGGATATGTTCTTCATTTTGGAGTGTAGCTCACAATTAGCGTTCTCTATGATGTCATCCACAGGGTGGTATGTATCCAGCAGTGTGTCGCCCGGGGCAGAACCAACGCTGCTTCTCGGCAGGGATGGGACGGTGCTATCCAATGATGGATGATCATCCGCTTGCTGCTGCCACTGCTGAGACCTCCTTTCCTGGCTAAGTGAGTTGATCTGCTACTGCTACTGCTGGAATTTGAGTGCCAAGTCCGCGTGCCTTGCTTCTAGGCCTTGAAGGCGTTCTGCGTCCTGCTTCCTCTGCTCCTCCTCCAGCTTCCTCTTCTCCTCCTCCTCCTCCATCTTCTTTCTTGCACGGGACCTGTAGTCGCCGTTCCAGTCCGAAAAGCCCTCATACCAGGGAATAACGCCCATGCCTCATGTTCTTCCCGGGTGTTCAGGATTTCCCAGGGCACGCGTAAGCTCGTCGTTCTCTCTGTTGGGCGTGAACACCCCCGCTCGAGCTTCTTCTATTGCGTGAAGTATCTTTTGTTCAGATCCTTTTAGACTTGCCTTCTTCGAAACCAGGCCTGTCTTCGGGTCCAACGCCCCCCATGCGCATAGAACCAAGTTCTGCACCTGGGGGGCCAGCTCCAAGTAATCGGAGTGACCCCTGCACCCTCCATCTCTTGCTCAGACTTATCCCACTTAGGCATTCCCACCGCGTAGCCACCTGGACCCAACCTATGGAACTGTGTCTTTTTTGCGGCATTGGCCTTGTTTTTATCGACCGTTCCTTAGATATTATGAATCCTTGAATTTCACGAAATCATCCCAGTGTTCTCTTTGCTTCTCTAGTGTTCCCGGGAATTTTGGAGTCTTCCTTTCTGCAGCGAGGTAGTTGGCCCATACAGTTTTCTTGTGTGTGTTGAATGCAATTGCCATCTTCTTAAGAGCAGCGCCCTTCACTTTGTCCACATCTGCTTTAGTGAAATAATCTGGTAGGGTGAAATGTTCCATCAGAGAATCCCAAAGGTCTTGTTTGGCTCTGTCGTCGACCCAAGTAACACCTGGACGTTTAGTCTTTGGCTCTTTCCATTCTTGAATGGAGATCGGGAGTTTGTCCTTCACAAGAACTCCGCACTGACGAGTCCACTTGTTTGCAATGTTCTTAGGCGATCGGGGTTCGCCACTAGGTTTGACGGAGTCGATGTTGTACTTTACACCATCGTTCAACAATCTGCCTGGGCCTCGCTTTGTCCTGTTGTCTGTAGAAGCAGATTTGCTCGATCCGGAGGGCTGAAAGAAGGAAGATCGATTCGTTCATATATCTTAAAATAAAAAAAAACATGTGATGATCACCAGATGCATGCTTTTATAAATATACCTCGCTGGTAGTCTTTGTTATTTGAAGATCAGCATTCTTTGTGTCATCATAAACATTGTTTGTGTCATCATAATCAGAATCATAGTTCATGACTTCATCAACTCGGTCGTCAAGATCGAATATCTTTTCATCACCCTCTCCGGTATTGTTCAGATATTGGGAGCTGTCATCTGCTTCATTCAGATCATCCAGCCTGCCAGGGCTGCGTATGATGTCGAACAATTCCTCTTCTCTGTCTCTGCCGGTATTGTCCGCCATAGCTTTTACTTAACTAATACAGAAGAAATATAGAACAATTTAGTATTCAAATTACAATGCATGGATGCAATCAATAAGGAAAAACTGAATCATATAGTACATAATATATATGCATCGTCTCGATTAATATATAATCTTGAATACATCATCGTCTCGAATAATATATATAATCTCGAATAAAGCGTCTCGAATGTTATATATCGAATACATCACTGGCTACGTACCTAATAAAGATCGAGTACTACAGAAGAATCTAGGGCACCACTCGCGATTCCTCGGGCGCGGGCGGTGGACACCCAAAGAGAAGGAACCATCACAGGATCATATCTCCGGTCATCTGCCCAAAGAACCTGCCAAGTAGTGGAGAACCTGACGTCGTCCATAACAGCCATGTAGCGATGGACGTGCTCGTCTTCCTCCCTGACACGGCGACGCACCACCTCCAGCGGGGCCGGCTGCCTCTACACCGAATGTGGCCCACGCGAACGCCACCAAAGGAGATCAGGATCGACGATGGGACCCAAGGCCGGGTTCCTCACCAAGCGGCGCGCCCCTCCAGGTAGCACCTCCCAATGCCAGCCCGACGGAGCCCAGTCCCGAACATGGGTCCTCTGAAGCATGACCTTGTCACGAACGGGTCGACGGCGAGGATGCGGGCTGGGCATATCGTCGAGAACAAATACAATATGCCCGCAAAAAGTAACATTAATCTAACATTCTATATGCAAATTCTAACAATTTGCCATTAATCCGATTCATCTAACTAAAACTAATTCTAAAATTTCTAACATTTCTGATTATATAACTAACATTTCTAATATTTCTATAACTAAAAAACAGAAAAATTGCTAACATTTTTATAAATATTTCTATAACTAAAAAACAGGAAAAAATTATAACAATTCTAATATTTCTATAACTAAAAAACAGGAAAAAATTATAACATTTCTATATAACTAACATTTCTAAAAATATTTCTATAACTACAAAACAGAATAATTTCTAACATTTCTATAACTAAAAAATAGAAAAAATTCTATAACTAAAATTCTATAATGTGTGTGTGTGTGTGTGTAGTGTGTACATGTGTGTGTGTGTGTGAACATGGCGGCCGGGGTGAGCTCA
>NC_041387.1:669167054-669198643 GCF_002162155.2 Triticum dicoccoides | reverse complement strand
TTGACGGGGGCGGCGACGAGGGGCGGGGAGGGCCGGGGTCGACGACGAGGGGCGGGGGCGGCGACGTCGACGGGGACGGCGTCGATCGGGGCAGGGCGGCGCGACGGAGGGAAGAAACAGATAGGGAAAGCGAATTTTTTTCAACTGTTGTATATATAGGAATGACCTTTAGTACCGGTTGGTGCCACGACCCGGCACTAAAGGTCTGTTTTGGCCAGGCCAAGCGGCAGGAAGCGCCCCCCTTTAGTACCGGGTGGTGGCTCCAACCGGTACTAAAGACCCCCCCCCCTTAGTATCGGTTGGTTCCACGACCCGATACTAAAGGGGTGCGCTGGCGCAGTGCGGTGCGGCAAGTTTAGTCCCACCTCGCTAGTCGAAGGGCTACCGCACTGGTTTATAAGCCCCAGTGCGGTAGATCTCTCGAGCTCCTCTCCTAAGCAGGCTTACTGGGCCTACCTGTGCAGTGCTGCCCTGTGGGCCTACTGGGCCTTTGCGGGCCTGCATCCTGTCCCAACAGAAGGTTGTGTTTCTAGTCGTATGCAGGACGCTTTGGCCCAGTAGGCGGGCTTTTTTTGATTTTCTTAATTTTTTTTTGCTTTATTTATTTTTGTTTTATTTAGTTTTGAGTCGTTTTTTGCTGTATTTAGAGTTTCTTTCTGAATATTTTTGCTTTAGGTACAAAAAATTACAAACTTTTTGTTAGTGCCGGTAGTTTTCAAATTTGAATAGTTTAAATTTTGAATTATTTGAAATTTGTGTGAATCACTAGTTTGTAAATAACTTAACTTTGAAAAAAGATTTTTAAGTGATTCTTTTTTCTTATGTTTAATATTATTATGTTTTATCATTATGTTCAATTTGGTAATGCTTAGGTTATTTAAAAAATGAAATGCCTTTGTAACAGATGAGTTTTCGTCCGAAACCCTGATACTTCGAAAGAGATAGTAAATGCATGAAAGAATTTGTTTGCACATAAAATTTCTTCGCCTTTCAAATGCCAAAACACATAACTACCCTAACTATTACAGAGATTCTCTCCTGGGTGTTAAACACAGAAGAAGGTGATAATAGTGAAGCCGATCACATCCCGGATCTTTGGGTGTGAAACTTTTTCTTCGCGTGTATCCCTTTGCACCGTAGCCATGGAAAATCTTCATCATTTCACTGGATGCTCGGGTCAATATTCACTGCAAATGGAGCAATTTCATCAAACTTTTCATAATCTTCTGACATGTCTGTCTTGTCATCCACTCCCACAATGTTTCTTTTCCCTGAAAGAACTATGTGGCGCTTTGGCTCGTCGTATGATCCATTCGCTTCCTTATCTTTTCTTTTTCTCGGCCTGGTAGACATGTCTTTCACATAAAAAACCTGCGCCACATCATTAGCTAGGACGAATGGTTCTTCTGCATACGCAAGATTGTTGAGATCCACTGTTGTCATTCTGTACTGCGGGTCTTTCGTTACCCCGCCTTGTGTCATATTGACCCATTTGCACCGAAACAAAGGGACCTTCAAACCACCTGCATAGTTAAGTTCCCATATGTCCTCTATGTAACCATAATATGTTTCCTTTCCCATGTTGGTTGTTGCATCAAAGCGAACACCACTATTTTGGTTGGTGCTCTTCTTATCTTGGGCGATCGTGTAAAATGTATTCCCATTTATCTGGTACCCTTTGAATGTCATTATATTCGAAGATGGTAACTGGGACAACGAGTATAGGTCATCTTCAATATCGCCATCGTGCATGGCACGTTTCTTCAACCAACCGGCGAAAGTCCTTGTTTGTTCACGTGTAATCCAGTCGTCAGACTTCTCCGGGTATTTGGAGTGTAGAAAATTCTTGTGTTCCTCCATATACGGAGCCACCAAGGCGGAATTCTGTAGAACTGTGTAGTGTGCTTCAGTGAGAGAATGCTCGTCCATACATATTATTTGATCCCCTCCTAGCGTGCCTTTTCCATCCAGTATGCCCTTATGCCGCGATTCAGGAACACCAATTGGCTTAAGGTCAGGAATAAAGTTAATACAAAACTCAATGACCTCCTCATTTTCATGGCCCTTCGTGATGCTTCCTTCTGGCCTAGCACGGTTATGAACATATTTCTTCAAGACTCCCATGAACCTTTCAAAGGGGAACATATTGTGTAGAAATACAGGACCCAAAACGTTAATCTCTTCGCAAAGGTGAACTAGGACGTGTGTCATGATGTTGAAGAAGGATGGTGGGAACACCAACTCAAAACTGACAAGACATTGCACCAAATCATTCTGTAACCTTGGTATGATTTCTGGATCGATTACCTTCTGAGAGATGGCATTGAGGAATGCACATAGCTTCACAATGGCTAATCGAATGTTTTCCGGTAGAAGCCCCCTCAATGCAACCGGAAGCAGTTGCATCATAATCACGTGGCAGTCATGAGACTTTAGTTTCTGGAACTTTTTCTCTGCCATATTTATTATTTCCTTTATATTCGACGAGAAGCCAAACGGTACCTTCATGCTGAGCAGGCATTGAAAGAATATTTCCTTCTCTTCATTGGTAAGAGCATAGCTGGCCTGACCCTGATGTATGCCGTCTTTTCCGTGCATACGTTGCTGGTCCTCCCGTGCCTCTGGTGTATCTTTTGTCTTCCCATACACGCCCAAGAAGCCAAGCAGGGTCACGCAAAGATTCTTCGTCACGTGCATCACATCGATTGCGGAGCAGACCTCTAGGTCTTTCCAATAGGGCAGGTCCCAAAATATAGATTTATTCTTTCACATGGGCGTGCGTCCGTCAGCGTTCTTCGGAACAGGTTGTCCGCCAGGACCCTTTCCAAAGATTACCTTCAAATCCTTGACCATATCATGTACATCAGCACCAGTACGGTGGCGACGCTTTGTCCGGTGATCCACCTCACCTTTGAAATGCTTGCCTTTCTTTCTTACGGGATGCCTGCTCGGAAGAAATCGACGATGTCCCAGGTACACATTCTTCCTACAACTCTCCAAATATATACTGTCAGTATCATCCAAACAGTGCATGCATCCGCGGTATCCCTTGTTTGTCTATCCTGAAAGGTTACTGAGAGCAGGCCAATCATTGATGGTCACGAACAGCAACGCCTTTAGGTCAAATTCTTCCTGTCCGTGCTCATCCCACGCACGTACACTTGTTCCATTCCACAGCTGTAATAGTTCTTCAACTAATGGCCTTAGGTACACATCAATGTCGTTGCCGGGTTGCTTAGGGCCTTGGATGAGCACTAGCATCATAATGAACTTCCGCTTCATGCATAACCAAGGAGGAAGGTTATACAAACATAGAGTCACAGGCCACGTGCTATGGTTGCTGTTCTGCTCCCCAAAAGGATTAATGCCATCTGCGCTTAGACCAAATCATACGTTCCTTGGGTCACCTGCAAACTCCTCCCTGTACTTTCTCTCGATTTTTCTCCACTGCGAACCATCAGCGGGTACTCTCAACTTTCCGTCCTTCTTACGGTCTTCTCTGTGCCACCGTATCGCCTTTGCATGCTCTTTGTTTTGGAACAAACATTTCAACCATGGTATTATAGGAGCATACCACATCACCTTGGCAGGAAACTTCTTCCTGGGGCGCTCGCCCTCGACATCACCAGGGTCATCGCGACTGATCTTATAACGCAATGCACCACATACCGGGCAAGCGTTCAAATCCTCGTACGCACCACGGTAGAGGATGCAGTCATTAGGGCATGCATGTATCTTCTGCACCTCTAACCCTAGAGGGCAGACAACCTTCTTTGCTTCATACGTACTCTCAGGAAATTCGTTGTCCTTTGGAAGCATATTCTTTATCATTACCAGCAACTTTCCAAATCCCTTGTCAGCTACACCAGTCCCTGCCTTCCATTGCAGCAATTCCAGTGTGGTGCCCAACTTTTTTTTGTCAGCTTTGCAATTCGGGTACAACAATATCTTGTGATCCTCTAACATGCGCTGCAACTTCTTCCTCTCCAAATCACTTGCACAGTTTCTCTTTGCATTGGCAATGGCCCGACCAAGATCATCAGCGGGCTCATCTGATGCCTCTTCTTCAGCTTGTTTCCGCATTGCTAGCTCAACTTCTTCCTCCATTGTTGTATCATCGTATTCAGGGAACCCATGGCCAGGATAGATGTCGTCGTCCTCTTCTTCTTCATTGTCTTCCATCATAACCCCTCTTTCTCCATGCTTGGTCCAAACATTATAGTGGGGCATGAAACCGGACTCAAATAGGTGGACGTGAATGGTTCTTGACGTAGAGTAATTGTGACCATTCTTACAGCCAGCACATTGACAAGGCATAAAACCATCCGCCCGCTTGTTTGCCTCAGCGGCAAGCAGAAAAGCATGCACACCATTAATGAACCCGGGAGAGCATCGGTCATCATACATCCATTGTCGGCTCATATCTTCATTATACACAACACCGAATAGACCAAATTAATACAAGTTCATACATAAAGTTCATATACAACACTTAATTAAATGCAACATACAAATAACTCTCTAGCTAAAGAATTTAAATGCAACAACAAATGCGATCAAGATCGCAACTAAGGTAACAATTGATCCAACAGCATAATGATACCAAGCCACACTATCTATGGCATATTTTCTAATCTTTCTAATCTTCAACCTCATTTTCTCCATCTTGATCTTGTGATCATCGACGACATCGGCAACATGCAACTCCAGTTCCATCTTCTCCCCCTCAATTCTTTTCAATTTTTCTTTCAAATACTCATTTTCTCTTTCAACTAAATTTAACCTCTCGACGATAGGGTCGGTTGGAATTTCCGGTTCACATACCTCCTAGATAAAAATATCTATGTCAACTTGATGGGCATAATTTGTCATAAACACGAAATGCAACTAGTTTTAAAAGAGAATATACCACATTTGAATCATAACAAGGACGAGGGCCGACGGGGACGGATATCAAAACCATGGCACTATGTATAACAAACAATGTACGGGTAAGACAATTATACGAGTAACTATATATCCAAATCACACAAACATCAATTTGGTAATGTAAAACATTCATGAACAAGAGCCTCACCACAAGGTGGTGCGGGCGACGGGACGGTGCGGGCGATCGACGGTGGTTACGACGGAGATTTAGAAGGCACTAAGTAAACCACACCTACATATGCAAACTAAGTGTTATTTTTGACCTCTAATTGCATATAAATCAAATACTAGCAAATATAATTCCTCCCAAATTAATCACTATACAAAGCATTGCAAGAGCTAATCTAGCAATGAGAGTTTAAAGGACAAAGTTGCTAACCTTTGTGATCATTTGAATGGATGGGAGCCTTCAAATCTTGACAAATTTTGGGCAAAATTTGTGAGGAGCTCGAGGAAGAGAGGGGAAGAACAGAGGAAGTGAGGGTAAAGGGGAAGAACAGAGCGGATCAGGTGGACAAAGGGTTTATTTATGTCGACCTTTAGTACCGGTTCGTGCCACAAACCGGTACTAAAGGTGCTGGACGGGCCCCAGAGTGACAACATCCTGCCACCACTCTCTTTAGTACCGGTTCGTGGCACGAACCGGTGCTACAGGTTCGCCACGAACCGGTACTAATGAGAGCAGCCGGCTAGCTGTTGGAACCGGCACTAATGGACACATTAGTGCCGACTCAAAATCAAACCTGCACTAATGTGTCTTAGATCTGCCCCTTTTTCTACTAGTGAAGACCAAGGACTCCTCTCCACTGGCGTAGCCGACTAGGACTCTTGTTATCCTAGGCCTCTGGTACATTATATAAGCCGAGGCCAGACTAGTCGATAGATATATTCATCTCATCATATATGCCCCTAGGGTTTAGACCACAACTTACAATCTCGAGGTAGATCAACTCTGTACTCGATACATCATCATCAATATAAAGACGTAGGGTTTTACCTCCATCAAGAGGGCTTGAACCTGGGTAAACACTGTTTCCTTCGTCTCATGTTACCCATCGATCCAAGATCCACAGCTCGGGACCCCCTACCCGAGATCAGCCGATTTTGACACTGACACCCGTGTACGACAAACAGTGGAGATGGAGCTGTAGGTGGGAAGACTTATGTCGTTGTCCATAATGAGCAGGTGCCACGCACCGCTGCAACCCCGCCATGGTTGTTGTCTGGCGGATCACCGTCGGCATCGAAGGGGACTCCTCTTGCATGCCGACGAAGAGGATCGTCGGTGGCACCGTCGATGTGGTGTATGAGCTCCTCCTCTTCTCGCAGGACAATGAGGGGAGTGTCGCCTTCCACCGCGAGCAGCTGCCACACGCCGTTGTGCCCCCCTCTATCTCCGACAAGCCAGAGCTGTGTGCAGCCGCCGCATGTCGGTGTGACCCCTCCATCTCCGACGAGGCAGAGTCGTGTCGCGCAGTACTCACTTTGTGAGTGCTCGCCGGGATCCGTGAGTTCACACCGCAATGTCGTCGCCGGGATCATCGGAGATGGAGGATCCCAACGGGAGGAAACGAAAAAAGAAGTGGCGTGGGTGACAGGGTGTATAGGGTGAGTGGAAGACGTGGGTTGGTGAAGAAGAAAAGGTAAACCGTTCCGGCTTGGGGACTGGTTCGATCGCTACCTCCTTGTATCGAACGCCTGATAAAAATGACATGGCAAAGATTCGTGTGCTTCATCCGATGGCAAACGCAGTGTTTGCCCCCAAATCATAAAAATCCGAGTCGGATTTTTATTGATTCCGTTTGAAAAACTATTTTGTGGACGAAAATTGTGCTTCAAAAGTGAATTAACATATACTTTAAAACTTTACTAGCATGTGCTCCAGTCAATAAAAAATGAAATAAAAACAAGAAATCCTGAAAAAGCATAGGAAAACCAAAAGAAATGAAGAAAACGGGGAAGCTCGTGTACGTGACATGATTTCGACCAATCACGGCACGGTTTCATATATACTTCCTTGGTTTTAAAATAAGTGTCTCAACTAACTTTAATACAAAATTGTACGGAAGTTGAGACACTTATTTTAGGACGGAGGAGTGAGTATATGTGAATAGGCATGTGCAGCTCATAACAAATCTACGTATAGATGTATAAGTGGGCTAGTAAAGGAATCACAAAGCTCTACGGAAGTAGGCCGGGTACCCTATTAAGGTCCACGATTCCGAGCCTTTTCGGCCATGTCTGTGGGCAGTAAATAATTGCTGCAGTAGATGCGTAGAGTGGCCGCTGATCACGAGAGCTAGCACCGACCGGCCGCAAGCACGCAGCGTCTGAGGCGCCGGCCGCCGCGTCACTGTCGATTCGTACCTGACTCAGATGAATACTGAAACGAAACCTTGTCCGTGGGATTCGTACCGCCGGCCGCGCCAATAATATCCGGCTTCCTGCCTGCATGCGTGATTGACTGCCTTGCCATGCCGCTCACGCCAGGTAGGTTCCACCACGCCGCCGGCCGGCTGTGACGGAAGAGGGGCTGGGCATGGAGACGGAGGAGGGGCTCGACCTGAGCATGTCGCTGCGGCAGTACACGCCGCCGTGGTCGCAGCTGGTGTTTGCCTGCTGCTACTGCTTGCGCACCTTCGGGAGCTGGCAGGCGCTCGGCGGCCACCAGAAAGCGCACAGGCCGGCCAGGCCCAGGCGGGCCACGGAGCTCTCTTCAACGACGGCGGCGGCGGCGGCGGCGGCGGCGGCTGGGAGAGAGCTTGGTAAGGCCGTCGTCGACGGCCACCGGAGAGCTCGGCCGAGCCCCGGCGCCCGCGCGTGGGGAGTGTTGGAAACGATTGTTTTGGCAATGCTTCACGATGTATTGATCGGTGCAAAGCGCACGTATATATGAAATACAAAGTGGGCCACAACTTCAACTATACAAAGACTAGGAGGTGGGCCAAGCTACACAATATACATGCACAAACCATATATTCAACACCCCCGCAGTCGAAGCGTCGCCGGAGACGCAAAGACTGGACCTGAACTCCTCGAAAACAGAAGTAGGCAGTCCTTTCGTCATGACGTCGGCGAACTGCTGCGCCGTCGGGACGTGGAGGACCCGGATGCGCCCAAGAGCCACCTGCTCACGAACAAAGTGTATATCGAGCTCAATATGCTTCGTTCGACGATGATGGACCGGGTTGGCGGAGAGGTAAACGGCGGAGACGTTGTCGCAGTAGACGAGCGTAGCCTTGTGAACATCACAAAGCAACTCCTGGAGCAGCTGACGGAGCCAAGAGCATTCAGCGACGGCGTTAGCCACTGCTCGATACTCAGCCTCGACACTCGAGCGGGAGACGGTGGGCTGTCGCTTGGAAGACCAAGAGATCAGGGATGGCCCAAGGTAAACATAGTACCCTGAGGTGGAGCGCCGTGTGTCCGGGCAGCCAGCCTAGTCCGCATCAGAGTAGGCGACGAGGTCGGTGGAGGCGGAGGCCGTCAACGTAAGTCCCAAGGACTGGGTGCCGCGCATGTATCGGAGGATACGCTTCACCAGAGTCCAGTGAGAGTCGCGCGGAGCATGCATGTGAAGACAGACCTGCTGAATGGCATACTGCAAGTCGGGGCGCGTCAGGGTCAGGTACTGCAGGGCGCCCACAATGGAGCGGTAGAAGGCCGCATCAGATGCAGGCGAACCCTCCAAAGCGGAGACCTTGGCCTTGGTGTCGACTGACGTGGGAGCGGGCTTGCAGTTAAGCATGCCAGCTCGGTCGAGAAGCTCATGGGCATAGCGCTGCTGATGCAGGAAGAACCCATCTGGCCGTCGAACCACCTCAATGCCAAGGAAATAATACAGAGGACCCAAGTCCTTCAGGGCAAACTCATCACGAAGATGAGCAGTAAGCCGCTGGAGGAGCGCGACAGTGGATGCCGTTAGAATGATGTCGTCGACGTACAACAGCAAGTAGGCTGTGTCAACTCCGTGATGATACACGAAGAGGGACGCATCGGACGAGTCGATGTAAATCCGAGCGTCTGCAGGAAGGCGACGATGCGCTGGTACCAGGCTCGAGGTGCATGCTTCAACCCGTAGAGCGAACGGGAGAGCTAGCACACATGATCTGGATGCGTGGCATCGACGAAGCCGGTGGGCTGCTCACAGAACACCTGCTCAGCCAGGTGGCCATGCAAGAAGGCATTGGACACGTCCAACTGATGCACAGGCCATGCGCGGGACACGGCTAGGTGGAGCACGGCGCGGATCGTGCCAGTTTAACAACCGGGGCAAATGTGTCAGTGAAGTCCACGCCCGCGCGTTGCCGAAAACCCTGAACCACCCATCAAGCTTTATAGCGCTCGAGAGTGCCATTCGGACGAGTGTTGTGCCGAAAGACCCACTTGCCCGTGATGATGTTGGCACGGGGCGGCCGAGGGACGAGCTGCCAGGTACGGTTCCGCTGGAGCACGTCGAACTCTTCCTGCATCGCAGCGAGCCAATGAGGATCCCGAAGGGCGGCTCGAGCTGACGATGGGAGAGGAGACGGCTCAGAGGCGGAAGCAGCGAGAAGATACTCATCGCTGGGGTACCGCGTGCTCGGTCGAAGGGTGCCAGCCCGAGAGCGAGTCATCGGGCGAGGCAGCGGGTCCGGAGGGGAGGCGGGCGAGGACGAAGGCGAGCCCACCTCCGATGTGGCCGCCGCGGGAGAGGCCGCCGGCGAGGCGGCGGACGAGGTCACCGGCGTGGCGGCGGGCGAGACCGGGGACGCCAGGGGCGTCGCGGGCGTCGAGGGAGGTGCGGCCCCTACGACAGCCAATCGGGGAGAGACTCGACCCGTGGCACGGGGGGCACCCTCAAAGCCGGGAGGCGGCCCAAGAGAGGCACGTGGGCGGCCATCACCGGGAGCGGGCAAGGCCGCAACATCCGAAGGTACCTGCTGGAACGGAAAAACCATCTCATCAAAGTAAACGTGTCGTGAATTGATCACCCGATGAGAGATAGGATCATAGCAGCGGTAGCCTTTGGTGTTAGGAGGATAGCCGAGAAAGATGCAGGCCACAGACTGAGGTGCGAGCTTATGAGGAGCAGTGGAAGCGATGCTAGGGTAGCACAAGCAACCGAAGATGCGGAGCTCAGCATAGGAGGGTGGCGTGCCAAACAAGAGGTGATGAGGTGCAAAATTCCCGCGAGTGCGACAAGGACGAATGTTAATGAGTAGTGATGCGATGGCAAGCGCGTCTGGCCAAAAACGTGGGGGCACGTTGGCGTGAAAGAGGAGGGTGCGAATGCAGTCATTGAGAGTGTGAAGCACGCGCTCAGCGCGGCCGTTTTGTTGCAAACTATACGGGCAAGTGAGACGAAAGATCGTGCTGTGTGTGGCGAGAAGGTTGCGGATCGCAAGGTTATCGAACTCCTTCCCGTTGTCTGTTTGCAACGCATGAATGGGACGTCCAAACTGCGTGGAGACATAGGAGTAGAATGCGATGAGAGTGGCAACAGAGTCCGACTTTCGCCGCAACGGGAAGGTCCACACATAGTGCGAAAAATCATCAAGTATGACAAGGTAATAAAGATAGCCCGTGTTACTTGCAACAGGAGAGGTCCAGACATCACTATGAATTAACTCAAACGGGTATGATGCGACATGCGAGGAATTGCTAAAAGGAAGACGAACATTTTTGCCGAGGCGACAAGCATGACAAGTGTGATCGTCGATCTTATTACACGTGAATGAAAACTCCGAAGAATATGACAAAGGGTGGCGATGTTGGGATGACCGAGACGAGCGTGCCAAAGGTCCACTCCGGCGGAAAGCGCCATGGGTGCAGCAACAGATGAGGTAGGTGAGTGGACCGGGTAGAGCTCATCGGGGCTGTCACATCGGTGGAGCACCATCCGGGTATGGGCATCCTTGACAGAAAAGCCAAACATGTCAAATTCAACGGTAACAGGATTTTCACGTGTAAGAGAATGAACGGAAACAAGATTTTTAATGATGTCAGGAGAAACAAGCACATTAGAGAGATATAATGGCATGGAGGTAGAAGGAAAAGCAGCATGGCCGACATGAGTAATGGGCATGGAAGAGCCGTCACCCACGGTAATGCGAGCAGCGGTGTGAATGATATGAGCGGCAAGAAGGTTACCGGGGTTGGCGGCCATGTGAGCCGTGGCTCCGGTGTCCATATACCAGTCGCCACCGCCAGTGTACTGTTGTGGCGTGGGGGCGGTGTGTAGAGCCGCTAGGAGCGCGGGATCCCACGGCGCCGGCGGGAGGGCCGGGGCGGACGGCGCCGGCTGAGGCGGTGGCGCCACAAACCCATAGCCCGAGGGGCCGTAGAGTGGGGCGGGCTGGTACACCTGAGGGGCCGCGTACAGGGCCTGATGAGGGGCCGGGCGGGCGCCGAAGGAGCCGGGGACGGGGGCACGTGGTATAGGCATGGAATACGCGTGCACAACCCCCGTCCAAGGGTTCTGGCTGGCCTGCCAGGGCGCCGACGGTAGCGGGTGCTGCGGCTGGCGGGGGGCCCCACCGTGGGCAGCCGGCTGCTGCTGCTTGCGGCCACCTTGGCCGCGACGCCCGCCCCAGCGCTGCTGATGCTCGGCGGGGGGCGGAGGGGCCTGTGGCGGTGCCGGGTAGGGAAACCCGGGTGGCGGCGGCGCCTGGAAGGGGCCCGGGGTGGGCCGCGGCAGTGGGGCCGGGGCGGTGGGCGGCGCACTGCCATGGGTACCGGCGGTGAGGGTCGTGTGGGTGGCCCGGGTGCGCGACATCCGCATCCGCGACTCCTCCAGCTTCAGGTATGCGACGATCTTGGGGAAGGTCGGGTTGGTGATGAGGGGGATGTTGGAGGCGGCGTTCCCGAAGTCGTCGTTCAGGCCGGCGATGAGGGTGCTGAGGAGAAGCTCATCAGAGACCTTCTCGCCGAGGTCACGGAGCTCGTCAACAAGCTTCTTGAGGCGCATGCAATAATCGTCAACAGACGACTCAAGCTGCTGGCACCCAAAAAACTCGCCGTGTAAGAAGACCTTGCGTTGGGGCGAGTTGTCGGTGAAGAGGCCGTTGAGCTTGGTCCAAATGGCGTGAGCGTCATCGTCTGCGGAGACCACCGTGTGGAAGAGGTCCTTCGAGATGGTGGTGTAGAACGAACGGATGAGAGTGGCGTCAATGGCCGTCCACTCCTCATCGTCCTCCATGAAGCGGGAGCCCACGGAGCCATCGATGTGATCCCGGAGATTGTACTCACGGAACACGAGGGAGAAGTACGTCTTCCAGGCATAGTACATGGAGGTGAGGTGGTCGAGGACGACGGGAACCCGAGCGAGGATGTTGAGGTCGCGGATGACGACGGGATCGGGACCTTCGAATGGGTTGGTTCGGCGGCTGCGGGTGGTACCGGTGGAACCGGGGGAGGCCATGGCCTAGAGGGGTGGTGCGGCGGCGCTTGAGCGGCTGCGCGGTAGGGAAGGAGGCGGCGCAGCTTGGGGGCGGCGCAGCGGGGGCGGGCGGAAGCGCGAGCGGCGGCGGTAGACCCGGGCGGCGGCGGAGGTTCGCAGCGGCGGCGGCGGCACGAGGTGGCGGCGGCGGCGGCGGCTGCGATGGGATCGCGGCGGCGTCGGCGGCGGCACGGGTTAGGGTTAGGATCATAGGTATGATACCATGTTGGATGCGATTGTTTTGGCAATGCTTCATGATGTATTGATCGGTGCAAAGTGCACGTATATATGGAGTACAAAGTGGGCCACAGCCTCAACTATACAAAGACTAGGAGGTGGGCCAAGCTACACAATATACATGCACATACCATATATTCAACAAGGAGCAGGACACCATCGGCAGGCGCGGGGTGTTGGAAATATTAGCAATTTACCAAATAATTTTATTAACAAAAATACTAGATAATGCATGACTAATATAGCAGAGATAAAATAAGTCATGCAAACTGACAGAGAGAAGGTAAGTAGCATCTGCATATATGAACTAGAACGAAACACATCTATAACAGATAATAGAGCAAGAAGTTGTGGTAGAATGCTTCTAACATAAAGAGTATGAGAACGTACGGAACGGAAGTAGAAGCACCGGGAATGGGAGCAGAAGCATCGGTCTTGAGGTCAGTGTCCTCGCCAGCCATGTCGTCGACGAGGTTATTGACATCGGGGAAGAAGTCGTCGTCGGGGAAGTAGTCGTCGGAGTCTGGGGCGTCCGTGACGAAGAAGTCAGTAGTCGCGCTGAGCGCTCCCCAAAAACCTTATCACCCTTCTCCCGTACAGAACTCAAAGAGGTGGAGTTTCGGAGGCCTAGTGTCCCGACCTACGGTGCACGCTGCACGCCGGGATGAGGAAGATCGTAGCAATAGTGCAGTGCTCAGGAACTTTGTGGCGAGAGAAAGAGAGTCGTATGTTATGTCTCTCTGGAGAGGAGCGACCTCCCTTTTATAGGCACAGGAGAAGAAGGCAAGAGGCTGCGCCGGGAGCTGAAGGGAACGAGGAAGACGAAACGAACAGGCAGCACCGAAGGGTGCAGGGTTTGTATTCAGTATCAACTACAGCAAAAACTTTCCAGCTCACGAGTGACCTTTCGTATACCCGTAGTGCGTGGCAAAAATTTAGACATCGGCTCGGCTCATTCCTGTAACCCGCGGCGCGTCGTGACGAGGCGAGGCGTGGCGTGGCGAGGCGGGCGGCGGAGGAGAAGCGCGCGTGGATGTCCCTCTTGTTCTCATGCTCATACAAGTGGGAAAGAACCTCCCTTATAAGGAGGTCCAACTCCCACTAAACTAGCAATGTGGGACTAAACTTTAGTAATATCCCTTGCCTTGCACGAATGGGCTAAGTGGGCCTCTAGGATTTATTAAGAATTTCTGAAATAGATATTGGGCTGTCCCAAAATAGACTAAATTCCAGCAATCCCCCACCAGATCCCAAAGGCACACAAGAATTGCCTTTGGTTCCAAAACATTGTTTTGTATACCGGTACTGCAGTGGAGACTGTTAAGTTGAACTTCCACCTAGAATTCTATGCTACACTAGTAAGCAACTTGAACAGTGGACTTGTCCTCGAGCTGCAAGTTTTCTGCGAATCTAGCTTCACACAAAGCCTTGACCTATACTGGGCTTCCGTGGGTCTTCCCCGCGGGTGGAGCTTATGCGTCATACTCCGAGACCTTTCATGAGTTTACTAGAGAGAACCCTACTCTCATAGATTGCGACGTTTAACAACCAGACTCATATAGGTGTGTTCTTCAAAAGATGTTCTGCAGGACAACATCTCTGCTTATGAGAGCCATGATACGTCTCCAACGTATCTATAATTTATGAAGCATTCATGCTATTTTATTATCTGTTTTGAATAATTACGGGCTTTATTATACACTTTTATATTACTTTTGGGACTAACCTATTAACCGGAGGCCCAGCCCATATTGCTGTTTTATTGCCTGTTTCGGTATTTCGAAGAAAAGGAATATCAAACGGAGTCCAAACGGAATGAAACCTTCGGGAGCGTGATTTTTGGGAAGAATATGATCCGAGAGACTTGGAATTCACGTAAGAAGAGCCTCGAGGCGGCCAGGAGATAGGAGGGGCCTCCCTACTGGGCGCGCCCCTGTCTCCTGGGCCCCTCGAGCACCCCCCGACCGACTTCTTTCGCCTATATAAGTCCACGTACCCTAAAAACATCGACAACGAAGATAGATCGGGAGTTCCGCCGCCGCAAGCCTCTGTAGCCACCAAAAACCTCTTGGGAGCCTCTTCCGGCACCCTGCCAGAGGGGGGATCCCTCTCCGGTGGCCATCTTCATCATCCCGGCGCTCTCCATGACGAGGAGGGAGTAGTTCACCCTCAAGGCTGAGGGTATGTACCGGTAGCTATGTGTTTGATCTCTCTCTCTCGTGATCTCTCTCGTGTTCTCTCTATGGCACGATCTTGATGTATCGCGAGCTTTGCTGTTATAGTTGGATCTTATGATGTTTCTCCCCCTCTACTCTCTTGTAACGGATTGAGTTTTCCCTTTGTAGTTATCTTATCAGATTGAGTCTTTAATGATTTGAGAACACTTGATGTATGTCTTGCCGTGTGTATCTGTGGTGACAATGGGATATCACGTGATCCACTTGATGTATGTTTTGGTGATCAACTTGCGGGTTCCGCCCATGAACCTATGCATAGGGGTTGGCACATGTTTTCGTCTTGACTCTCCAGTAGAAACTTTGGGGCACTCTTTGAAGTACTTTGTGTTGGTTCAATAGATGAATCTGAGATTGTGTGATGCATATCGTATAATCATGCCCACGGATACTTGAGGTGACAATGGAGTATCTAGGTGACATTAGGGTTTTGGTTGATTTGTGTCTTAAGGTGTTATTCTAGTACGAACTCCTGAATAGATTGATCCGAAAGAATAACTTTGAGGTGGTTTCGTATCCTACCATAATCTCTTCTTTTGTTCTCCGCTATTAGTGTCTTTGGAGTGACTCTTTGTTGCATGTTGAGGGATTGTTATATGATCTATCTATGTTGTTATTGTTGAGAGAACTTGCACTAGTGAAAGTATGAACCCTAGGCCTTGTTTCCTATCATTGCAATACCGTTTGTGCTCACTTTTATCACTTGTTACCTTGCTGTTTTTATAATTTCAGATTACAAATACCTTTATCTACCATCCATATTGCACTTGTATCACCATCTCTTCGCCGAACTAGTGCACCTATACAATTTACCATTGTATTGGGTGTGTTGGGGACACAAGAGACTCTTTGCTATTTGGTTGCAGGGTTTTTTGAGAGAGACCATCTTCATCCTACGCCTCCCAGGGATTGATAAACCTTATGTCATCCACTTGAGGGAAATTTTCTACTGTCCTACAAACCTGTGCACTTGCAGGCCCAACAATGTCTACAAGAAGAAGGTTGTGTAGTGGACATCAAGCTCTTTTATGGCGCCGTTGCCGGGGAGGCTAGGTAAGCGGCACTCACGCCCCGTCAATTAAGCTCTTTTCTGGTGCCGTTGCCGGGGAGGTGAGTGCTTGAAGGTATATCTTTAGATCTTGCAATCGAATCTTTTTGTTTCTTGTTTTATCACTAGTTTAGTCTATAAAAGAAAACTACAAAAAAATGGAATTGAGTTTGTCTCATACGCTTCATCTTTTTAATATCTTTCGTGAGTATGATGAAAAGGAAAGTTGTGCTCAAGTGCTAGAAGAAGAATGCATTAAATTGTTTGAAACCAAATATTTGAATGATGAGCATGATTGCAATGTTGTTATTTTGAATTCCTTGAATATCCATGACGCTAATGATATGCAAAGCCACAAGCTTGGGGATGCTATGTTTGATGAAGGTTATATTTTTTTGTCCCCCAAGTTTTGATGAGCAAATTTATTATGATGAAAGCATACCTCCTATTTATGATGATTATATTGATGAAAGTGGGTTTTGAAGAGTGTCAACTTTAGGAAGTAGTGATCCCACTATTTTGGAGGATGTTGAATCTTATTGTGATGAACATGAAAGTGGATTTGGAAAAGTGTCAACTTTATTTAGTGATGATTCCACTATTTCAGAAGAGGTTCCAATTGATTATGAGAACAAAGGGTCTATCTATGATGATTATTTTGATGACTTGTATGCTATTAATAATAATGATAACCATGAAACTTATCATCATGATTTTAGTTTTCAATTGGATTATGCCTCACATGATAATTATTTTGTTGAGTTTGCTCCCACTACTATTGATGAGAATAAATTTGCTTATGTGGAGAGTAGTAAAAATTCTATGCTTGTAGATCATGAAAATAATGCTTTAGGTGCTGGTTATATTGTTGAATTCATTCATGATGCTACTGAAAATTATTATGAGGTAGGAACATATGCTTGTAGGAATTGCAACAATATTAAGTTTCCTCTCTATGTGTTGAAATTTTTGAAGCTAGGCTTGTTTTACCTTCCTATGCTAGTTGATTATTGTTCCCATAAATTGTTTGCTCATAAAATCCATATACATAGGAAGTGGGTTAGGCTTAAATGTGCTGCCATATGCTTCATGATGCTCCAGTTATGTTTCAATTCTTATCTTTTATGTGAGCATCATTCCCATCATCAAGCCTAGCTAAAAAGGCATTAAAGAAAAGCGCTTGTTGGGAGACAACACAATATTTATACTTACTGTTTTTTTGTATCCACATGATTATGCTACTGTAGTAATCATGTTTTATAGCTTTTGTTTCAATAAAGTGCCAAGTAGAACCTTTGGGAAGACTTAGGTGAAGTCTATATGATCTTGCTGTAAAAAACAGAAACTTTAGCGCTCACGAGAATAGCTGCCATTTTTTACTGGAGAGTGATTTTAGGTTAATTCTTTTTTAAGATGATTAATAGATAAATGGATCAGGTCCAGAAATTTATTTCATAATTTTTGGGGTTCCATAAGTATACGTTTTATACAGATTACTACAGACTATTCTGTTTTTGACAGATTCTGTTTTCATTGTGTTGTTTGCTTATTTTGATGAATCTATGAGTAGTATCGGAAGGTATGCACCATAGAGAAGTTAGAATACAGTAGATATTACACAAATATGAATTTATAACTAGTTCATTACAGTACCTAAGTGGTGGTTTTATTATCTTATACTAACGGAGCTTACGAGTTTTGTCTTGAGTTTTGTGTGGTTGAAGTTTTCAAGTTTTGGGTAAAGATTCGATGGACTATGGAATAAGGAGTGGCAAGAGCCTAAGATTGGGGATGCCCAAGGCACCCCCAAGGTAATATTCAAGGACAACCAGGCAACTAAGCTCGGGGATGCCCCGGAAGGCATCCCCTCTTTCGTCTTCGTTCATCGGTAACTTTACTTGGAGCTACATTTTTATTCACCACATGATATGTGTTTTGCTTGGAGTGTCATTTTATTTTGTTAGTAATTGATTTATGTTATTTAGATTAATGTTTTTCATCTATATTTTCAATAAAAATGTCAAGGATAGCCTTTACCATGCTTATTTTGCTACTATACATGTTGCTGTTTGAAAACAGAAAGTTTGCCGCTGTTGCAAAAATTTCCTAGAAAAGACAGGAATGATATAATGTTGAATATTTTTGCATAATTAGATCTGATAAATCTTGTACAGCTTAGTATTTTTTTCATAATTTTTGGAGTTAGGGAAGTATGATGAATCTTGCATTCTTTACAGACTATACTGTTTTGGCAGATTGCTGTTATGTTTGCATTGTTTGCATATGCTTGCTTGTTTAATGATTCTATTTGAGGATGGGAGTATTAAATATGCAGAGACATTTAGTATTCAATGTTGAATAATAATGTTAGTAATTTTTTACAGTAGAAAATGATAAGGTTTTGCATTGTTTTATACTAACTTACCTCACGAGTTCTTGTTGAGTTTGGTGTGGATGAAGCTTTTGATAAAAAAGAGAAACCATGGTATAAAAGGAATTAAGGAGACATAAAAGCTCAAGATTGGGGATGCCCAAGGCACCCCAAGATAATATTTCAAGAAGTCTCAAGCAACTAAGCTTGGGGATGCCCCGTTAGGCATCCCACCTTTCTTCTTCAACAACTATCGGTTAGTATCGGTTGAGCCTAAGTTTTTGCTTCTCCACATGAGTTGTGCTATCCTTGCAATGTCATTTTATTTTGTTTTGCTTGCTGTTTGAATACAATACCAAGATCTGAAATTATTTAATGAGAGAGAGTCTTCACATAGTTACATAATTATTTAGCTACTCATTGATCTTCACTTATATCTTGCTAGAGTAGTTTGTCATTTACTCGTGTGCTTCACTTATATCCTATGAGTAAATGGTTTAATGAGTTGAATGTCATAAATCTGAAATTATATATGTCTCATTTGCTTATCCCATGGGGAGTAATGACTTCACATCTAAGAAGTAGAGGTTGTAAATTTATTGAAGGTTAGCAAGCATTGTATTGGTCATTTGAACAATTCATGAAAGAATATTGAAGGAAGAGAGATTTCACATATAAATATACTATCCTAGACATCTTTTATAATTGTGAGCACTCATTAAGTATGACATGATAAAGAGTTGATGTTGGACAAGGAAGACAACGTAATGGGTTATGTTTTCTCACATCTCAGTTAAAGTATATTGTCATGGATCATTCAAACATGTTGAGCTTGCCTTTCCCCCTCATGCTAGCCAAATTCCTTGCACCAAGTAGGGATACTACTTGTGCTTCCAAATATCCTTAAACCAAGTTTTGCCATGAGAGTCCACTATACCTACCTATGGATTGAGTAAGATCCTTCAAGTAAGTTGTCATCGGTGCAAGCAATAAAAATTGCTCTCTAAATATGTATGACTTATTAGTGCAGAGAAAATAAGCTTTATATGATCTTGTTATGGAAGCAATAAAAGTGACGGACTGCATAATAAAGGTCCGTATACAAGTGGCAATATAAAGTGACGTTGACAACCTCTGCTTCCCTCTGCGAAGGGCCTATCTTTTACTTTATGTCTTGTACTTTATGCAAGAGCCAAGGTGATCTTCACCTTTCCCTTTTTCATTTTATCCTTTGGCAAGCACCTCGTGTTGGAAAGATCCTGATATATATATATATATATATCCAATTGGATGTAAGTTAGCATGAACTATTACTGTTGACCTCACCCAAAGGTGAATACGTTGGGAGGCAACACTATAAGCCCCTATCTTTCTCAGTGTCCGATTAAAATTCCATAACCATTAGTATTGCATGAGTGTTAGCAATTGTGGAAGACTATATGATAGTTGAGCATGTGAAGTTTGCTAAATCAAAGCTTTGACATAGACCCTTCCTAAAAATAAGATGAATTGCAATTGTTTGATGACTGAGAACATAGTTTGCTAGTTTTCAAGAAAGTTTATGGTCTATGCTTTAGCATGTGAATAGTTTGTTACTTGATCGTGAGAAGTTTTATGAGATGAACTACTGTTATGACATATAATCATGCTAGAAAAGCTGATTGAAATTATCATTGATCAAACTTGTGCACCTTCTAGCATTCACACTTCATAAATTCTTTCTTTATCATTTACCTACTAGAGGACGAGTAGGAATTAAGCTTGGGGATGATGATACGTCTCCAACGTATCTATAATTTATGAAGCATTCATGCTATTTCATTATCTGTTTTGAATGATTATGGGCTTTGTTATACATTTTTATATTACTTTTGGGACTAATCTATTAACCGGAGGCCCAGCCCATATTGTTGTTTTATTGCCTGTTTTAGTATTTCGAAAAGAAGGAATATCAAACGGAGTCCAAACGGAATGAAACCTTCGGGAGCGTGATTTTTGGGAAGAATATGATCTAGGAGACTTGGAGTTCACGTCAGAAGAGCCTCGAGGAGGCCAGGAGATAGGAGGGCGCCCCCCTCCCTACTGGGCATGCCCCTGTCTCCTGGGCCCCTCGAGCACCCCCCGACCGACTTCTTTCGCCTATATAAGTTCATGTACCCTAAAAACATCGACAACGAAGATAGATCGGGGGTTCCTCCGCCGCAAGCCTCTGTAGCCACCAAAAATCTCTCGGGAGCCCATTCCGGCAGCCTGTCAGAGGGGGGGATCCCTCACCGGTGGCCATCTTCATCATCCCGACGCTCTCCATGACGAGGAGGGAGTAGTTCACCCTCGAGGCTGAGGGTATGTACCAGTAGCTATGTGTTTGATCTCTCTCTCTCGTGTTCTCTCTCGTGTTCCCTCTATGGAACAATCTTGATGTATCGCGAGCTTTGCTATTATAGTTGGATCTTATGATGTTTCTCCCCCTCTACTCTCTTGTAATGGATTGAGTTTTCCCTTTGAAGTTATCTTATCAGATTCAGTCTTTAATGATTTGAGAACACTTGATGTATGTCTTGTCGTGCGTATCTATGGTGACAATGGGATATCACGTGATCCACTTGATGTATGTTTTGGTGATCAACTTGCGGGTTCCGCCCATGAACCTATGCATAGGGGTTGGCACATGTTTTCGTCTTGACTCTCCGGTAGAAACTTTGGGGCACTCTTTGAAGTACTTTGTGTTGGTTGAATAGACGAATCTGAGATTGTGTGATGCATATCGTATAATCATGCCCACGGATACTTGAGGTGACAATGGAGTATCTAGGTGACATTAGGGTTTTGGTTGATTTGTGTCTTAACGTGTTATTCTAGTACGAACTATTGAATAGATTGATCCGAAAGAATAACTTTGAGGTGGTTTCGTACCCTACCATAATCTCTTTGTTTGTTCTTTGCTATTAGTGTCTTTGGAGTGACTCTTTGTTGCATGTTGAGGGATTTTTATATGATCTATCTATGTTTTTATTGTTGAGAGAACTTTCACTAGTGAAAGTATGAACCCTAGGCCTTGTTTCCTATCATTGCAATACTGTTTGTGCTCACTTTTATCACTTGTTACCTTGCTGTTTTTATAATTTCAGATTACAAATACCTTTATCTACCATCCATATTGCACTTGTATCACCATCTCTTCGCCGAACTAGTGCACCTATACAATTTACCATTGTATTGGGTGTGTTGGGGACACAAGAGACTTTGTGCTATTTGGTTTCAGGGTTGTTTGAGAGAGGCCATCTTCATCCTACGCCTCCCATGGATTGATAAACCTTAGGTCATCCACTTGAGGGATATTTGCTACTGTCCTACAAACCTGTGCACTTGCAGGCCCAACAACGTCTACAAGAAGAAGGTTGTGTAGTAGACATCAAGCCACTTAGAACACATTAAGATATACATCAATCTGCCATGCAGATTAGGAGAGTATTGCATCTTCATGGAGTGGTATTGTTAATAGTAAGGATACTCTCCTCTCAGTTGACCAACAACTTGTCTTCCGCATCTAATTCACGGGATCTCCAATCACAAAGAATAGGTTACCACTGTGAACAACTCATATTATGGGTCTCATACCCATCTCCGTCGATGCATTATCTATCACATTACGTGATAAACCCTTAGTAAAAGGATCTGCCAGATTTTTAGATGTTTGGATATAATCCTGTTGGGGAACGTAGCACAAATTCAAAATTTTCTATGCAACACCAAGATCAATCTATGGAGATTCTAGCAACAAGAGAGGGAGAGGATGAGCATCTTCATACCTTTGAAGATCGCTAAGTGGAAGCGTTACAAGAACACAGATGATGGAGTCGTACTCGCGGCGATTCAAATCGCGGAAGATCCGGTCTGGCGTCGAATAGACGGCGCCTCCGTGTTCAACACACGTACAGCCCGGGGACGTATCCTCCTTCTTCATCCAGCAAGGGGAGAGGAGAAGTTGAGGGAGAACTCCGACAGCACGACGGCTTGGTGGTGGTGGAGCTCGTGGTTCTCTAGCAGGGCTTCGCCAAGCACTATGGAGGAGGAGGAAGAGTTGGAGGAGGGAGGGGCTGCCCCAAGGGAAGGGTTGTGGCTGCCCTCCCACCCCGTCACTATATATAGGGGAAAGGGGAGAGGGGGCCGGCCCCTCTAGGTGGATCTAGAGGTGGGGCGGCAGCCAGGGGAAACCCTAGATGGGTTTGGGCGCCCCCACACCCTAGGAACCCCCCCCCCCAAGCCGGGAGGGGCGGCTGCCCTAGGGGTGGCGCCCCCACCTCTCCAGGTTACGTGATATGGGGTGGGAGGGGCGCTCAGCCCCTTAGTGGGCTGATGTGCCCCCTCCCCTTGGCCCATAAGGCCCCCCAACGCTTGTCGGGGCCTCCGAAACCCCTTTCGGACACGCTGGTCATCACCCCGTACCCCCGGAACAATTCTGGACTCCAATACCCTTCGTCCAATATACCGATCTTCACCTCCGGACCATTCTGGAGTTCCTCATCACGTCTGGGATCTCATTCGGGACTCTGAACAACCTTCGGTAACCACATACTATTTCCCATAACAACTCTAGCGTCACCGAACCTTAAGTGTGTAGACCCTACGGGTTCGGGAACCATGCAGACACAACCGAGATACCTCTTCGGACAATAACCAATAGCGGCATATGGATACCCATATTGGCTCCCACATGTTCCACGATGATCTCGTCGGATGAACCACGATGTCGGGGATTCAATCAATTCGTATACAATTCCCTTTGTCAATCAGTATGTTACTTGCCCGAGATTCGATCGTCGGTATCCCAATACCTCGTTCAATCTCGTTACTGGCAAGTCACTTTACTCGTTTCGTAATGCATGATCTCGTGACTAACTACTTAGTCACATTGAGCTCATTATGATGATGCATCACCGAGTGGGCCCAGAGATACCTCTCCATCATACGGAGTGACAAATCCCAGTCTCGATTCATGCCAACCCAACAGACACTTTTAGAGATACCTGTAGTGCACCTTTATAGCCACCCAGTTACGTTGTGACGTTTGGTACACCCAAAGCATTCCTATGGTATTCAGGAGTTGCACAATCTCATGGTCTAAGGAAATGATACTTGACATTAGAAAAGCTCTTAGCAAACAAACTACACGATCTTGTGCTATGCTTAGGATTGGGTCTTGTCAATCACATCATTCTCCTAATGATGTGATCTCATTATCAATGACATCCAATGTCCATGGTCAGGAAACCATAACCATCTACTGATCAACGAGCTAGTCAACTAGAGGCTCACTAGGGACATGTTGTGGTCTATGTATTCACACATGTATTACGGTTTCCAATTAATACAATTATAGCATGAATAATAGACAATTATCATGAACAAGGAAATAAAATAATAATCATTTTATTATTGCCTCTAGGGCATATTTCCAACAAATCCAATGCAATAACTCCGAAGTTTCTCATTTTTCTGACAAACTTTAACCTTCTTCGAACGTGTCTTGATGACTTCATGTTATCCTTTGAGTTGCTCACTTTCGTGATCACAGTTTGATTGTCGCAGTTCATAAGGATACCCGGTACAGGTTTCTCAACAACCGACAAGTCATTCAAGAGATGGTGAAGCCAATCTTCTTTGACCGTAGTTGTATCCAGTGTTGTGAGTTCTTCCATTATTGACCTGGTTAAGATGGTCTGCTTGCAAGACTTCCAAGAAACAGCGCCACCTCCATGAGTGAATACAAATCCGCTCGTGGCCTTTATCTTATAAGCATCTAAGAACCAGTTTGAGTCACTATACCCTTCAAGCACCTTTGGGTGCCCAGTGTAGTGAATTCCATAATTCGCAGTGCATTTCAAGTAACGCAAAACTCTCTCTAGAGCTTTCCAATGCACATCTCCTGGTTTTGAGACAAACTGGCTCAGTTTCTAACAGCAAAAGAGATGTCAGGTCTTGTAGCACTGGTTAAATACATAAGCGAGCCAATAATCTGAGAATATTTCAATTGGTCTCTAGCAATTCTTCAATTCTTTCGAAGCAACACACTAGCATCATATGGTGTTGGAGAGGGCTTGCAGTCACTATAGCCAAAGCAACTCAAGATCTTTTCCACATAGTGAGATTGAAGCAATCTAATCCCACCATCATCGTCTCTCAACAACTTGATGTTCAGAATGACATCAGCCGCTCCTAAATCCTTCGTCTCAAAGCAACAAGATAGGAAATCCTTGACCTCCTTAATAACCTTCAGATTTGTTCCGAAGATCAGTATGTCATCAACATACAAGAAAAGGATAACTCCCTTTCCCCCACCATGGCGATAGTACACACATTTATCATCTTTGTTTACAACAAAGCCTGCGGTTGTTAAAGTTCTTTCAAACTTCTCATGCCACTGCTTGGGTGCTTGCTTAAGTGCATACAAAGACTTCAGCAACTTGCACACTTTTCCTTCCTGACCATCTACTACAAACCCGTCTGGTTGTTCCATATAGATTTCCTCTCCTAACTCTCCATTTAGGAAAGCAGTCTTAACATCCATTTGATGAACGAGAAGACCATGTGAGGCAGCAAGTGAAAGTAGTACTCGAATAGTGGTCAGTCGGGCCGCAGGCGATTAAGCATCAAAGAAGTCTTCACCTTCCTTTTGGGTATAACCCTTAGCCACGAGTCGAGCCTTGTACTTCTCAATAGTACCATCAGGCCTAAGCTTCTTCTTGAATACCATTGCATCCTATAGGTTTGCACCCATAAGGACGACCAGTTATCTCCCAAGTTTCATTTTCCAAGATGGAATCCATCTCACTACGGATCGCTTCCTTCTACTAGTCAGCATCCTCAGATGCATAGGCCTCTGAAATAGAACTGGGAGTGTCATCTATGAGATACAAAAGAAAATCATCACCAAAATACTTTGTAGTCCTCTGTCTCTTGCTCCTAGTAGGAACTTCATTGTTCTCCTCCATAGGATTTTCAAAGTGTTCCATCGAAATGGCAGGTTCAGTAATTATAACAGGTTTCTGAGTCGATGAACTAGGCATCTCCTGATTAGACGAGGTAGCCATATCCTTCATGGGAAAGATATCTTCGAAGAAAGTGGAATCATTCGACACCATGATACGTCTCCAACGTATCTATAATCTTTGATTATTCCATGTTGTTTTATTATCAATCTTGGATGTTTTATAATCATAATATACACTACAGGAATCAGCTACTTTGCCGTCGGCCACGGCGGACGGCAAAGGCATGAACGGCGGACGGTAAAGGTCTTTGCCGTCAGCCGCGGATGGCAAAAGGCTCCGGCAAAGTAGGCTACGGTAAACAGCTACTTTGCCGTCTGCTACTAATGGCAAAGTCTTTGCCGTCCGCCGCAGACGGCAAAGAGAGCGCGGCAGACGGCAAAGAAGGTGGACGACAATAATTGCGCTGTCAGTCCATTAAGTGGCTAACGGCAGGCCTTTGCCGTCCGCCGCTGACGGCAAAATTTCTAGTGTCTTTGTCGTCCGCCGTATGATGTCATCTACACGTCACTACATGGCAGGTTCTTTGCCGTCTGCCACTGATGGCAAAGTCTTTGCCGTCTGCCACTGTAGGCAAACTGACCAAACGGGTCAGCTCCCAGGAAGCACAGCTGGATGCCACGTGCCTTCTTTGCCGTCCGCGGCAGACGGCAAAGAGCCCGTTGCCGTCGGTGGCAGACGGCAAAGAGCCTGCATATTGGCTCTTTTATCAGTTTTTTATTAAATCCAACAATTTTCATCACAAATATAGATGACATATATAGATATATTTCAAAAGACCATTACAGAGCAAACATATAAGATATCCAACACATAACTTCATCATCCAACCATATATATTACATGCATAGTTCCATCATACATAACAAGTTCAACATAGAGGCATCCAACCATATATATTACAATAGTTTCATCCAACGATACATGCATAGTTCAACGATACAAAAGAAACAGAGAAAGGGATAAGGAGCACTCCATCTATGCAAGCTTTCGTCAAGTGAATGAACTCTGCAAAATGAAAAATAAGAAAGTTAGAACAAGAAGACTAAAACAAGAAGAGTAGAACAAGAAGAAGACTAGAACAAGAAGAGTAGAACAAGAAGAAGACTAGAACAAGAAGAGTATGCCATTTATGAGCTAACTTACGTGAAATGGATCATATATGAGCTAACTAAGTTGAAATGGGTCGTTTATGAGCTAGCTAAGGTGAAATGGATCATTTATGAGCTAACTTAGTTGAAATGGGTCATTTATGAGCTAACTAAGGTCAAATGGATCGTTTTTCAGGTAACTAAGGTGAAATGGATCTTTTTTAGCTAACTTAGATGAAATGGATCATTCATGAGCTAACTTAGTTGAAATGGATCGTTTTTGAGCTAACTTAGGTGAAATGGATCATTTATGAGCTAATTTAGTTGAAATGGATCTTTTTGAGCTAACTTAGGTGAAATGGATCATTTAAGAGCTAATTTAGGTGAAATGGATCGTTTTTTAGGTAACCTAGGTGAAATGGATCGTTTATGAGCTAAATTAGTTGAAATGGATCGTTTATGAGATAACCTAGGTAAGATTGGTCATTTTGGAGTTAACCTAGGTGAAATGGGTCATTTTAAAGCTAACGTAGGTAAAATGGATCATTTAGGAGCTAATCTAGGTAAAATGGGTCATTTTTGAGCTAACTTGGATGAACTGGATCATTTATAAGCTAACCTAGGTAAAATGGGTCATTTTAGAGCTAACTTAGGTAAAATGGATCGTCTATAAGCTAACTAAGCTAATTATGCAATTTTTGACATAAGTAAGCTAAGTACAGATCGTTTTAGAGCTAACTTAGGTAAAATGGATGGTTTTGGAGGTCAGTAAGCTTATTAAGTCATTTTGGAGGTGAAGAAGCTAAGTCTAGGTCATTATGGTAAGCATTGGAGGAAATAAAGCTAAGTCTAGGTCTTTATGCATGTGTTAAGCAAAACACTAGATAAAGTTACCAAGATGTAGGAGGTGTAGGAGCGGGGTGGCTCGTGTCGGTAGCTGGAGAAGGATCGTGCGATGCTTGTCTGGATAGACCATCTTTCAACACCTGCCATGACAAACAGTAAATGAAATTAGTACAACATAAAAAAAGACCGACATGAATAATAATATGTGTATCACTTAAGTGTATCATCATCAAGTACAACATAAAAAAATGTAATACCTGACACTACTAATAATCTCGATCAGTATCATCAATAAATGCATAATCATCATCATCACTATAATCAATGACAGGCTCATAGGGTTCATTGGCATCAACATGTGCAAGGCCACCTTGACGTAATCGGTCAAGCATTGACAGGTCATCCGCAGCAGTAACCTCTTCTTGTTCCGGCTCTTCTTGTTCCTCCTCTGGGGTGATGTCGGATTCATTGTCGCTGTCTACTTCAATGTTTTGGGGTGAAGTATAGCGGTTCTTGAAACACTTTTTGGAAAGACGTGTCTCTTGGAAGAATTCTCCTTCATATGTGTCTGGGTTAATGTGAGGTTCATAATCCTCTTCCTTTGGGGGAGAAAGTCTAGCACGTGGCGGCACTTCATAAACGACATCCCAACCTTTCAGATTTGGATTAGTTTGGCAGGCCCACGGTAGATAGAATACTTGGGTCGCCTGTTGAGCCATAATATAGACATCAGGAACATCTAAATGAGTGCTTTGGTTGATTTCAACTAGCCCTACATGTTCATGAGTCCTTCTAGTCTCCTTCGGCTGAAACCAATAACATTTGAAGACTGCAACATTCGGTGGATTTTCACCATAGAACAGAAGTTCATAAATTGCTTCAACTCTCCCATAATACTCGGTACCTCCTTCGCCGATAGCAGATACACAACAATTTGTTGACTTTCGGTCGGCCATAGATAGCTCTTTGCCATAGGTACGAAAGCGATACCCGTTTATGTCGTACTTGTCAAATGAACACACCTTATAGTCAAAACCATTAGCGACTTGTCTCAATTCGGCGTCCATAGACTCTGAATTAGCCTACAAGTTTAATATGAAAGGATTGTTGCATTATGCACAAATTAGCGAATGATATGAAATTGTCTAATAGAAATTACCGTTTGTTTGAACCAAGAGATGAAACCGGGATAGCCACCTCCTTGCTTTGCGAGAAGCTCATACTCTTCGATGGAATCCTTTTGGATCTCCGCTCCATACGAGAATATGGTGACGTATCGACTGTATGACATATCCAGGAATAAGAGTAGTTCAAAGGAAATAGAAGTTGCGAAACAATGTACCGAGAACTTACTCGATGTACGGCCGCACTTCTATCAAGTTGTTGAAGATATACAACGAAATGGTCCGCCATTCTTCGTTATCCAAAGATACTGGATGTGAAACACTAGCTGGTGCGAGATTCCCTTTGAATAGGCTGAGGTTGGATCCACCCTTTTTAGGCTCGTCAGCATTGTACCGAGGCTTCGAATTATGCAAATGACGATTTTTGGCTTCGTAGTGCGCTGTTATGAAGTTTGCCGCCTCCTCTGTGATGAATGCCTCAGCCATCGATGCTTCAATTCTACGTTTATTTTTACATTTTTCTCGAAGCGTCTTCTGCATCCTCTCAGTTGGGTAGCACCAACGATTTTGCACAGCCCCCCCAATCTTGCCTCGGTCGGGAGATGCAAAATCAAATGCTGCATTGGATTAAAGAAGCCCGGTGGAAAGATCTTCTCTAACTTGCAGATCAACTCCGGCGCCAACTCTTCCATTTCTTCTAGCACGCCAGGCGATAGTTCTTTCGCACAAAGAACACGGAGGAAATAGCTGAGTTCTGCCAGTACTAGCCATTCATCCTCAGGGATGAAGCCACGCAACATCACCGGCATTACCCGCTCAATCCATATGTGCCAATCATGACTCTTGAGACCAAATATCTTCGGTTTATCAAGATTCGCTCCCCTCTTTAGATTCGCTGCATACCCACCGGGGAACATCAACTGCTGTTGCACCCACAAGAGAATTTCCCTCATAGCTGGCCTTCCAAGATTGAACCATGCCTTTGGCTTCGTCCAGTTCTGCTTTCCTTTCGGTTATTTCATGTTTTGTAACGGCCTATCACATAGCGCCTCCAGATCGACTCTAGCCTTAGTATTGTCCTTTGACTTCCCATCTATGCCGAACAATGTACCAAAAAGTGCCTCGGCGATATTCTTCTCAGTGTGCATCACGTCGATGTTGTGTGGGCAAAGGAGGTCTTTGAAGTAAGGCAGATCCCATAAGCATGTTTTGTGAGTCCACGCGTGCTTAGTATTATACCCCTTGAAGTACCCTGGACGTTGTGGATCTGGCTCGAGAGTGTTTAACTGACCCAGGGTTTGTTGGCCTGTCAATGCAGGTGGTGCAGAGTTTTTGACAACTCTACCCCTGATGAAGTTCTTCTTGTCTTTCCTGAACTTATGGCGAGGATCCAGGAACTGTCTATGCATGTCGAAGCAAGAAAACTTGCGACCGGCCTGAAGCCAACGAAACTCAAGAGCTCCCTTGCATGTGGGGCACGGGAACCTTCCATGCACACACCAGCCAACGAATAGCGCATACGCCGGCAAGTCATGCTTCGAGTACATGTACCAGACACGCATTATGAAGTTCCATTTGCTAAAGGCGTCGTATGTCTTGAACCCATTATCCCAGGCTTCTTGCAATTCGTCCTTAAGCGGCTGCATGTACACATTCATATTTTTGCCCGGATAGTTGGGTCCTGGAATTATCAACGTCAGGAAAATGTTCTTTCTTTGCATAATCTGTCCGGGGGGAGATTGAGTGGAAAGACAAATACGGGCCAACAACTGTATTGGGATGCCGTCATACCAAACACACTGAACCCATCCGTGCTAATGCCGTCTCGAGGATGCCTCGGATCTGCCGCTTTGTCAGCATGTAATTCATCAAACTCTTTCCACGCAACACCATCCGATGTGTGTACCATCATCAGATTCCCATCTGCATCTAGTTCGGTTCTTTTGCCTGTTTTGTGCCATGTCATCTGTCTGGCCGTCTCTTCGACCATGAAAAGACATTGAAGTCTTGGTACGATTGGCATATACCGAAGAACACTAACGGGGATTTTGGTCTGTGTCTTCTCACCCATACCGTTGTCTACCACAATATACCTGGAAGACTTGCAAATGGGACAATAGTTCAAGTCCGCATAGTCAAGCCTAAATAAGGCACATCCTTTCTCACAGGCATGTATCTTCTCATAGGGCATCTTCAGTGCACGGAGGATTTTGTCCGACTGGTACAGGTTTGCAGGCATTACATGGCCTTTGGGTAGAAAGCGTCCAAATACTGTCATAATTGCGTCATAGCATTCTCTACCCAAGTTGAACTGAGCCTTCAGAGCCATTACTTGTGAGATGGCATCCAACTGACAAAGCTCAGTGTGCTCGTGGAGCGGACGTTTCGAAGACTCCAACATTTCATTGAAGGCCTTTGCAGATTCCTCCATCTCCTCGTCCGAATCCCGAGCATCATCATAGCCTTGCACCATGTTTTCCATCCCGGTACCATGCTCGTCGGTGCAACGACGATCCACCTCAGCTCGGTCACGTTGGGCAGACTCACCATGAAATGTCCACACCGTATAATCGGGCGTAAAACCACTCTTCTGCAGGTGTTTGCCCATTTCAGCCTCTGTCTTCTTTTCCCAATTGCCGCACCGGAAACAGGGGCACCAGGTTTTCTTTTGGCCATTTGCAAATGCGGCTTGCACAAACCCCTTAGTTTTTGTGAACCATTCAGCGCTCCATTTGTTCTGACCAGTGTGACCGGTATACATCCAAGCACGGTCACTCATCTTGACTTTCAGAGCTACTGGACACACAACAATTATATATGTAATTCACCATGTATATATTCATCAGTTGATCTAATTTATCAATTTTATTACGTCCATGCAACCTACACTCTAATAGGAGGACTTGTCATTTGTGCTCACCCACGAACGAAGGGGCAGAGCTCGTCAAACGCACGGCGAGGTCGTCAAACACCAAACCTCGCAGCGATGAAACAACTGCACATTTAAAACTACACGATCAACACAATTATATATGATGTTTTTCATAACAAAATCAAAAAATATATGACCTAACTAATAATTCACAAATATATGACCCCGTCGGCCTCTGGAAGGCCAAAGAACACCTTTTCAGGAGGTGTCGGTGGTCGGGGTGTCCTGTCGGTGTCGGGGTGCCGTGTCGGGGTCTCGGGGTCGGGGTGTCGGGTCGGGGTGCCGGGTCGGGGTCGGGGTGCCGTGTC
>NC_041387.1:669129661-669165727 GCF_002162155.2 Triticum dicoccoides | reverse complement strand
TGGCAGACGGCAAAGAGGTGGGCCGTTAAATTTTTCCCAAACGGGCGGGGCATGGGGGCCACCTCTCTCTTTGCCGTCTGCCAGCTGACGACAAAGATTCTTTGCCGTCTGCTGGCGGACGGCAAAGATCAGGCAGACGGCAAAGAGCTTCTTTGCCGTCCGCCTGATCTTTGTCGTCCGCTTTTTGGTAGCTGATGGCAAAGAGCTTCTTTGCCGTCAGCTAGCAGACGGCAAAGAGCTGGCAGATGGCAAATTAGCTGATTCCAGTAGTGATAGTCATTTTATATCATTTTTTGGTACTAACCTATTGACATAGTGCCAAGTGCCAGTTGTTGTTTTCTGCATATTTTTTACATCGCAGGAAATCAATGTCAGATGAGGTCCAAATGCCACGCCAATTTACTATGATTTTTTATGGGCCAGAAGGAACACAATGGGCCCTGGTTGCACCTGGGGGGAGTCCCGAGGAGGGGACAACCCACCAGGGCGCTAGGAGGCCCAGGCGCGCCCAGGTGGGTTGTGCCCACCTCGGGTTCCCCCTGGACCGACTCTTTGCTCTATAAATACCCCAATATTCCAGAAACCCTAGGGGAGTCGATGAAATTTTCATCCAGTCGCCGCAGAGTCTAGAACCACGAGATCCAATCTAGACACCATCACGGATGGGTTCACCACTTCCATTGGTGCCTCTCCGATGATGCGTGAGTAGTTCTTTGTGGACCTTCGGGTCCGTAGTTAGTAGCTAGATGGCTTACTCTCTCTCTTGATTATCAATACAATGATCTCCTGGAGATCCATATGATGCAAGTCTTTTGGCAGTGTGTTTGTTGGGATCTGATAAACTTCGAGTTTATGACCAGTTACATCTTTTTATATCCATGAAAGGTATTTGAGTTCTTTGATCTCTTATATGTGTGATCTCTTATAGCCTCATATTTCTTCTCCTATATTTGGGTTTTCTTTGGCCAACTTGATATATTTATCTTGCAATGGGAAGAGGTGCCCGGTTCAATCTTACGATGCTTGATCCTAGTAACAGAAAGGGAACCGACACGTATGTATTGTTGCTACTAAGGATAAAAAGACGGGATCCATATCTTCCGCAATAGATAAACGTATCTTGTCTACATCATGTCATCGTTCTTATTGCATTACTCCGTTTTTCCATGAACTTAATACACTAGATGCATGTTGGATAGCGGTCAATGTGTGGAGTAATAGTAGTAGATGCAGGCAGGAGTCGGTCTACTAATCTTGGACGTGATGCCTATGTAATGATCATTGCCTGGATATTGTCATGATTATTTGAAGTTCTATCAATTGACCAACAGTAATTTGTTCACCCACTGTTTGCTATTTTTCTCGAGAGAAGCCACTAGTGAAGCCTACGGCCCCCGGGTCTTCTTTCTCATATAGTTGCCTTGCGATTTACTTTTTCCTTGGTTTATTTTCAGATCTATTAAACTAAAAATTACAAAAATACCTTGCTGCAATTTATTTGTTCTACGATCTATTTATCCTATCTACAAATTTACCTCACGTCCTTTGCCTATCTTGAGGCGCCGTACCCCGAGAGGGATTGACAACCCCTTTAACACGTCAGGTTGCGAGGTGTTGTTCTTTGTGTGCAGGGGCTGTTTATATTGTGTTGCTTGGTTCTCCTACTGGTTCGATAACCTTGGTTCCATATCTGAGGGAAATACCTACCATCGCTGTGGTGCATCATCCCTTCCTCTTTGGGGAAATACCAACGCATCTTCAAGTGACATCAAAAGGAATTTCTTGCGCCGTTGCCGAGGAGGATCTTCAACATAACCAGGTTCCTAATCACAAACCTCATCCCCTTGCAATTTATATTATTTTCCTCTCGTTTTCCTCTGCCCCACTTCACAAAATTTGCCGTTTTATTCGCCTCTCTTTGTCTGTTTGCCGTTTTCTTGTCAGATCTATCCTTTGCTTGCAATCATGAGCGATTTCGGTATGGCACCAACAGATGATGGCCTAACTCCTAAATTTGGACGTACGGGCAATCTGGATGCTAAAACGTTTATCTTGGGGCAAGGGAATGTTATGGGAAAAGAACGTAGTCAAGAATTTTTCAATTGTGTTGGGAATCTAAGTCTTGATGATGCTCATATACTTAAAACTACTAGATCTTATGCGGATGCTATTTCAGCACTAGTAAATTTATTCATACCCATCCTACTTTGCAAAGATTGTTTTTTGAGCTCCCTGACATAAAGAATCCTAGGGCTAAGAAGTTGGCTACCCTCGTTCTTATAAATGAATTTGACTACATAATACAGGAAGCTAGGGAAATCTTTGATATTTATCGTATGAATCGTGAAAAACCCGTGATAGATGAAATTCTTTATAATAGTGATTATGCACTAAGGCATCTGCTTGGGGATAATAAGATCTTTGATGAGAATCTTAAAAAGAAAGTCCCCGTTCTAGATATAATCCAACAAGTTTTTAATAATGTTAATCAACACTACTCTTGGATTGTAGCAGGTAATCAAAGGGGCTATGATGAAAACCAACTAAGAAATGCTAAGGTTTCCATGGATAATATGTTTTATGTTGTGTTTACAAAACCCCATGATGAAGATTCCTCTAAGAAAATTAAGAAGGGAAAGAATGACAAAACTTAGATCCTTGCTTTATGCCTAGCTAAGGGCGTAAAACTATAGCGCTTGTTGGGAGGCAACCCAATGAATAAAATTTATTTTTGCCTTTTGCTTTCTGTTCTTGAGTGTTAGAACAATATGCTACTGTTATTATTGTGTTTTTTGTGTTTTAGTTAGTGTTTGTGCCAAGTAAAGCCTTTAGGATCTTCTGGGGTGATAGTTGTTTGATCTTGCTGAAAAAGACAGAAACTTTGTGATCATGGAAATAATTATAATAAATCACAGAGAAGATATTTTCCCTGATTCTTTTTGCAGAAGATTAATATACAAATTATGCTGGTCGTCCTAATTTTGTAGAAAATTTGGATTTACAGAAGTATTCGAAAGTTCCAGATTACTACAGACTGTTCTGTTTTGACAGATTCTATTTTCTTTGTGTTGTGTGCTTATTTTGATGGCTCTATGGTTTTCTTTGATGAGTTTTTGCCATAGAAAAGTTGGAATACAGTAGATATAATACAAAAACAAAATAAGAATTGGTTTGACACAGCACTTATAGTAGTGGTTTGCTTTCTTTTACTAACAGATCTCACAAGAGTTTTGTTGAGTTTTGTGTGATTGAAGTTTTCAAGTTTTGGGTTACCTTACGATGGATGAAAGAAGGATAGAAGAGCCTAAGCTTGGGGATGTCCCGGCATCCTAAGATATTATCCAAGAATGAGCAACCAACTAAGCTTGGGGATGCCCCCGAGTGGCATCCCCTCTTTCTTCTAACGACCACCGGTATTTTACTCGAGACTATATTTTTATTCGTCACATGATATGTGTTTTGCTTGGTGCGTCTTGTATGATAAGTGTCTTTTCTTGTTTTATTTTGTGTTTTAAGTCATCAAACCTTGCTGGACACACCTATTCGAGAGAGCCAAATTATGCCATGACTTGTTAGAATTGCTCTCCATGCTTCACTTAAATTTTTATGAGCAATGGACTTGCTCTAGTGCTTCCCTTATATCTTTTTGAGCACGATGTGCTTAGTATTTTTGAAGAAATGCTCTCTTGCTTCACTTAGATTTATTTGAGAGTTAGTAAAATTTTGAGGAAATCATCTATTGCTTCACTTAAATTATTTTGAGAGAAAGAAAATATGTTATGCTCGTGATCTTCACTTATATTTGTTTGAGCTTATGAAAAGCAACACATGAAAATTAGTTCCAAAGTGATAGATATCCAAGAAGGATAAACAAAGGAAAAATATATGTCATTAAGATCATTGGACAAAATAAACTTGATTCTTGATAATAGTTTTGAGATATGATGATGTGATATGTGAGTCATGTTGGTGAGTAATTGTGCTCTAGTAAGAATATTGGTGTTAAGGTTTGTGATTCCTTATGCATGCACGAAAGTCAATAATCATGGAATGAAAATTATATCCTACATGTGGTGCATTATTCGGTGTTAATTATGCTTAATGCTTGCTTATGAGATTATTCATTTCTTGGTCGGTCGCTTCTCAATCTTTTTGCTAGCCTTCATTTTGCACCAAGTATGACCTCTACTTGTGCATCCAAAATCCTTTAAACCAGTTTTGCCACACGAGTCCACTATATCTACCTATATGCGGTATTATTTTGCCATTCTAAGCAAATTTGCATGTGACATCTCTAATTTTCAAAATGAACTTCTCTTTTGTGTGTTTGTTTCGCTCGTGGAATGGTAACGGGTAGCTAATATTTTCCATGCTAGATGTGTTATTCTCACGATGAGTGTTTATTCACTTGTCATTGCACGAGAGTAAGGAAAAGGTATTAGGGATGCCCAGTCCCGAAATGCAAAATTGAATTTACTTTATGTTGTCAAATAATAAATTCCTTGGAAAGTGTTGGTATGGTGGGCACCCGTGGATACGGTTAGCCATGGAAAGTGAAAGTTATGCTGGAAAAAGGAATAAACTTTATTTTCTGTTTGGGTACCACCTATGATATATCTAGCATGGAAAGTGTTGGGATGCTCCAAGTCATTTTCGTTGGTGGGATGGATAGACCTCCCAAAATGTTTTTGTCACTACTTCCCTCCGCGAAGGGCCTTTCTTTTACGTTATGCAATTTTTATTTTTGAAATTGAGTCTCCATCCTCTCTTATAAAAGCACCAACTAGGGGACAATATGATCATACTTAAGTATTGGGTGTAGCTAATATTCGAGTGTGTTTCGTGAATGTATCAATGTTTGAGCATGACGGGCTAGGGATAACTTGTTTTAGCATTGATATTTTCAAAAACATGGTTGCTTGTTGATATGCTTGAGTATCTAAATTATTATATCAAAACTAGACTATTGCTTTGAATCACATATAAGTCCAAATGTCCATGCTATGAAGAAAAGAATATGATATGACATGATAAACAACACTCCACATCAAAAAAATTGTTTTATCACTTACCTACTCGAGGACGAGCAGGAGTTAAGCTTGCCGATGCTGATACGTCTCCAACGTACCTATAATTTTTGATTATTACATGTTGTTTTATTATCAATCTTAGATGTTTTATAATCATTATATAGTCATTTTATATCATTTTTTGGTACTAACCTATTGACATAGTGCCAAGTGCCAGTTGTTGTTTTCTGCATGTTTTTTACATCGCAGGAAATCAATATCAGATGAGGTCCAAATGCCACGCCAATTTATGATGATTTTTAAGGGACAGAAGGAACACAATGGGCCCTGGTTGCACCTGGGGGTCCCGAGGAGTGGACAACCCACCAGGGCGCGCCAAGAGGCCCAGGCGCGCCCAGGTGGCTGGTGCCCCACCTTGGGTGCCCCCTGGACCGACTCTTTGCTCTATAAATACCCCAATATTCCAGAAACCCTAGGGAAGTCGATGAAATTTTCATCCAGGCGCCGCGGAGTCCAGAACCACGAGATCCAATCTAGACACCATCACGGAGGGGTTCACCACTTCCATTGGTGCCTCTCCGATGATGCGTGAGTAGTTATTTGTAGACCTTTGGGTCCATAGTTAGTAGCTAGATGGCTTCCTCTCTCTCTCTCTCTCTCTCTCTCTCTTAATTATCAATACAATGATCTCTTGGAGATCCATATGATGTCTTTTGGCGGTGTGTTTGTTGGGATATGATGAACTTCGAGTTTATGATCAGTTACATCTTTTTACATCCATGGAAGTTATTTGAGTTCTTTGATCTCTCATATGCGTGATATCCTATAGCCTCGTATTTCTTCTCCGATATTTGGGTTTTTTTGGCCAACTTGATCTATTTATCTTGCAACGGGATGAGGTGCCTGGTAGTGGGTCCGATCTTACGGTGCTCGATCCCAGTGACAGAAAGGGACCCGACACGTATGTATCATTGCTACTAAGGATAAAAAGACGGGATCAATATCTGCCGCAATAGATAAACGGATCTTGTCTACATCATGTCATCGTTCTTATTGCATTACTCCATTTTTCCATGAACTTAATACACTAGATGCATGTTGGATAGCGGTCAATGTGTGGAGTAATAGTAGTAGATGCAGGCAGGAGTCGGTCTACTAATCTTGGACGTGATGCCTATGTAATGATCATTGCCTGGATATTGTCATGATTATTTGAAGTTCTATCAATTGACCAACAGTAATTTGTTCACCCACTGTTTGCTATTTTTCTCGAGAGAAGCCACTAGTGAAGCCTACGGCCCCCGGGTCTTCTTTCTCATATAGTTGCCTTGCGATTTACTTTTTCCTTGGTTTATTTTCAGATCTATTAAACTAAAAATTACAAAAATACCTTGCTGCAATTTATTTGTTCTACGATCTATTTATCCTATCTACAAATTTACCTCACGTCCTTTGCCTATCTTGAGGCGCCGTACCCCGAAAGGGATTGACAACCCCTTTAACACGTCAGGTTGCGAGGTGTTGTTCTTTGTGTGCTGGGGCTGTTTATATTGTGTTGCTTGGTTCTCCTACTGGTTCGATAACCTTGGTTTCATATCTGAGGGAAATACCTACCACCGCTGTGCTGCATCATCCCTTCCTCTTTGGGGAAATACCGACGTAGCTTCAAGCGACATCACTCAATGATCGTACCGACATGCATGTTAGGTACCTCAGATTTTACAACCAAGAATCTATAACCAATGCTATGAAAAGCATATCCCAGGAAAACACAATCCACAGTCTTTGGTCCAAGCATGCGCTTCTTTGGAATTGGCACATTGACTTCCGCGAAACAACCCCAGGTTCGTAGATAAGAGAGCTTTAACCTTTTCTTCTCCCATTCTTCGAATGGAGTTATCTTTTTGTTCTTTCTGGGAACTCGGTTTAGGACATGACATGCAGTCAATATCGCCTCCCCCCACCATGCCTTGGAGACCCGATGTGTCTAACATGGCGTTAACCAAATCAGCTAGAGTACGGTTCTTTCTTTCGGCCACCCCATTTGACTGAGGTGAATAGGGAGGTGTATTCTCATTGATTATACCAAGTTCCGCACAAAAAGAATCAAATTCATTTGAGAAATACTCTCCACCACAATTGGACCTAAGCCTCTTGATCTTTCGATCAAGTTGGTTTTCTGCTTCAGCTTTATAGATCTTGAAATAGTTCAAAGCCTCATCCTTAGATTTCAGAAGATACACATGGCAGTATCTAGTGGAGTCATCAATCAATGTCATGAAATATTTCTTTCCACCTTTTGTTAACACACCATTCATTTCACAAAGATCTGAATGTGTGAGCTATAGTGGTGCAAGATTTCTTGTTTCTACAGTCGCATGAGAGTTACGAGGTTGCTTAGCTTGCACACACACTTGACACTTAGATCCCTTGACATTGGTGAAACTAGGGATTAAGTTCAACTTTGCTAACCACGACATGCAACCAAAGTTAACATGACAAAGACGTGAATGCCACACATTTTATTCACTATTATTGCAAGCATGATTAACAACTTTATTGCAAACATCTGATAAGGATAAACGAAATAGGCCTCCTGACTCATAGCCTTTACCTACAAACATTCCATACTTGGATATTACAAGTTTATTCGACTCAAAGACAAGCTTGTAGCCATCTCTACACAGAAGAGATCCGCTAACAAGATTTTTATTGAGGGAGGTGACATAATGCATGTTCTTCGGCCGCACGATCTTCCCCGAAGTAAACTTCAGATCAACTGTGCCAACACCACGAACAGAAGCACTTGAACCGTTGCCCATCAGCACAGTGGAAGTCCCTGCGGTCTAATAAGACGAAAACATGGAAATATCACCGCATACATGCACATTAGCACCCGTGTCAATCAACCGACCAGGAGAATGAAATACTGAAAGAATAGTGGGAAATATACCATACCCAACATCCTTCATGTCAGTCTCTCCTATGACAACATTAGCGTTCTTGCCTTTCCTAAGATGACGCTTGTCATAGCGATTAGGGAAACTAGGAGCGCAATGATCAAGATCTCCACACACATGACAAACACCTTTCTTCTTGTCACTCTTCTTCTTGAAGTTCGTGTGCTATACAGCCTTGTTCTTCCCTTCAAACTTTGCTTTACTATCAAACTTGCCCTTGTTCTTTAACTTGTGGGGCTGGAAGTTTTTCTTCTGTACCAGATTGGCACTAGATCCTCCCACAATACCTTGAGCACGTGTGTCCTTTGCTCTTGCCTTTTCTTCCGCATCAAGAGTACCAATGAGATCCAGAACGAAAAACTCCTGCCTCTTATGCTTCAGCAAGGTAGCAAACTTCCTCCATGAAGGAGGAAGCTTGGTGACGATGCCTCCAGCAACGAACTTGTCTGGTAGCATACAATTGAAGTGCTCAAGTTCTCTAGCAAACGACTGTATCTCATGAGCTTGCTCAACCACAGAGATATTTAGTCATCCTGTAATCATAGAATTGCTCCATGATGTCCAGCTTAGTGCTAGCATCCGAGACCCCTGCTACCTCTTGAGCACTGCATTGGTTTTCCCTTGAAGAGGAAAGGGTGATGCTGCAAAGTAGCGTATGTATTTCCCTCGGTTTTTGAGAACCAAGGTATCAATCCAGTAGAAGGCTCCTCAAAAGTCCCTCGTACCTACACAAACAAACAAGAACCTCGCAACCAATGCAATAAAGGGGTTGTCAATCCCTTCACGGTAACTTGCAAAAGTGAGATCTGATAGAGATAACAAGATAAGATAAATATTTTTGGTATTTCTATGATATAGATTGGAAAGTAAAGATTGCAAAATAAAGTAGATTGGAAACTTATATGATAAAATATAGACCCGGGGGCCATAGGTTTCACTAGTGGCTTCTCTCAAGATAGCATAACTATTACGGTGGGTGAACAAATTACTGTCGAGCAATTGATAGAAAAGTGCATAGTTATGAGATTATCTAGGCATGATCATGTATAGGCATCACGTCCGCAACAAGCAGACCGAAACGATTCTGCATCTACTACTATTACTCCACACATCGACCGACTCCTACCTGCATCTAGAGTATTAAGTTCATAAGAACGGAGTAACGCATTAAGAAAGATGACATGATGTAGAGGGATAAACTCAAGCAATATGGTATAAACCCCATCTTTTTATCCTCAATGGCAACAATACAATACGTGCATTGCCGCCCCTGCTGTCACTGGGAAAGGACACCGCAAGATTGAACCCAAAGCTAAGAACTTCTCCCATTGCAAGAAAGATCAATCTAGTAGGCCAAACCAAACTAATAATTCGAAGAGACTTGCAAAGATAACCAATCACACATAAAAGAATTCATAGGAGATTCAATTATTTCTCATAGATAAACTTGATCATAAACCCACAATTCATTGGATCTCGACAAACACACCGCAAAAAGAGTTACATCGAATAGATCTCTAAGAAGATTGAGGAGAACTTTGTATTGAGATTCAAAGAGAGAAGAAGAAGCCATCTAGCTAATAACTATGGACCCGAAGGTCTGTGTTAAACTACTCACAACTCATCGGAGAGGCCTTGTAGATGATATAGAGGCCCTCCATGGTCGATTCCCCCTCCGGTAGAGCGCCAGCGAAGGCTCCAAGATGGGATCTCGCAGATACAAAAGGTTGCGGCGGTGGAATTAGGTTTTCGTGGTGCTCCTGGATGTTCTCGGGGTATGTGTATATATATAGGAGGAAGAAGTAGGTCGGTTGAGCCACGAGGGGACGATGAGGGTGGGGGGCGTTCCCACCCCCCCTAGGGCGCGGCCGGCACCCTCGTGGCCGCCTCGTTTACTTCTTGACGTCCACTCCAAGTCTCCTGGTTTGCATTTGTTCCAAAAAGATCGCTCCCGAAGGTTTCATCCTGTTTGGACTCCGTTTGATATTCCTTTTCTTCGAAACACTAAAATAGGCAAAAAAAACAGCAATTCGGGTAATATAATAGCATGGAACAATCAAAAATTATAGATACGTTGGAGACGTATCAAGCATCCCCAAGCTTAATTCCTACTCTTCCTCGAGTAGGTAAATGATAAAAACGGAATTTTTGATGTGGAATGCTACCTAGCACATTTCTCAATGTAATTTTCTTTATTGTGGCATGAATGTTCAGATCCAAATGATTCAAAATAAAAGTTCATATTGACATAAAAACAGTAATACTTCAAGTATACTAACAAAGCAATCATGTCTTCTCAAAATAACATGGCTAAAGAAAGCTATCCCTACAAAATCATATAGTCTGGCTATGCTCTATCTTCATCACATAAAGTATTTAATCATGCACAACCCCGATGACAAGCCAAGCAATTGTTTCATACTTTATTATTCTCAAACTTTTTCAACTTTCACGCAATACATGAGCGTGAGCCATGGACATAGCACTATATGTGGAATAGAATGGTGGTTGTGGAGAAGACAAAAAAGGAGAAGATAGTCTCACATCAACTAGGCGTATCAACGGGCTATGGAGATGCCCATTAATAGATATCAATGTGAGTGAGTAGGGATTGCCATGCAACGGATGCACTAGAGCTATAAGTGTATGAAAGCTCAACAAAAGAAACTAAGTGGATGTGCATCCAACTTGCTTGCTCACGAAAACCTAGGGCATTTTGAGGAAGCCCATCATTGGAATATACAAGCCAAGTTCTATAATGAAAAATTCCCACTAGTATATGAAGGTGACAACATAGGAGACTCTCTATCATGAAGATCATGGTGCTACTTTGAAGCACAAGTGTGGTAAAAGGATAATAGCATTGTTCCTTCTCTCTCTTTCTCTCATTTTTTTCTTTTTTTCTTTTTTTATTTGGCCTTTCTCTTTTTTTTGGCCTTTCTCTTTTTTTTAAAGTCCGAAGTCTCATCCCGACTTATGGGGGAATCATAGTCTCCATCATCCTTTCCTCACTTCGGACAATGCTCTAATAATGAAGATCATCACACTTTTATTTACTTACAACTCAAGATTACAACTCGATACTTAGAACCAAATATGACTCTATATGAATGCCTTCGGCGGTGTACCGGGATATGTATTGAATCAAGAGTGACATGTATGGAAGAATTATGAAGGTGGCTTTGCCACAAATACGATGTCAACTACATGATCATGCAAAAGCAATATGACAATGATGATCCGTGTCATAATAAACGGAACGGTGGAAAGTTGCATGGCAATATATATCGGAATGGCTATGGAAATGCCATAATAGGTAGGTATGGTGACTGTTTTGAGGAAGGTATATGGTGGGTGTATGGTACCGGCGAAAGTTGCGCGGCACAAGAGAGGCTAGCAATGGTGGAAGGGTGAGAGTGCGTATAATCCATGGCCTCAACATTAGTCATAAAGAACTCATATACTTATTGCAAAAATCTACAAGTCATTGAAACAAAGTACTACGCACATGCTCCTAGGGGGATAGATTGGTAGGAAAAGACCATCGCTCGTCCCCGACCGCCACTCATAAGGAAGACAATCAATAAATAAATTATGCTCCAACTTCATCACAAAGCGGTTCACCATAGGTGCATGCTACGGGAATCACTAACTTCAACACAAGTATTCCTCAAATTCACAATTACTTAACTAGCATGACTATAATATCACCATCCTCATATCTCAAAATAATTATCAAGCATCAAATTGATCATAGCATCCAATTCACTTTCTATGATAGTTTCTATTATACCCAACTTGGATGCCCATCATTCTAGGAACAATTTTATAACCATAGAAAATACCATGACGTTCTAAAAGACTCTCTAAATAATATAAGTGAAGCATGGGAGATCAATAATTTCTACAAAATTAAACCGTTGTCGTGCTCTAAAAAGATATAAGTGAAGCACTAGAGCAAAATTATCTAGCTCAAAAGATATAAGTGAAGCACGTAGAGTATTCTAATAAATTCCAAATCATGTGGGTCTCTCCAAAAAGGTGTGTACAGCAAGGATGATTGTGGTAAACTAAAAAGCAAAGACTCATATCGTACAAGATGCTCCAAGCAAAACACATATCATGTGGTGAATAAAAATATAGCTCCAAGTAAAGTTACCGATAGACGAAGACGAAAGAGGGGATGCCTTCCGGGGCATCCCCAAGCTTAGGATTTTGGTTGTCCTTGAATCATATGGGGGTGCCATGGGAATCCCCAAGCTTTGGCTCTTGCCACTCCTTATTCCATAGTCCATCAAATCTTTACCCAAAAGTTGAAAACTTCACAACACAAAACTCAAGAGGAAATCTCATAACCTCCGTTAGTGCAAGAAAGAAAAACCACCACATAAGTTACTGTAATGAACTCATTCTTTATTTATATTGGTGTTAAACCTACTGTATTCCAACTTCTCTATGGTTCATACCCCCCGATACTAGCCATAGATGCATCAAAATAAGCAAACGACACATGGAAAACAGAATCTACCCAAAAAAAAGAACAGTCTGTAGCAATCTGTAACTTTAGAATACTTCTGGAACTCTAAACTCCTACAAAAATAGGAAGTCCTGGGAAATTTTTCTATTGATCTACTGCAAAACGAATCAACTAAAAATCACATTCCTTTGATTTATTAAAATTATTCTCGTGCGTGCAAAAGTTTCTATTTTTCAGCAGAATCAAATTAACTATCACCGTAGGTTATCCTATAGGTTCTACATGGCACAAACACTAATTAAAACATAAAACCACATCTAAATAGAGGCTAGATGAATTATTTCTAACTAAACAGAAGCAAAAAAGCAAGGAACAAAAATAAAATTGGGTTGCCTCCGAACAAGCGCTATCGTTTAACGCCCCTAGCTAGGCATAAAAGTGAGAATAGATCTAAGTATTGCCATCTTTGGCATTCAATTCATAAGTGGCTCGCATAATAGATTCATAAGGCAATTTGACTTTCTTCCTAGGGAAGTGTTCCATGCCTTTCCTTAATGGAAATTGGAATCTAATATTCCCTTCCTTCATATCAATGATTGCACCAATCATTCTAAGGTAAGGTCTACCAAGAATAATATGACATGAAAGATTGCAATCTATATCAAGAAGATAAAATCTATGGGCACATAATTCCTATTTGCAACAATAATAACATCATTAATCCTTCCCATAGGTTTCTTAATAGTGGAATCCGCAAAGTGCAAGTTTAAAGAGCAATCATCAAAATCATGGAAACCTAGCACATCACATAAAGTTTTCGAAATCGTGGAAACACTAGCACCCAAATCACACAAAACATAGCATTCATGATCTTTAATTTTAATTTTTAGAGAAGGTTCCCACTCATCATAAAGTTTTTTAGGTATAGAAACTTCCAATTCAAGTTTTTCCTCATAAGATTAAATTAAGGCATCAACAATATGTTTGGTAAAAGCTTTATTTTGACTATAAGCATGAGGAGAATTCAACATGGATTGCAACAAGGAAATACACTCTATTAAAGAATAATTATCATAATTAAATTCCTTGAAATCCATAATAGTGGGTTCATTGCTATGTAAAATTTTGACCTCTCCAATCCCACTGTTACCAATTTTAGCATCAAGATCTAAAAACTCCAAATCATTGGACACCTTTTAACTAAAGTTGACTCATCTCCAGTCCCATCATTATCAAGATTCATATTGCAAAACAAAGATTTAATAGGGGACACATCAATCACTTTTAGATCTTCATCATTATTTTCCCCTAACCCTTCTGGTTTGGCAGCCATCTTATTAACTAAGGTGGCTTGCTTATCAGAAATTTGGGCTATAGATTTTTCAAGACGATCAATCTAAGAATTCAAACCATAAAATTCTTTAGACATATCATCTAGCTCTTTATTCATGTACCCCATAAAGCTTTTTTGTTCTTTAAGCTAGTTTCTGAAGAAATTATTATGCTCAAATTGTAAAGTCACAAAGCTTCTAATGTTTAATTCAATCTCCTCCAACCTTTTAAGATGAAGATCAACGTTCTTAGGCAAAGCCATAAGGGCAAACAGGCACACGAGGGGCAAGCAAAAAAAGAGGTGAACGGGAAAGAGAGGGTGAATAAAACGGTAAGGGTGAAATGGGGGAGAGGAAAACGAGAGGCAAATGGCAAATAATGTAATGCGAGGGAGATGAGTTTGTGATGGGTACTTGGTATGTCTTGACTTGAGCGAAGACCTCCCCGGCAACGGCGCCAGGAATCCTTCTTGCTACCTCTTGAGCAGTGCATTGGTTTTCCCTTGAAGAGGAAAGGGTGATGCAACAAAGTAGCGTAAGTATTTCCCCTCAGTTTTTGAGAACCAAGGTATCAATCCAGTAGGAGGCTCCTCAAAAGTCCCTCGTACCTACACAAACAAACAAGAACCTCGCAACCAATGCAATAAAGGGGTTGTCAATCTCTTCACGGTAACTTACGAAAGTGAGATCTGATAGAGATAATAAGATAAGATAAATATTTTTGGTATTTTTATGATATAGATTGGAAAGTAAAGATTGCAAAATAAAGTAGATTGGAAACTTATATGATAAAAGATAGACCCGGCGGCCATAGGTTTCACTAGTGGCTTCTCTCAAGAGAGCATAAGTATTACGGTGGGTGAACAAATTACTGTCGAGCAATTGATACAAAAGTGCATAGTTATGAGATTATCTAGGCATGATCATGTATATAGGCATCACGTCCAAGTAGACCGAAACGATTCTGCATCTACTACTATTACTCCACACATCGACCGACACCTGCCTACATCTAGAGTATTAAGTTCATAAGAACAGAGTAACGCATTAAGAAAGATGACATGATGTAGAGGGATAAACTCAAGCAATATGATATAAACCCCATCGTTTTATCCTCGATGGCAACAATACAGTACGTGCCTTGCTGCCCCTGCTGTTGATACGTCCATTTTGCATCATGCTTTTATATCGATATTTATTGCATTATGGGCTATTATTACACATTATGTCACAATACTTATGGCTATTCTCTCTTATTTTACAAGGTTTATCATGAAGAGGGAGAATGCCGGCAGCTGGGATTCTGGCTAGAAAAGCAGCAAATATTGGAAACCTATTCTACACAGCTCCAAAAGTCCTGAAACTCCACAAAAGTCATTTTTGGAATTAATAAGAAATATTGAGCAAAGAAAGTACCAGAGGGGGCCCACACCCTGGCCACGAGGGTGGGTAGCGCCCCCCCCCCCCTACTGGGCGCGCCCCCTGTCTCATGGGCCCCCTGGTGGCCCTCCGGTGCTCATCTTCTGCTATATGAAGCCTCTTGCCCTGGAAAAAATCATAAGCAAGCTTACGGGACGAAACTCCGCCGCCATGAGGCAGAACCTTGGCGGAACCAATCTAGGGCTCCGGCGGAGCTGTTCTGCCTGGAAACTTCCCTCCGGGAGGGGGAAATCATCACCTTCGTCATCACCAACAATCCTCTCATCGGGAGGGGGTCAATCTCCATTAACATCTTCACCAACACCATCTCCTTTCAAAACCCTAGTTCATCTCTTGTATCCAATCTTGTATCAAAACCACAAATTGGTACCTGTGGGTTGCTAGTAGTGTTGATTACTCATTGTAGTTGATGCTAATTGGTTTACTCGGTGGAAGATCATATATTTAGAACCTTAATTCACATTAATACTCCTCTGATCATGAACATGAATATGCTTTGTGAGTAGTTACGTTTGTTCCTGAGGACATGGGTGAAGTCTTGCTATTAGTAGTCATGTGAATTTGGTATTCGTTCGATATTTTGATGAGATGTATGTTGTCTCTCCTCTAGTGATGTTATGTGAACGTCGACTACATGACACTTCACCATTATTTGGGCCTAGAGGAAGGCATTGGGAAGTAATAAGTAGATGATGGGTTGCTAGAGTGACAGAAGCTTAAACCCTAGTTTATGCGTTGCTTTGTAAGGGGCTGATTTGGATCTACTAGTTTCATGCTATGGTTAGGTTTACCTTAATACTTCTTTTGTAGTTGCGGATGCTTGCAATAGGGGTTAATCATACGTGGGATGCTTGTCCAATAAAGGGCAGTACCCAAGCACCGGTCCACCCACATATAAAATTATCAAAGTAACGAACGCGAATCATATGAGCATGATGAAACTAGCTTGACGATAATTCCCATGTGTCCTCGGGAGCGCTTTTCTCATTATAAGAATTTGTCCAGGCTTGTCCTTTGCTACAAAAAGTATTGGGCCGCCTTGCTGCACCTTATTTACTTTCATTGCTTGTTACCCGTTACAAATTATCTTATCACAAAACTATCTGTTACCTACAATTTCAGTGCTTGCAGAGAATACCTTACTGGAAACCGCTTGTCATTTCCTTCTAATCCTCGTTGGGTTCGACACTCTTACTTATCGAAAGGACTACGGTAGATCCCCTATACTTGTGGGTCATCAAGACTCTTTTCTGGCGCCGTTGTCGGGGAGTGAAGCGGCTTCGGTGAGTGGAACTTGGTAAGGAAACATTTATATAGTGCGCTGAAATTTTCTGTCACTTGTTACTATGGAAACTAATTCTTTGAGGGGATTGTTCGGGGCATCTTCGGCCTGACCAGTAGAGCAAAGAGTTGCTCCTCCACCTACTGAACCTATTGAAAATGTTTACTTTGAGATTCCTTCGGGTATGATAGAGAAACTGCTAGCTAATCCCTTTGCAAGAGATGGAACATTGCATCCTGATTTACACCTTATCTATGTGGATGAAGTTTGTGGATTATTTAAGCTTGCAGGTATTCCCGATGATGTTGTTAAGAGGAAGGTCTTCCCTTTATCTTTGAAGGGACATGCATTGACATGGTACAGGCTATGTGATGATACGGGATCTTGGGACTATAAACGATTGAAGTTGGAATTTCACCAGAAGTTCTATCCTATGCATCTTGTTCATCGTGATTGTAATTACATATATAATTTTTGGCCTCGCAAAGGAGAAAGCATCGCTCAAGCTTGGGGGAGGCTTAAGTCAATGTTATATTCATGCCCCAATCATGAGCTCTCAAGAGAAATGATTATTCAAAATTATTATGCTCGGCTTTCTCTCAATGATCGCACCAAGCTCGATACTTCCTGTGATGGTTCTTATATGCTGAAGACTACTGAATTCAAGTGGGATTTACTGGAAAGAATTAAACGCAACTCTGAAGATTAGGGTTCCGACGATGGTAAGGAGTCAGGTATGACACCTAAGTTTGATTGTGTTAAATCTTTTATGGATACCGATGCTTTTCGTGGATTTAACGCTAAATATGGACTTGACTCTGAGATAGTAGCTTCTTTCTGTGAATCTTTTGCTACTCACGTTGATCTCCCTAAGGAGAAGTGTTTTAAATACAATCCTCCCACTGAAGTAAAAGTAGTTGCACCTATTATAGTTGAAGAAAACACTATTACTTATAATGATCCTATTGTTCCTACTACTTATGTTGAGAAACCACCTTTCCCTGTTAGGATAAAGGATCATGCTAAAGCTTCAACTGTTGTTCAGAAGAGTAATACTAGAACATATACATCCCCTGACCAAATTAAAGGTGAACCTAGTATTGCTATGGTTAAAGATCTCTTGGCTGATAATATAGATGGGCATGTTATTTACTTCTGTGATGAAGCTGCTAATATTGCTAGACCAGATGCTAAGATACATATACCTGTTGTAGGCATGCCTGTTATTTCTGTTAAAATAGGAGGTCATTATTATCATGGCTTATGTGGTATGGGTGCTAGTGCTAGTGCAATACCCTTTTCCTTATATGAAGAAATTATGCATGATATTGCACCCGCTGAGTTAGAAGATATTGATGTTACAATTAAGCTTGCCAACAGGGATACTATTACACAATTGGGATTGTTAGAGATGTTGAAGTCTTGTGTGGGAAAGTTAAATACCCTGCTGATTTTTTTGTTCTTGGTTCCCCACAAGATAGCTTTTGTCCCATTATATTTGGTAGACCCTTCTTGAATACTGTCAATGCTAAGATTTATTATGAAAAGGATGTTGTTACTATTGGCTTAGGGGATATGTCTCATGAGTTTAATTTTGCTAAATTTCGTAGACAACCCCATGATAAAGAATTGCCTAGTAAGGATGAAATTTGGTCTTGCTTCTATTGTCGTGCCTCCTACTGATCCTTTAGAACAATATTTGCTAGACCATGAAAATGATACGTTTATGAATGAAAGAAGGGAGATAGATGAAGTATTCTTTCAACAGGGTCCTATTCTGAAACACAACTTCCCTGTTGAAATCCTAGGGGATCCCCCTCCACCCAAGGGTGATCCCGTGTTTGAGCTCAAACCATTACCTGATAATCTTAAATATGCTTATCTTGATGAAAAGAAGATATATGATGTTATTATTAGTGCTAACCTTTCAGAGCAAGAAGAGGAAAGATTATTGAAAACTTTGAAGAAGCACCGTGCTGCCATTGGATATACTCTGGATAATCTTAAGGGCATTAGTCCCACTCTATGCCAACACAAAATTAAATTGGATGAAGGCTCCAAACCAGTTAGAGATCATCAATGACGGTTAAATCCTAAGATGAAAGAAGTGGTAAGAAAGGAGATACTAAAGCTCCTTGAGGCAGGTATAATTTATCCAGTTGCTGATAGTGATTGGGTAAGTCCTGTCCATTATGTCCCTAAGAAGGGAGGTATTACTGTTGTTCCTAATGATAAAGATGAATTGATTCTACAAAGAATTATTACAGGTTATAGGATGGTAATTGATTTCCGTAAATTAAATAAAGCTACTAAGAAAGATCATTACCCTTTACCTTTTATTGATCAAATGCTAGAAAGATTATCCAAACACACACATTTCTGCTTTCTAGATGGTTATTCTGGTTTCTCTTAAATACATGTGTTAGCGGATGATCAATCAAAAACTACTTTTACTTGCCCTTTCGGTACTTTTGCTTATAGACGTATGCCTTTTGGTTTATGTAATGCACCTGCTACCTTTCAAAGATGTATGATGGCTATATTATCTGACTTTTGTGAAAAGATTTGTGAGGTATTCATGGATGACTTCTCCATTTATGGATCCTCTTTTGATGATTGCTTGAGCAACCTTGATCGAGTTTTGCAGAGATGTCAAGACACTAGTCTCGTCTTGAATTGGGAAAAGTGCCACTTTATGGTTAATGAAGGCATTGTTTGGGGCATAAAATTTCTGAAAGAGGTATTGAAGTTGATAAAGCTAAAGTTGATGTTATTGAAAAGATGCCATGTCCCAAGGACATTAAAGGTATAAGAAGTTTCCTTGGTCATGCCGGTTTTTATAGGAGGTTCATTAAGGACTTCTCTAAAATCTCTAGGCCTCTGACTAATTTATTGCAAAAAGGTATTCCATTTGTCTTTTATGATGATTGCGTAGAAGCATTTGAAATACTTAAGAAAGCTTTGATCACTGCACCTATTGTTCAGCCACCTGATTGGAATTTACCCTTTTAAATTATGTGTGATGCTAGTGATTATGTTGTAGGTGCTGTTCTAGGGCAAAGAGTTGATAAGAAATTAAATGTTATCCAGTATGCTAGTAAAACTCTTGATACTACCCAGAGAAATTATGCTACTACTGAAAAAGAATTCTTAGCAGTTGTATTTGCTTGTGATAAGTTTAGACCTTATATTGTTGATTCTAAAGTAACTATTCACACTGATCATGCTGCTATTAAATATCTAATGGAAAAGAAAGATGCTAAACCTAGACTTATTAGATGGGTTCTCTTGCTTCAATAATTTGATTTGCATATTATTGATAGAAAGGGAGCTGAGAACCCCGTTGCAGAAAACTTGTCTAGGTTAGAGAATGTTCTTGATGACCCACTACCTATTGATGATAGCTTTCCTGATGAAAAATTAGCACTCATTAGTACTTCTCGTACTGCTCCATGGTATGTTGATTATGCTAATTAAATTGTTGCTAAATTTATACCACCTAGTTTCACATACCAGCAAAAGAAAAGGTTATTTTATGATTTAAGACATTACTTCTGGGATGACCCACACCTTTATAAAGAAGGAGTAGATGGTGTTATTAGACGTTGTGTACCTGATCATTAATAGGAACAGATCCTACACAAGTGTCACTCCCAACCATATGGAGGACACCACGCTGGACATAGAACTGCACATAAGGTATTGCAATCTGGTTTTTATTGGCCTACTCTCTTCAAAGATGCATGTAAGTTTGTCTTGTCTTGTGATGAATGTCAAAGAATTGGTAATATTAGTAGACGTCAGGAAATGCCTATGAACTATTCTCTTGTTATTGAACCATTTGATGTTTGGGGATTTCATTATATGGGACCTTTTCCTGCCTCTAATGGATATACACATATTTTAGTTGTTGTTGATTACGTTACTAAGTTGGTAGAAGCTATTCCAACTAGTAGTGCTGATCATAACACCTCTATTAAGATGCTTAAAGAAGTTATTTTTCTGAGGTTTGGAGTCCCTAGATATCTCATGACTGATGGTGGTTCACATTTTATTCATGGTGCTTTCCGTAAAATGCTTGCTAAGTATGATGTTAATCATAGAATTGCATCTCCTTATCACCTGCAGTCTAGTGGTCAAGTAGAGTTGAGTAATAGAGAGCTCAAATTAATTTTGCAAAAGACTGTTAATAGATCTAGAAACAATTGGTCCAAGAAACTTGATGATGCATTATGGGCCTATAGAACTGCATATAAATATCCTATGGGTATGCCTCCGTATAAGATGGTATATGGGAAAGCATGTCACTTACCTCTTGAACTTTAACATAAAGCATATTGGGCCATTAAAGAGCTCAACTATGATTTCAAACTTGCCGGTGAGAAGAGGTTATTTGACATTAGCTCACTTGATGAATGGAGAACCTAGGCCTACGAGAATGCCAAGTTGTTCAAAGAAAAAGTTAAAAGATGGCATGACAAAAGGATACAAAAGCGCGAGTTTAACGTAGGTGATTATGTGTTGCTATTCAACTCTCGTTTAAGAATTTTTGCAGGAAAACTTCTCTCTAAATGGGAAGGTCCTTACATTATTGAGGAGGTCTATCGTTCTGGTGCCATAAAAATCAACAACTTCGAAGGCACAAATCTGAAGGTGGTGAACGGTCAAAGAATCAAACATTATATCTCAGGTAATCCTATAAATGTTGAAACTAATATTATTGAAACCGTAACCTCGGAGGAATACATAAGGGACACTTTCCGGAACGTTTTAGACTCCGAAAAGGAATAGGTATCTGGTACGGTAAGTAAACCGACTCCAAAACAGTTCTAATGGCAATTTTTCTCTGTTTTGGAATATTTAAGAATTTAGGAAAGCAAGAAGTAATCCGGGAAGGACACGAGGCCTCCACGAGGGTGGAGGGCACGCCCACCCTTACTAGGCGCGCCCCCCTGCCTCGTGGGCGCCTCGTGTGCTCTCCAGACTCCGTTTTCGTAGCACGATACTTCTTTTGGTCGTTAAAAATTCATTATATGATCTCCTGAAGGTTTTGACCACCATCTCACGCAAAAATCTTCTGTCTTTGTTTCGAGCTATTTCTGCCGCAGATTAGAGCAATATGTCATCTCAGGATTCAGAGGGAGAAAGCTATGTGGCTGATTACCTTGCAGAACCTAAGGTCTACGAGGATTTGGATCATTGTGGCTGGACCACTGAGGAAGAAGAAGACTACGAGCCTAAGGGAAAGGAGGAGACAAGCTCAGATGAAGATGAAGTCGCATTACCTCAACCTGGGGATATGCATGTGGAGTTTAAAAAGTCAAGCCTCCCTGATAGAGAAAAGAAACCAAAGATCAAGTTTATTCCTTTTCGTCTCTTGCAGGAAAATAAACAGGAACTATGCAAAAGGATATTAAGCCTTGAGTAGGAAATTGATGATCTAAGGGAGCAAAATTCCATCCTCAAGCGTAAATTGAGGAGAAAGCCTACATCATCAACAACTCGTTCTTCACCACCTCCGAGGACATAATCACATGGGTATGGGAACTCCCCTTGGCAACTGCCAAGCTTGGGGGAGGTGCCCCGATATCGTATCACCATCACACTCCTATCTTTACCGTTTTACTTATTTAGATCCTTTTAGTAATATCTTGATCTAGTAGAATGAAGTTTTGGTTTGAATTAGTTTTGAGTTTTGCTTTGTGATCCCTTTATGTAATCGAGTCTGTGAGCCATATAAAATAAAGATTAGTGTTGAGTCAAGGGCTTTGCTATCTTGCTATGATCTTGGGAAAATAGAAAGAATAAAAAGAATAAAAGAGTTCATATTGATCTTATGGATAGTAATGACTTCACATATAAAGAGTATGAGGCATAAAAGTTGTTGAGAGTTGACAAACATAGTTTTGGTCATCGTTGCAATTAATAGGAAGTAATAAAGAAAGAGAGGTTTTCACATATAAATATACTATCTTGGACATCTTTTATAATTGTGAGCACTCATTAAAGTACGACATGCTAAAGAGTTGATGTTGGACAAGGAAGACAACGTAATGGGTTATGTTTTCTCACATCTCAGTTAAAGTATATTGTCATGGATCGTCCAACATGTTGAGCTTGCCTTTCCCCCTCATGCTAGCCAAATTCCTTGCACCAAGTATAGATACTACTTGTGCTTCCAAATATCCTTAAACCCAGTTTTTGCCATGAGAGTCCACCATACCTACCTATGGATTAAGTAAGATCCTTCAAGTAAGTTGTCATGTTGCAAGCAATAAAAATTGCTCTCTAAATATGTATGACTTATTAGTGTGGAGAAAATAAGCTTTATACGATCATGTGATATGGAAGTAATAAAAGTGACGTACTGCATAATAAAGGTTCATATCAAAAGTGGCAATATAAAGTGACGTTCTTTTGCATTAAGATTTTGTGCATCCAACCCTAAAAGCACATGACAACCTTTGCTTCCCTCTACGAAGGGCCTATCTTTTACTTTATGTCTTTACATTATGCAAGAGTCAAGGTGATCCTCACCTTTCCGTTTTTCATTTCATCCTTTGGCAAGTACCTCGTGTTGGAAAGATCCTGATATATATATCCAATTGGATGTAATTTAGCATGAACTATTATTGTTGACATCACCCAAAGATGAATACGTTGGGGGGCAAAATTATAAGCCCCTATCTTTCTCAGTGTCCGATTAAAACTCCATAACCATAAGTATTGCGTGAGTGTTAGCAATTGTAGAAGACTATATGATAGTTGAGTATGTAGACTTGCTGAAAAGCTCTATTCTTAACTCTTTCTAATGTTATGATAAATTGCAATTGCTTCAATGACTGAGATTATAGTTTGTTAGTTCTCAATGAAGTTTTTGACTCATACTTGACATTGTGAATAGATTGTTACTTGAGCATAAGAAATCATATGACAAAATCTATATATGTTGTTGTTATAAGAATGATCATGATGCCCTCATGTCCGTATTTTATTTTTATCGACACCTCTATCTCTAAACATGTGGACATATTTTTCGATATTGGCTTCCGCTTGAGGACAAGCGGGGTCTAAGCTTGGGGGAGTTGATACGTCCATTTTGCATCATGCTTTTATATTTATATTTATTGCACTATGGTCTGTTATTACACATTATGTCACAATACTTATGGCTATTCTCTCTTATTTTACAAGGTTTATCATGAAGAGGGAGAATGCTGGCAGCTGGGATTCTGGCTGGAAAAGGAGCAAATATTGGAAACCTATTCTATACAGCTCCAAAAGTCCTGAAACTCCATGAAAGTCATTTTTGGAATTAATAAGAATTATTTGAGCAAAGAAAGTACCAGATGGGGCCCACACCCTAGCCACGAGGGTGGGGGCGCGCCCCCCTCTACTAGGCGCGCCCCTTGTCTCGTGGGCCCCCTGGTGGCCCTCCGATGCCCATCTTCTGCTATATGAAGCCTCTTACCTTGGAAAAAATCATAAGCAAGGTTACGGGATGAAACTCCGCCGCCACGAGGCGGAACCTTGGCAGAACCAATCTAGGGCTCCGGCAGAGCTGTTCTGCTAGGGAAACTTCCCTCCGGGAGGGGGAAATCATCACCATCGTCATCACCAACGATCCTCTCATCAGGAGGGGGTCAATCTCCATCAACATCTTCACCAGCACCATCTCCTCTCAAAACCCTAGTTCATCTCTTGTATCCAATCTTGTATCAAAACCACAAATTGGTACCTGTGGGTTGCTAGTAGTGTTGATTACTCCTTGTAGTTGATGCTAATTGGTTTACTCGGTGGAAGATCATATGTTTAGATCCTTAATGCACATTAATACTCCACTGATCATGAACATGAATATGCTTTATGAGTAGTTACGTTTGTTCCTGAGGACATGGGTGAAGTCTTCCTATTAGTATTCATGTGAATTGGGTATTCGTTTGATATTTTGATGAGATGTATGTTGTCTCTCCTCTAGTGTTGCTATGTGAACGTCGACTACATGACACTTCACCATTATTTGGGCCTAGAGGAAGGCATTGGGAAGTAATAAGTAGATGATGGGTTGCTAGAGTGACAGAAGCTTAAACCCTAGTTTATGCATTGCTTCGTAAGGGGATGATTTGGATCCACTAGTTTCATGCTATGGTTAGGTTTACCTTAATACTTCTTCTGTAGTTGTGGATGCTTGCAATAGGGGTTAATCATAAGTGGGATGCTTGTCCAAGAAAGGGCAGTACCCAAGCACCGGTCCACCCACATATCAAATTATCAAAGTAACGAACGCGAATCATATGAGCATGATGAAACTAACTTGACGATAATTCCCATGTGTCCTCGGGAGCGCTTTTCTCATTATAAGAATTTGTCCAGGCTTGTCCTTTGCTACAAAAAGGATTGGGTCACCTTGCTGCACCTTATTTACTTTCATTGCTTGTTACCCTTTACAAATTATCTTATCACAAAACTATTTGTTACCTACAATTTCAGTGCTAGCAGAGAATACCTTACTGAAAACCTCTTGTCATTTCCTTCTGCTCCTCGTTGAGTTCGACACTCTTAATTATCGAAAGGACTATGATAGATCCCCTATACTTGTGGGTAATCAGCTATCTCTGGGAAAGGACACCACAAGATTGATCCCAAAGCAAAGCACTTCTCCCATTGCAAGAAAGATCAATCTAGTAGGCCAAACCAAACTTATAATTCGAAGAGACTTGCAAAGATAACCAATCACACATAAAAGAATTCAGAGAATATTCAATTATTTCTCATAGATAAACTTGATCATAAACCCACAATTCATCGGATCTCGACAAACACACCGCAAAAAGAGTTACATTGAATAGATCTCCAAGAAGATCGAGGAGAACTTTGTATTGGGATTCAAAGAGAGAGAAGAAGCCATATAGCTAATAACTATGGACCAGAAGGTCTGTGGTAAACTACTCACAACTCATCGGAGAGGCCTTGGAGATGATGTAGAGGCCCTCCGTGGTTGATTCCCCCTCCGGCGGAGCGCCGGCGAAGGCTCCAAGATGGGATCGCGCGGATACAGAAGGTTGCGGCAGTGGAATTAGGTTTTCGTGGTGCTCCTGGATCTTCTCGTGGTACGTGGATATATATAGGAGGAATAAGTAGGTCCGTTGAGCCACGACGGGGCCACGAGGGTGGGGGGCGCGCCCACCCCCCTAGGGCGCGTCGGGCACCCTCGTGGCCGCCTCGTTTACTTCTTGACATCCACTCCAAGTCTCCTGGTTTGCATTTGTTCCAAAAATATCGCTCCCGAAGGTTTCATTCCGTTTGGCCTCCATTTGATATTCCTTTTCTTCGAAACACTGAAATGGGCAAAAAACAGCAATTCGGGTTGGGCCTCCGGTTAGTAGGTTAGTCCCAAAAATGATATAAAAGTGTAAAGTAAAGCCCATTAACATCAAAAACGGGTAATATAATAGCATGGAACATTCAAAAATTATAGATACGTTGGAGACGTATCAACCCCAAACTTGGCCTCAATTGCGTCCCACCTATCTTTTCCAATATCAATTGATGCATAAGCATCAACTATGTTCTCATCAAGAAAACTCAAGAGAGCAGCCTTAAATAGGGTATCCATTTTCTGAAAAGCTGCATGTTGAGCATCATACTCTCCTTCAGGTTTGCCAAGAGTGGCGTCATAGCAACTCATGGTTTGAAACCATAAGCCTGCTCCACGCGCCACCTCTTATAGTGGATACCCTCAAACATAGGAGGTCTCATGGAAGCAGCAAAACCACTTGGGGTAAATTTCCTATTATAAGGTTTTTGGATTGTTGGACATATTAGCAATTTACCGAATAATTTTATTAACGGAAATACTAGATACAACATGACTAGTATACCAGAGATAAAGTAAGTCATGCAAACTGACAGAGAGAAGGTAAGTAGTATCTGCATATATGAACTAGAATGGAACACATCTATAATAGCTACTAGAGCAAGAAGTTGTGGTAGCAGAAGCATCGGTCTTGACGTCGGTGTCCTCGCCAGCCATGTCGTCAACGTCACGGAAGAAGTTGTCATCGGAGTCTAGGGCGTCCGTGACGAAGAAGTCAGTAGTCGCACTGAGTGCTCCCCAAAAACCTTATCACCCTTCTGCCGTACAGGACTCAAACAGGTGGAGTTTCGGTGGCCTACTGTCCCGACCTGCGAAAGAAAGAGAGTCTTCTGTTATGTCTCTCTGAAGAGGAGCGACCTCCCTTTTATAGGCACAGGAGAAGAAGGCGAGAGGCTGCGCCGGGAGCTGCTCATTCCCGCAACCCACGGCGTGGCGCGACGTGCCAAGCGAGGCGAGGCGAGGCGAGGCGTGGCGAGGCGGGCGACGGAGGAGGAGCGCGCGTGGATGTCCCTCTTGTTCTCATGCTCATACAAGTGGGGAAAGAACCGCCCTTATAAGGAGGTCCAACTCACACTAAACTAGCAATGTGGGACTAAACTTTATTAGTATCCCTTGCCTTGCACGAATGGGCTAAGTGGGCCTCTAGGATTTATTAGGAATTTCTGAAATAGTTATTGGGCTGTCCCAAAATAGACTAAATTCTAGCACGGGGCACAGATACTGCTGGTTCAGGGGCGGCCCCGTCCAGGCAAGAAAAGGCGACCAAGAGCTTGCAGATGAGGCGATCGACCTGTTCCTCAAGCTATGATCGATCCAACCCATCCATGCAGATGATGCAGGTGCAAGCACTAGGACATGTAGTAGTACAGTAGTACTTCGTTCCTCTCTTCCAATAGTTTCATTTCTTGCGTTGTTGTGTTTCTGCTATCGCTTACCAGGTTAAATAATTATGTTTTGGTTGGCTGGCATTAGGTTTGGGCTTGACACTCTGCCACTACTTGCTCCATCTTTTAGCCTAAATTTCTCGGTTTCGGGTCAGCTCTGACCATACCTTAACGTCCGATTCAAACTTGAAGACAGATTTCTTGTTGTCTCACTCATGAACATAGGGCATCAACCCGCGGCCAAAATTCAAGAGTCACCCATTAGGCGTTGACTAATTCAGTTTATAATTTAAACCGGATCAAAAACCTGAATAAGTTGGCATCTTTTATAAGGAAAATCGGGCCGAAAACCAAATACATATAGCAAAAAAAGAAAGAAAAAATGACAGCCAAGATAAGGCACGCCTAACTACACTAGTAGAAAACAGGGCTTCGTTCCAGGCCAAATAAGCCCATTAATCCCGGTTCAGTCACGAACCGGACCCATGGGGGGATAGGTCCCGGTTCGTGAGGCCAGGGGGGCGGCCGGGCCTCGTGGGGCATTGGTCCCGATTCGTGCGGCCCCTCTGGTCCCGGTTCCAGACACGAACCGGGACCAATGGGTCTCGCTCCTGGCCCACAACCTTTAGTCCCGGTTCGTGGCTAGAACCGGGACCAAATGTGGTCCTTTAGTACCGGTTCCAGCCACGAACCGGGACCAATGAGATGCCTATAAATGTCCCCTTGCCCGCGAGCAGAGTAGTGGAGTACTCTGTTTTTTTGGCCGGCCATGGGAGAGCTTTGTAGTGCTCTAGCTCACCTCCTATGCACATGAGGTGTTTGATGAAATGCCCAAGCCACACTTAAGCTTTCTCCTCTCGAAGCTCCTTGTCCAAAATCCATTTACCTCTAGATTTGTCTAGGTTTGGCGGTCTGTCCTGTCCTGTCCCCATCCTCACCGCCGTCGACCGCCCGCGCCGATCTCGTCGCCGGCACCACCGTGGTGAGCCTCTTGATCTTATCTTCTTTCTAAAAACAATCTTACTCATATGGTTTTGATAGATAATTGTGTAATTTTCTTACTTTTATTATAGTTTTTTATTATATAGTGCAATGGTTTTGGTATCCGCCTCCGTCGGCCCTCGTCCTGCCTATAATTCAGATGTGGTATATATTATCTTTTATAACTATTTGGTTCATTTAGTGTTTATGACAATTATGCCGACCAACGTGACATATTTTCTATATAGGAGGTATGTGAACCGGAAATTCCAACCGACCCTATTGTCGAGAGGTTAAATTTAGTTGAAGAAGAAAACAATTACTTGAAGGAAAAATTGAAAAATAATTGAGGAGGAGAAGATGATATTGGAGTTGCATGTTGCGGATGTCGTCGATGATCACAAGATCAAGATGGATGCAATGCGCTTGAAGATTAGAAAGATTAGAAAATATGCCATTCACACTGAGGCTTGGTATCATTATGTCGTTGGATCAATTGTTACCTTAGTTGCGATTATGATCACATTTGTTGTTGCATTGAAATGTTTTACATAGTTTCAATGCATGGTTTATTAGATGCTCTGGAGAGCTATATGTTACTCAGTGAGAACTATGTATGTACTTTGGTTTTAATGTGATGATGAACTACTATTAATTTGGTCAATTATCTATTCATGATGTACGTAGATGAACCGGCAATGAATGTACGGTAACAGACGCACCTCCGAGTACATTAAGGGCGTGAATAATTTTCTTACAGTGGTTGAGGCAAACAAGCAGAATGGTTTATGTGTTGTCCATGCCCTATATGTGGGAATACGAGGTCTTACTCTGACTCGAAAACCCTTCACACCCACCTACTTTATAAGGGTTTCATGTCACACTATAATGTTTGGACCAAGCACGGAGAAAGAGGGGTTATGATGGAAGAGAACGAAGAAGAAGAGGATGATGACAACTATTTGCCCACTGAATACGGTGATGCTGCAACGGGGGAAGCTGAAGATCAAGAGGAATCGGACGATGTGCCCGATGATGATCTTTGCCGAGTCAGTGTTGATGCAAAGAGACAGTGCGAAAGTGTAAAGGAGAAGCTGAAGTTCGATCGCATGTTAGAGGATCACAAAAAAGGGTTGTACCCCAATTGCGAAGATGGCAACACAAAGCTCGGTACCACACTGGAATTGCTGCAGTGGAAGGCAGAGAATGGTGTACCTGATAAAGATTTGAGAAGCTACTGAAAATATTGAAGAAGAAGCTTCCAAAGGATAACGAATTGCCCGATAGTAAGTATGTAGCAAAGAAGGTTGTATGCCCTCTAAGATTGGAGGTGCAGAAGATACATGCATGCCCTAATGACTGCATCCTCTACCGCAGTGCGTATGAGGATTTAAACGCATGCTCGGTATGCGGTGCATTGCAGTATAAGATCAGACGAGATGACCCTGGTGATGTTGATGGCGAGCGCCCCAGGAAGAGGGTTCCTGCCAAGGTGATGTGATATGCTCCTATAATACCACGGTTGAAATGTCTGTTCAGAAACAAATAGCATGCCAAGTTGATGTGATGGCACAGAGAGGACCGTGAGAAAGATGGGAAGTTGAGAGAACCCGCTGATGGGTCGCAATGGAGAAAAATCGAGAGAAAGTACTGGGAGGACTTTGCAGGTGACGATGGGAACGTATGGTTTGGTTTAAGCGCAGATTGCATTTATCCTTTTGGGGAGCATAGCAGCAATCACAGCATCTGTCCTGTGACTCTATGTATCTATAACCTTCCTCCTTGGTTGTGCATGAAGAAAGACATTGATGTGTACCTAGGGCCATTAGTTTAAGAACTTTTATAGCTACGGAATGAAAATGGTGTACGTGTATGCGATGAGCATAAACAGCAGGAATTTGACCCACATGCATTGCTATTTGTAACCATCAATGATTGGCCTGCTCTCAGTAACCTTTCAGGACAGACAAACAAGGGATACCACACATGCACGCACTATTTAGATGACACAAAAGTATATACCTGGAAAAATGCAGGAAGAATGTGTACCCGGGGCATCGTCGATTTCTTTCGACCAACCATCAATGTCGAAAGAAAGGCAAGCATTTCAAAGGTGAGGTAGATCACCGGAAGAAGCCCTCGTCCGTACCGGTGATCACATACTTGCTATGGTCAATGATTTACAAGTAATCTTTGGAAAGGGTCCGGCGGACTATCTATTTCGAATGACGCTAAGGGACATGCACCCATGTGGAAGAAGAAATCTATATTTTGGGACCTACCCTACTGAAAAGACCTATAGGTCCGCTCTTCAATCGGCGTGATGCACGTGACGAAGAATCTTTGTGCCAACCTTCTAGGCTTCTTGGGCATGTATGGGAAGACAAAAGATACACCAGAGGCATGGGAGGACCAGCAACATGTGCACGAAAAAGACGGCATACCTCCAAAGCAGTATGAAGGTCCTGCCAGCTACGCTCGTACCAAAGAAGAGAAGGAAATATTTTTTGAATGCCCGCTCAGAATGAAGGTCCTGTCTGGCTTCTCATCGAATATAAAGGGAATAATAAATATGCTAGAGAAAAAGTTCCAGTACCTGAAGTCTCATGACTGCCACGTGATTATGATGCAACCGCTTCCGGTTGCATTGAGGGGGCTTCTACCGGAAAACATTCGATTAGCCATTTTGAAGCTATGTTCATTCCTCAATGCAATCTCTCAGAAGGTGATCGATCCAGAAATCCTACCAAGGTTAAAGAGTGATGTGGCGCAATGTCTTGTTAGTTTTGAGCTGGTGTTCCCACCATCCTTCTTCAATATCATGACGCACGTCCTAGTTCATCTAGTCGACGAGATTGTCATTCTGGGCCTTGTATTTCTACACAATATGTTCCCCTTTGAGAGGTTCATGGGAGTCCTAAAGAAATAAGTCTGTAACCACGCTACGCCAGAAGGAAGCATCTCCATGGGCCATCAAATAGAGGATGTCATTGGGTTTTGTGTTGCCTTCATTCCTGGCCTTAAGAAGATTGATCTCCCTCAATCACGGTATGAGGGGAGACTGAGTGGAAAAGGCACGCTAGGAGGGGACTCAATAATATGTAGGGACGAGCATTCTTGGTCTCAAGCACACTACACAGTTCTACAGAATTCTACCTTGGTGACCCCGTACACTACAAAAAAAGACACATCCGTGACATTTTGGGCCGAACAAAAACAAATTGTCATACATATGACACTTCTATGACGATAATTGTGACAAAACCCGGTATCATCATAGATGTGGTGGGCTCCTACTTCTATGACAAAAAATCATGACAGAAAATGGGCTTTTCGTCCTGGGAGGGCCAGAGACGCAGCTGCATGACATTCTTTGGGCCATCCATGACGGAAAAAACTGTGGTAAAAGCGAGGGCGAGGAAAATTTCAGGGAGTTCCCGGTTATGGTGGGAGGTCGGGGGCCGAGCGATGTGCGTTTCTCTCGTACACGTACGCGCGTGTGTGCGAGGCGTTGGCTCTAACTGAACCTGAGCGATTGCACTGCAGGCTACGCGTTACTGAACCCGAGCGATCGATCGATGGCTGTTAACTGAACCCGATCGAGCGATTCCTTTGCTACTGCTACTAACTGAAGCCGATAGATGATGGGATGAACAGTGAGCATTGCGGGGGAGTTTGGATGAACAGTGAGCGGTGGTGTTGCCTCTGGATGAACAGGACCCCATGGTGTGGAGGGCTGGATGAACAGTAGACAGTGGAGGGCTGGCCATGGAGGGGTGGTTGAACAGTAGCTGGTGGAGTAGCACGCGGTGGAGGCTGGATGAACAGGAGCCCGTGGAGGCTGGAGGAGGTCGACGGTAGCCCGTGGAGGCTGGAGGAGGTCCACGGTGGAGATGAACAATATCTCGTGGAGTCCCGTTTTGCGGTACGCCACACCCCTCCCGATGAACAGGACCCCCATTTCGACCATAGCGCTCCAACACAAGTTTGTTCCGTCCGTTTTGGGGTACGCCACACCCCTCCCGATTAACAGGACCCCCGTTTTGACCGTAGGAGGTCCGTTTCGTCCGTTTTGCAGTACGCCACACCCCTCCCGATCAACAGGACCCCTGTTTCGACCGTAAGAGGTCCGTTTCCTCCGTTTTGCGGTACGGCAGACCCCTCCCGATGAACAGGATCCCATTTCGAACATGGTCAGTCAAACACAAGGTCGTTTCCTCCGTTCTGCGGTATGCCAGGCCTCGTTTCCATCGCCTGTTCCGTCCAAGCCCTCTCGATGAACACGACCACGCATTCCGTTCCGACCCAGCCGGTTGGCTCCCACGCGTTCCGTTGCCTCCCGATGAACACGACGCATTTCATTGCATCCCCATGAACACGACGCATTCCGTTGCCTCCCCATGAACACGACGCACTCTGTTGCCTCCCCATGAACACGACGACGACGCTGTTACCCAGCCATGTACACGAGCACTGGCCGTACGTATGCGCGAGTAGGCATTCGAGACCCCGCCTATATGTACATACGTGGCCGTATTTTCTTTCTTGCACCCTGGCCGTTGTACGTACGTGTACATGCTACATGCGCGACTCTACTACGACACGTGCGCGCCTCTACTACGACACGTGCGTGCCTCTACATCGACCACTATGTACGTACACGTTCGCGACCTGAATGACAATGCTACGTACGCTTCGACCAGGTGGGTCCCGACTGTCAGGCACTTCCTTGCATGTGAAGATGTAGCTGGTGGGTCCCAGCAGTCAGGGGGGCGAATCGTTTTTTTTTGCCTGGACGCACTTCCTTGCGTGCGAAGATGTAGTTGGTGGGTCCCAGCAGTCAGGGGGGAGAATCGTTTTTTTGCCCGGACGCACTTCCTTGCATGCGAAGATGTAGCTGGTGGGTCCCGGCAGTCAGGGGGGCAAATCGTTTTTTTGCTCGGACGCACTTCCTTGCGTGCGAAGATGTAGATGGCGGGTCCTAGCAGTCGGGGGGGAATGTTTTTTTCGCGAAATACGGTGGCCCGTCCGGTGGGTCCCTGCTGTCAGGTGGAGGAATCATTATTTTCTGCATAATAAGGAGGCACTTCCTTGCTGTGGCCGTGGACCCAGCTATCAGCCTCTCCACGTATAGTCCATGTCCGATGGAAGTCGTTCCTTGACCATGTTGACCACGCCGCACCGAGAGCACCACGGTGGTGGACGACGGCGAGGCCTAGGAAGGGGACGACTCGGAGCTGGGGAAGACGCAGCAGTGGATGCCCACGCGAAGAGGAGTACGAGGGTTCACTGGTTCGGCTGCAGTGTGAGGCTGCTGTCGCCACAAAATAACAGGGGGTGTGGGGGAGTAGAGGGATGGCCTGGCCAGCGGTGGGAGTAGTAGGGGGCGGTGAGGCCTCTGCGGCATCACAGCCGGCCACGGGAGGCAGGAGCACGCGGCACGACCGGCGCTGGTTTGGGCGGCTGGAGCAAGAAGACCAGAGGTTGAAGAAGCACTACAGCCGTTGGATGAACATCGTACGGTAACAGGACCTAGAATCATTCATATTGACTAAGTTGACAAAGCCCTCCGTCCCCGTCAACTTGGTAGGCCCACAAGTCAGCCTCCCACTATGCTGGGTTCCAGCTGGCAGGGGGAGTATTCATTTTTTTGTGCATAATAAGGAGGCACTTCCTTGCGTGCAAAGATATATGGTGGGTCCGACCTGTCAGCGGGGGGCACGTTTTCTTCGCGAAATACAGAGGCTCTTCCGGTGGGTCCCAGATGTCAGGTCGAGGAATCGTTATTTTGCACGTAATAAGGAGGCATTTCCTTGTGTGCTGCCATGGACCCAGTTGTCAGCCTCTCCACGCACAGTCTACTTCCGATGGTGTCGTTCGTTGACCACGTTGACCACGCTGCGCCAAGCGCATCCAAGGTGGTGGACGACGGCGAGGCCCTGGATAGCAACGAGCCGGAGATGGGAAGACGCGGGACTAGAGTTGCAGACGGAGAGGTGTACGAGGGTTAACTGGTTCTAGTGTGGTGTGGTTCGACAGTTGGTGGAGAAGAATAGGAGGTGTGGAGGGGTGGAGGGATGGCCTGGCTAACGGTGGAGTAGCGCTTCATAACGAAGCGTGCTAAGCAGAGCTGCTAGGAGCAAGAGGCGGGAGGTGGTCCCGGTGGCACTCGAGGAAGAAGACGAGAGATTGAAGATGGATGTCGGCCGTTAGATGTAAATCCAACGGCTAACATGTCAGAATCATTTGTTGACTAAATTGACAACGACTTGCGTTGGCTTCGACCTATTGGCCCACATTTCAGCCTCCAAAAATGTGGCACGTATTCAACCCATTTTTTCAGAATTTACAATCTTTTTTTTGTGCGGTAAAATTTACAGTCAATTTGATATATTGTTTTTGAATTACAGCCATTAGCTGAGTTGGATGAACAAATTATGTAGCGTCCATGTGGCCCATTTATTTCATTTCCTAAAAAATTACAGGCCATTTGCACTTTCTCAAAATACACGATTTTGCTGGGCTGATTCTAATTATAATGTTGGGTTGGGCCAGCAATGTTATCAAAAAATAAAAAGGGATTGAGCATTTTGTTATAAATATATTAAAATAATAAGTGATATTATTACATTTGTCCTTAAATCTTACCAAGCTTTTGTACACAATCACTAGGATTTTCGTGCCAAAACAATCCAGGATTTTATTGTTAAGAAATTATTTTTATAAGTTAATAAGATGTGGGATATTGTTTTCTTACATATGTAAGCATCTGTTAACTATATGATGACAATAAAAATAATATATAATAACATATAAAATAATTTAAATATATATAATATAGTTATAAGGGAAACATAAGTTGGACCTGGCGTTCCTATTCTTATATAGAAAAATAGAATAGACCTCTGTGTTTTCTTCAAAAAAATACATAAATTGGGATGCCGATATTCAGGAAAAAAAAACCTCGGATGGGAGGTCCATAGGCCGGTCGATACATGACGGTCCTCAAGAAAATACAAACAGGCCTATGGACCTCCCATCCGAGGTCGTGGGTTGCGCATGTTAAAAATGAAAGCCTAGACGGGGCAGCCCAAAACCACGTCCAACACTTGCCAAAACTTCGTCCCTCATTTTCTTTGTGTTTCGCACACTCGACATTGTGTGGGCATTTTGATTGTGCATCATATGAAAATGTGCTATGCATGAATGTCGATCAGCATGATGTTAACTGGCTGGTAGTTCCATTTTCGACCATGAATAAAACTTCCAACATGATGTTAACCCTGTTTGAAAAGGCCTTGTTAATATAAATGCTCTGCCTCTGAAAGTTGCAGTTTCTTATCTGAAACTGAAACTTGTAGTTTCTTCTTTGAGAATCACATTGTCTGCACTTTTATACTCCTATGAAACTACATTTTTAAGTGCTAAAAATAGATCTCTAGAATCCATAAAATACTTCATATGCTCAATACTGCAAATCTGAAATTCAAAAGACATTCATATCTGAAAGTACTCTCAAAATACACAACACAAAACACAATTCACAACCTGCAAATACTAACAACCCTAAGCTCCTCCTGACAATTCACAACCTGCCCGACTATTGGGCTGGGGGGGGGGGGGTAATCCCCTCCTATTCCTCGGTGGCAGACAGCCGCCCCGTGAGATGATGTGAACAGCGAGGGAGATGATGGAGGGGAAGCGTCGTCGGGCCAACTACTTTTCTCCTCTTGCAGTTGGGTTCGGTCGATGAAGACTCCACCGGCTTGCTCTGGCAGGACACCCTCACAAACGGCACCATGTA
>NC_041387.1:669117364-669128918 GCF_002162155.2 Triticum dicoccoides | reverse complement strand
GCTAGGGTTGTAGGGATATGTATATGCAGTAACCCGAATGTTGTTCGGAGTCCCGGATGAGATCCCGGACGTCACGAGGAGTTCCGGAATGGTCCGGAGGTAAAGATTTATATATGGAAAGTCCTGTTTCGGGCATCGGGACAAGTTTCGGGGTTATCGGTATTGTACCGGGACCACCGGAGGGGTCCCGGGGGCCCACCGGGTGGGGCCACCCATCCCCGGGGGCCACATGGGCTGTAGGGGGTGCGCCTTGGCCTGCTTGGGCCAAGGGCACCAGCCCCACTAGGCCCATGCGCCTAGGGTTTCCAAAGGGGAGGAGTCCTACTAGTGGAAGGCACCTCCTAGGTGCCTTGGGGGGGAGGGAAACCCCCCTTGGCCGCCGCACCCCCTAGGAGATTGGATCTCCTAGGGCCGGCCAACCCCCCTTGGCACCCCTATATATAGTGGGGGAGAGGAGGGACTTCATACCTTGAGTCCTTGGCCTTTGGTTGCCTCCTTCTCCCTCCCCAACTCCTCCTCCGTCTCCTTATTGCTTAGCGAAGCTCTGCCGGAGTACTGCAGCTCCATCAACACCACGCCGTCGTGCTGCTGCTGGTGCCATCTCCCTCAACCTCTCCTCCCTCCCTTGTTGGATCAAGAAGGAGGAGACGTGGCTGTTCCGTACGTGTGTTGAACGCGGAGGTGCCGTCCGTTCGGTTCTAGGATCTCCGGTGATTCGAATCACGTCGTGTTCGACTACATCATCCCCGTTCTTTGAACGCTTCCGCTCGCGATCTACAAGGTATGTAGATGCATCTATTCACTCGTTGCTAGATGAACTCCTAGATGATCTTGGTGAAACGAGTAGGAAAATTTTTGTTTTCTGCAACGTTCCCCATCAGTGGTATCAGAGCTAGGTCTATGCGTAGTTCTTCTTGCACGAGTAGAACACAATTGGTTGTGGGCGTAGATTTGTCAACTTTCTTGCCGCTACTAGTCTTATCTTGCTTCAGCGGTATTGTGGGATGAAGCGGCCCGGACCAACCTTACACGTACGCTTACGTGAGACCGGTTCCACCGACTAACATGCACAAGTTGCATAAGGTGGCTGGCGGGTGTCTGTCTCTCCTACTTTAGTTGAAGCGGATTCGATGAAAAGGGTCCTTATGAAGGGTAAATAGAAGTTGACAAATCACGTTGTGGTTTCACGTAGGTAAGAAAACGTTCTTGCTAGAACCCTACTTCAGCCACGTAAAACTTGCAAACAACAATTAGAGGACGTCTAACTTGTTTTTGCAGCAAGTGCTTTGTGATATGATATGGCCAAAGTTGTGATGAATGATGAATGATCTATATGTCATGTATGAGATGTTCATGCTATTGTAATAGGAATCACGACTTGCATGTCGATGAGTATGACAACCGGCAGGAGCCATAGGAGTTGTCTTTATTTTTTGTATGACCTGCGTGTCATTAAAGAACGCCATGTAAACTACTTTACTTTATTACTAAACGTGTTAGTCATAGAAGTAGAAGTAGTCGTTGGCGTGACAACTTCATGAAGACACGATGATGGAGATCATGATGATGGAGATCATGGTGTCGTGCCGGTGACAAGATGATCATGGAGCCCTGAAGATGAAGATCAAAGGAGCTATATGATATTGGCCATATCATGTCACTACTTTATATAATTGCATGCGATGTTTATTATGTTTTATGCATCTTGTTTACTTAGAACGACGGTAGTAAATAAGATGATCCCTTACAAAATTTCAAGAGGTGTTCTCCCCTAACTGTGCACCGTTGCTACAGTTCGTCGTTTCGAAGCACCACGTGATGATCAGGTGTGATAGATTCTTACGTTCACATACAACGGGTGTAAGACAGTTTTACACAGCGAAAACACTTAGGGTTAACTTGACGAGCCTAGCATGTACAGACATGGCCTCGGAACACGGAGACCGAAAGGTCGAACACGAGTCATATGGAAGATACGATCTACATGAGAATGTTCACCGACGATGACTAGTCCGTCTCACGTGATGATCGGACACGGCCTAGTCGACTCGGATCGTGTAACACTTAGATGACCAAAGGGATGTCAAATCTGAGTGGGAGTTCATTATAATTTGATTAGATGAACTTAATTATCATGAACTTAGTCTAAATTTTTACAATATGTCTTGTAGATCAAATGGCCAACATAGTCCTCAACTTCAACGCGTTCCTAGAGAAAACCAAGCTGAAAGACGATGGCAGCAACTATACGGACTGGGTCCGGAACCTGAGGATCATCCTCATAGCTGCCAAGAAAGATTATGTCCTACAAGCACCGCTAGGTGATGCACCTGTTCTCCCTGCGGAACAAGACGTTATGAACGCTTGGCAGGCACGTTCCGATGACTACTCCCTCGTTCAGTGCGGCATGCTTTACAGCCTAGAGCCGGGGCTCCAAAAGCGTTTTGAGAGACATGGAGCATATGAGATGTTCGAAGAGCTGAAAATGGTTTTCCAAGCTCATGCCCGGGTTGAGAGATATGAAGTCTCCGACAAATTCTTCGGCTGTAAGATGGAGGAAAACAGTTCTGTCAGTGAGCACATACTCACTATGTCTGGGTTGCATAACCGCTTGACTCAGCTGGGAGTTAATCTCCCGGATGATGCGGTCATTGACAGAATCCTCCAGTCGCTTCCACCAAGCTACAAGAGCTTTGTGATGAACTTCAATATGCAGGGGATGGAAAAGACCATTCCTGAAGTATTTTCTATGCTGAAATCAGCAGAGGTAGAAGTCAGAAAGGAACATCAAGTGTTGATGATCAATAAAACCACTAAATTCAAGAAGGGCAAGGGTAAAAAGAACTTCAAGAATGACGGCAAGGTAGTTGCCGCGCCCAGCAAGCAAGCTGCCGGGAAGAAGCCAAAGAATGGACCCAAGCCCGAGACTGAGTGTTTTTATTGCAAGGAAAGTGGTCACTGGAAGCGGAACTACCCCAAATACTTAGCGGACAAGAAGGCCGGCAAAACCAAAGGTATATTTGATATACATGTAATTGATGTGTACCTTACCAGTAATCGTAGTAACTCCTGGGTATTTGATACCGGTGCCGTTGCTCATATTTGTAACACGCAACAGGAGCTGCGGAATAAACGGAGACTGGCGAAGGATGAGGTGACGATGCGCGTCGGGAATGGTTCCAAGGTCGATGTGATCGCCGTCGGCACGCTACCTCTACATTTACCTACCGGATTAGTTTTGAACCTCAATAATTGTTATTTTGTGCCAAGTTTGAGCATGAACATTGTATCAGGATCTCGTTTAATTAGAGATGGCTACTCATTTAAATCCGAGAATAATGGTTGTTCTATTTATATGAGAGATATGTTTTATGGTCATGCTCCGATGGTGAATGGTTTATTCTTTATGAATCTCGAGCGTAATGCTACACATATTCATAGTGTAAGTACCAAAAGATGTAAGATTGATAGTGATAGTCCCACATACTTGTGGCACTGCCGCCTCGGTCACATAGGTGTCAAACGCATGAAGAAGCTCCATGCTGATGGACTTTTAGAGTCTCTTGATTACGAATCATTTGACACGTGCGAACCATGCCTCATGGGTAAAATGACCAAGACTCCATTCTCAGGAACAATGGAGAGAGCAACCAACTTATTGGAAATCATACATACTGATGTGTGCGGTCCAATGAGTGTTGAGGCTCGCGGTGGCTATCGTTATGATCTCACCCTCACTGATGACTTGAGTAGATATGGGTATGTCTACTTAATGAAACACAAGTCTGAGACCTTTGAAAAGTTCAAGGAATTTCAGAGTGAAGTTGAGAATCAACGTGACAGGAAAATCAAGTTTCTACGATCAGATCGTGGAGGAGAATACTTGAGTTACGAGTTTGGTACACACTTAAGAAAATGTGGAATAGTTTCACAACTCACGCCGCCTGGAACACCTCAGCGTAATGGTGTGTCCGAACGTCGTAATCGCACTCTATTAGATATGGTGCGATCTATGATGTCTCTTGCCGATTTACCACTATCTTTTTGGGGCTATGCTTTAGAGACTGCCGCATTCACTTTAAATAGGGCCCCGTCGAAATCCGTTGAGACGACACCGTATGAATTATGGTTTGGGAAGAAACCTAAGCTGTCATTTCTAAAAGTTTGGGGATGCGATGCTTATGTCAGGAAACTTCAACCTGAAAAGCTCGAACCCAAATCGGAAAAATGCGTCTTCATAGGATACCCTAAAGAAACTGTTGGGTATATCTTCTACCTCAGATCCGAAGGCAAGATCTTTGTTGCCAAGAATGGGTCCTTTCTGGAGAAAGAGTTTCTCTCGAAAGAAGTAAGTGGGAGGAAAGTAGAGCTTGATGAAGTATTACCTCTTGAACCGGAAAATGGCGCAACTCAAGAAAATGTTCCTGAGGTGCCTGCACCGACTAGAGAGGAAGTTAATGATAATGATCAAGATACTTCTGATCAAGCTCCTACTGAAATTCGAAGGTCCACGAGGACACGTTCCGCACCAGAGTGGTACGGCAACCCTGTCTTGGAAATCATGTTGTTAGACAACGGTGAACCTTCGAACTATGAAGAAGCGATGGCGGGTCCGGATTCTGACAAATGGCTAGAAGCCATGAAATCCGAGATAGGATCCATGTATGAAAACGAAGTATGGACTTTGACTGACTTGCCCGTAGAACGGCGAGCCATAGAAAATAAATGGATCTTTAAGAAGAAGACAGACGCGGATGGTAATGTGACCATCTATAAAGCTCGGCTTGTCGCTAAGGGTTATCGACAAGTTCAAGGGATTGACTATGATGAGACTTTCTCACCGGTAGCGAAGCTGAAGTCCGTCCGAATCATGTTAGCAATTGCCGCATTTTATGATTATGAAATTTGGCAAATGGACGTCAAAACGGCATTCCTTAATGGTTTCCTTAAGGAAGAATTGTATATGATGCAGCCGGAAGGTTTTGTCGATCCTAAAAATGCTGACAAGGTGTGCAAGCTCCAACGCTCGATTTATGGGCTGGTGCAAGCATCTCGGAGTTGGAACATTCGTTTTGATGAGATGATCAAAGCGTTTGGGTTCACACAGACTTATGGAGAAGCCTGTGTTTACAAGAAAGTGAGTGGGAGCTCTATAGCATTTCTCATACTATATGTAGATGACATACTTTTGATGGGAAATGATATAGAACTTTTGGACAGCATTAAGGCCTACTTGAATAAGAGTTTTTCAATGAAGGACCTTGGAGAAGCTGCTTATATATTGGGCATCAAGATCTATAGGGATAGATCAAGACGCCTCATAGGTCTTTCACAAAGCACATATCTTGATAAGATTTTGAAGAAGTTCAAAATGGATCAGTCCAAGAAAGGGTTCTTGCCTGTTTTGCAAGGTGTGAAATTGAGCTCAGCTCAATGTCCGACCACGGCAGCAGAGATAGAAGAGATGAGTGTCATCCCCTATGCCTCAGCCATAGGTTCTATTATGTATGCCATGCTGTGTACCAGACCTGATGTAAACCTTGCCGTAAGTTTGGTAGGAAGGTACCAAAGTAATCCCGGCAAGGAACACTGGACAGCGGTCAAGAATATCCTGAAGTACCTGAAAAGGACTAAGGAAATGTTTCTCGTTTATGGAGGTGACGAAGAGCTCGTCGTAAAAGGTTACGTCGACGCTAGCTTCGACACAGATCTGGATGACTCTAAGTCACAAACCAGATACGTGTATATTTTGAATGGTGGGGCAGTAAGCTGGTGCAGTTGCAAGCAAAGCGTCGTGGCGGGATCTACATGTGAAGCGGAGTACATGGCAGCCTCGGAGGCAGCACATGAAGCAATATGGGTGAAGGAGTTCATCACCGACCTAGGAGTCATACCCAATGCGTCGGGGCCGATCAAGCTCTTCTGTGACAACACTGGAGCTATTGCACTTGCCAAGGAGCCCAGGTTTCACAAGAAGACAAGGCACATCAAGCGTCGTTTCAACTCCATCCGTGAAAATGTTCAAGATGGAGACATAGAGATTTGTAAAGTACATACGGACCTGAATGTAGCAGATCCGTTGACTAAACCTCTCCCAAGAGCAAAACATGATCAACACCAGAATTCCATGGGTGTTCGATTCATCACAATGTAACTAGATTATTGACTCTAGTGCAAGTGGGAGACTGTTGGAAATATGCCCTAGAGGCAATAATAAAAGCATTATTATTATATTTCTTTGTTCATGATAATTGTCTTTATTCATGCTATAATTGTGTTATCCGGAAATCGTAATACATGTGTGAATAACAGACACCAACATGTCCCTAGTAAGCCTCTAGTTGACTAGCTCGTTGATCAATAGATAGTCATGGTTTCCTGGCTATGGACATTGGATGTCATTGATAACGGGATCACATCATTAGGATAATGATGTGATGGACAAGACCCAATCCTAAACATAGCACAAGATCGTATAGTTCGTTTGCTAGAGTTTTTGCAATGTCAAAGTATCTCTTCCTTCGACCATGAGATCGTATAACTCCTGGATGCCGTAGGAGTGCTTTGGGTGTATCAAACGTCACAACGTAACTGGGTGACTATAAAGGTGCACTACAGGTATCTCCGAAAGTATCTATTGTTTTATATGGATCGAGACTGGGATTTGTCACTCCGTATGACGGAGAGATATCACTGGGCCCACTCAGTAATGCATCATCATAATGAGCTCAAAGTGACGAAGTGTTTGGTCACGGGATCATGCATTACGGTACGAGTAAAGTGACTTGCCGGTAACAAGATTGAACGAGGTATTGGGATACCGACGATCGAATCTCGGGCAAGTAACATATCGATTGACAAAGGGAATTGCATACGGGGTTGATTAAATCCTCGACATCGTGGTTCATCCGATGAGATCATCGTGGAGCGTGTGGGAGCCAACATGGGTATCCAGATCCCGCTGTTGGTTATTGACCGGAGAGCGATCTCGGTCATGTCTACATGTCTCCCGAACCCGTAGGGTCTACACACTTAAGGTTCAGTTACGCTAGGGTTGTAGGGATATGTATATGCAGTAACCCGAATGTTGTTCGGAGTCCCGGATGAGATCCCGGACGTCACGAGGAGTTCCGGAATGGTCCGGAGGTAAAGATTTATATATGGAAAGTCCTGTTTCGGGCATCGGGACAAGTTTCGGGGTTATCGGTATTGTACCGGGACCACCGGAGGGGTCCCGGGGGCCCACCGGGTGGGGCCACCCATCCCCGGGGGCCACATGGGCTGTAGGGGGTGCGCCTTGGCCTGCTTGGGCCAAGGGAACCAGCCCCACTAGGCCCATGCGCCTAGGGTTTCCAAAGGGGAGGAGTCCTACTAGTGGAAGGCACCTCCTAGGTGCCTTGGGGGGGAGGGAAACCCCCCTTGGCCGCCGCACCCCCTAGGAGATTGGATCTCCTAGGGCCGGCCAACCCCCCTTGGCACCCCTATATATAGTGGGGGAGAGGAGGGACTTCATACCTTGAGTCCTTGGCCTTTGGTTGCCTCCTTCTCCCTCCCCAACTCCTCCTCCATCTCCTTATTGCTTAGCGAAGCTCTGTCGGAGTACTGCAGCTCCATCAACACCACGCCGTCGTGCTGCTGCTGGTGCCATCTCCCTCAACCTCTCCTCCCTCCCTTGCTGGATCAAGAAGGAGGAGACGTGGCTGTTCCGTACGTGTGTTGAACGCGGAGGTGCCGTCCGTTCGGTGCTAGGATCTCCGGTGATTCGAATCACGTCGTGTTCGACTACATCATCCCCGTTCTTTGAACGCTTCCGCTCGCGATCTACAAGGTATGTAGATGCATCTATTCACTCGTTGCTAGATGAACTCCTAGATGATCTTGGTGAAACGAGTAGGAAAATTTTTGTTTTCTGCAACGTTCCCCATCATCTCCAACATCCTAGCTAGCTTCACAGGGTCGCCATCTGCGATCCGCACGTATCGGTTGTACTCCATTGATCTACTTCTCCACAGCACCTTCACTCGCCGGCGGTGGTTTTTGAATGGAAGAGGAGAGGAGCAGCGCTGGTTTTGGATTAGAACGGGAGAGGAGCGACGTTGGTTTTGGACTGGAACAGGAGAGGAGGGGTGGTGGTTTTGAAATGGAAGAGGAGAGGAGCAGCGCTCGATTTAGATTGGAACAGGAGAGGAGGGGCGGTGGTTTAATAGGAGAAAAGCGGAAGAGCGGCGCTGGTCTTGGAAGTATTTTTTGTTGTTTTGCGTATTTTGGGTCAAAGTTTGACCATGTACTGTATTTGACAAGCAAAATGTGAATGCATGTCACCAAAAATTGTATCATTTGGTTCGTATCTGAATGTACTTTCAAATTATATTATTTTTGCAACGTATAACATATACTTTATGTGCGAAAATCATGGTCAATTATGACCCAGAATAAAAGGGAGACTAGTTAATGTGGGGTCGCTTTCTTAATTTAAGGGTAAATTGATTTTTGATTTTGATCCAGTCACAGCGCGCCGGCCCTCTCGTCCAATCCTAAATCGCTGCCGCACGCTCCTCTCCCTCTTCTCCATTGCAAAACCACCTCCTCTCCTCTCCATCATCTCCATTCCAAAACCACCGTCTAGCCTCTCCCTCTTCTGATCATCTCCATTGCAAAACCACCTCCTCTCCTCTCCATCATCTCCATTCCAAAACCACCGTCTCGCCTCTCCCTCTTCTGATCTTCTCCATTGCAAAACCACCTCCTCTCCTCTCCATCATCTCCATTCCAAAACCACTGTCTCGCCTCTCCCTCTTCTGATCTTCTCCATTGCAAAACAACCTCCTCTCCTCTCCATCATCTCCATTCCAAAACCACCGTCTCGCCTCTCACTCTTCTCTATTGCAAGACCACCGTCTCTCCTCCCATCTTCCAAAGCTAGCACCGGACCACTCAGAAGGACATCTATGGAGAGGATGCAGTAGCGAATCAGGCAGATCGCCGGTGGCAACCAGGCAAGGAGATCCTTAGTTGGTTTGACAATGAGTGGGAGATTTCGAGCACGGTGCGGGCCATGTGGCAATGTATGCGAAAGAGCGAGACGGTGGCGATGAGGGCGGCGATGTACATGTACTCCTCGGTGGCAGTCACGCCGCAGTCCTCCGAGTTCATCGAGTATCTCCTCTGGGCGATGGAGCAGACAGATTCGCCCGAGGCGATAGTCAGGAGGAGGTGGTGGGCATACAAGTCGAAGGTCGAGCACCTAGAGGATAATGAATTGATCGAGTATGGTGTGCCGTTCGTGAGGGTGCAGAGCCAGCCGGAGCCACGGGAGTATTCGTTCTCCCATCGCAAGAGGAGGCCAGATGGCGCGACGTTGCTTCCCCACCATTCTCCACGGGTCCCTCGACGCTCGCCTCGTTTGAACGGCGGCGGGTAGGGTTTAAGGTAATCTTCGCACTAACCTAATCTTCCACTTGCTAATGCTTACAATCAGTGTGACAGCTAATGAAAATCATGCTTACAATCAGTCTCCGAGTACTACGCCAATCGCCCTAAAATAGCTCTGGACCTTTGGGTCAAAGTTGTGACACAGTGTACAAATAAAGAAAAATAGATTGGTGCTTCTTTCAGAAAAGAGTACTCCCTAGAAAACTGCCAATATAAGCTACTACTATTTGGTTAGAGGATTTTTTGTCGAGAAAGATCCGTCCACAGAGAGTGCCACACATCCCACTGGTGGTGGTGGATGCCAATGCGTGCATGCAGCATGGTTGGTGTCGGTAATTTTTACTTGGCACACCTTGCACTCTGCATATATGCCGGTTCCATACGTACATTTGTGCAGTTCCACCAAAATGCAGCTGAATAACCCTGTTTGCACAGATAATGAAAACGCGTGATTACATTATAGTGGCACTAGTTGATGAAACACACAAAATAAATAGAAGTAAATATTGCGATAGTATCATAATATGTCATGCTGCGAGGGAGAGATGGGCCCTGCGACGCCTCATACGGTACGCCTCATACTGGACATCGTCCCAAGTCTCCCAGATACACCTTCTGCCAGTGATGAACATCAGTGTACAGCAATAGTACAAGGAGGCGCCTTGAGACATTCAAATCTCTATTTTTGTACATATCAACTAAAATTAAGCACCCCAGTTTGCAGAAACGCTTAAACATTAACAATGGGACTAGTTGATGAAACATACATTAACAAAGAGAAGCACTTTCTTTATCTACATTGGAAATGAAATGATAGAGATGATACTCGCTCTATTTTAACTGTATTATTACTTCATTTTATCAGTGACACTAGGGTCGAGCAGGTGGCAAACGAGGTGTACCGTGCGTTGCAAGGATGGAGGCCGGGGGTGCTTAGACTGGGATGCTGAAGCTGGCTCTTTCAGTCACCAACATGGATGATTCAATTCATGGGACCTTTTGGTGCAGTTCACCTAAAATGAAGCAATGTCCCATGAGTTAGCAGCTTCTTCTTCAAAAAATTAAAAAAAAGGGCTCTAGCCCCGGTTCCATTTCCATCAGGAAATGAAACCCACAGAGCTTCTTCTTCATTAGTTGCAATAAAATTGAGCAACATCAAGGTTGTGAAGCTCCTGGAATGCTCAACTATAATTTGGATATCATTTGTGCAGTTCAAGTAAGATCGAGCGTGAAATGTATATCTCTGTTTGCATAAAAAAAGGTGGAAAGGAGGGTGACTAACAAGTGATGAAACATGCATCAAATGAAAAGAAGCATGCTCCTTATCTGAATGGCAATCCTACAAGGACAGTAGCAATTTCTAAAGCAGTGGCATTGCTAGATATTAGTGTGGGCATTAGGATTAACTATGATAACCGTTAAATACGACATTACTTTGGGCACAGGAGAGTAGGCGGACCAGGACAGTTGCATTTCTAACAAAAAGAACCAACTTATCTTAATGGGAAATTTAGCAGGACATGTAAAAAAAGTGCCATTGATTCATATTATTAGAGGCATTACATTGAAAACAACATTGGTTTAACATGTCCTTACTTTTAGCAGTGCGACTGCTACATTTTACCAGTGGCATTACATAAGAGTGGCTCGGGGCAACAAACATCAGAATAGGATATCTGGGTTGGTCCCATTTTTGTTCGGTATAGCCACCGTACACTGTGTGAGGCTAGCAAATCTAGTGTTGGACTTGCTCTGTTGACTTGTCCCCCAGTCCCCACTTTCTTTCCTTTTTCAACCAATAGATCGGGTTTATATTGAGTTTGTACTGTGTTTCCCTTTATTTCCCTATTAGACCTAGAGACCAGTTGGATAGCCAGTCTCTGCTACTTTTCGCCCCCATTGTTTCCTCTTTCGACCAAGTCCTAGATTCAGGTAACAAATCCTCCCCCACCCCCGCCCCCTTTCTTTCTTGTTTGAACCAAGTAGTACTAGATTCGAGTGCATGAACTAGTTTTACCTCTTAAACATAAAAAAATTAGGTGGTTTTCGAACAGCCGATCGATCCTATCTACGAGGGGGCCTGAGAAATGGTAAAAGATACTAATGCAGCGACTTCAGGAGC
>NC_041387.1:669107359-669116886 GCF_002162155.2 Triticum dicoccoides | reverse complement strand
CCTTTTTCAACCAATAGATCGGGTTTATATTGAGTTTGTACTGTGTTTCCCTTTATTTCCCTATTAGACCTAGAGACCAGTTGGATAGCCAGTCTCTGCTACTTTTCGCCCCCATTGTTTCCTCTTTCGACCAAGTCCTAGATTCAGGTAACAAATCCTCCCCCCCCCCCCCCCCCTTTCTTTCTTGTTTGAACCAAGTAGTACTAGATTCGAGTGCATGAACTAGTTTTACCTCTTAAACATAAAAAAATTAGGTGGTTTTCGAACAGCCGATCGATCCTATCTACGAGGGGGCCTGAGAAATGGTAAAAGATACTAATGCAGCGACTTCAGGAGCTCGGGAAGTAGAGCAAGGCCATTTTCGAAGGAAGTTATACATGATAGTCGTCGAGATGTCGCTAGGTGGGCGGAGGGAGGCCGGATCTGCCCACACTACGGCAGCGAGGAAGAAGGGGTCGGAGGCCCTCCCTCGCCAGCGGTGCTTGGGAGAGAACGGCAAGGCAGGCTGATCGGGACGCGCCCAGCAGTGGGTAAGAGCCGTCGCCGAGGACGACCGCGTGAACATTGCACCTTCTCACCTTCCCCGGCGGAGAGGATCCGGCTGGATCTGTGACCAGCGGTGAGCAGAGAGAGAGAGGGAGTGTGGCCACCGCTATCATGTTCAGATCTGGAGAGGCCGAGACAGTGTGAAGAGAGCAACACTAGCAAGCAAGTGCGGAGGCTCCTGCCTATATAGTGGAGTAGTACTACTTTTCTTTTTGTCTACCTGAGCCAGCTTGACCTCTTCAATGACTGTCGAGAAGTCTTCATGTACGTGGCCGGAGGCGTAGTTGTCGTCATTTTGATCTGAAGTGCCGGATTATAACATATAACACAAAAAAATGCCACATTACAAGAAATCATAACCTCACTGCCCAAAGGAGACAACATGAATCCCGACGGACAAACTAGACGAGGAACAAAGCTCGAATTAAAGATAAACTCGTAGAAAAGGGGTCCGTCGATAGATGTCCTAATTAACATAGCCGGCTTGACCTAGATGACAGTCGAGTAGTGTTCGTGCATGTGCCCCCAATGACTAGCCCAACTCAGTTGTCGTTGTTTAACCCTCGCAGTGATCCGAAGCACATGACACCCAATTTTGCGAGATGGGAAGAAACCTTTTTTTAGATTTCTCACCACAACTACAGCCATGTACAACACAGCCTGCACGATATGTAGATGATAGCCAATCTAGGCGTGTTTGCTGGAGTCTGGTCACATGCATGGACGAACTGATCTTCCGTGTCTTGCGGGGATCGTCCAGGCACCAACGTAGTACAACACTTCTCTAGTACTATCACTCGTCTCCCTCTTCTATTAAGTCAGCCGACTTGCGGGGCCGGGGAGTTTGCCTATGGTCGGTTCTCAATTGCCGTCCCACATGTGTGTGCAAACGCAATATGACGCGCGTTCCATTCGGAGAGCAGCGTGCCAGACCGACCGACCGTCTGGGGTGCGATGCGAACGCGACGAGCGTGCTGCATACTCCGTACATGTGTGCCGCCGTTTTCTAGAGGCTTTGCTCCATGGCACAATTCATGGATACAAAATTGGTATACTGTATACTATTTAAAAGTCGAGGGAGGGGCTTTTCCTGCGCGGTAGGCGGCGGGGCAGTTCCGCCTAGTCGGTTCGACAGAGATGGGAGAAGACGAGGGAGTAGGCTGCTGCAAAAGTAGGGTTGTGTGATTTGACAGCGAGTTACTGCTGGACAGGTGGGGCCCCGTGATTTGACTTGCCATTATCATTTTAACTGCAGCGCTACGACCGGCGTGAGTCTCCCGATTCCTGACCACCTCCATACAGGTGCCTCTCCCAATGCTCCACCATGTAGTAGAGGCTGGCTCTTGCATGAGAGCCCACTTCTCCACTTTTTCCTTGCCTCTCTTTCCTCCACATATGCAAAAATGCCATGTAACCGTTTTGAAAAAAAATGCCATGTAAAGCGCACTATTGTACTTAGGTTGGTCGTAATGGAGAGTATCATATACTAGTATCATGCATATGATACTTTTGTATGATACTACATCCGTAATGCATAGTATCATGTGTTGGTATCATAGGATAGTTTATTTATTGTCATGCATGACACATAGTAGCACATCATTTAATATGATACTACAATATCATATTATGATACTCAACTCTCTCTTTTCTTCATTTAATTCGACGTCACCTCATCAAGATTGCACAGTTGGCATGCATGATACTACTCCCATTACAAGCAGCCTTACTTGCTCCTACAGGTGCTAAGCTTGCCACATAGGCATAAAGTCTGATGTGGCAAGTTAATCAAGAAGAGAGAGACTAGTTTGGTGACCCAAGGAAGAAACGGTGCTAAGTGTGTGTACCTAGGTGAAAAGAAAATTCTGAGTCTATAGCTAATTAAATGAAGCAAACTTAGCAACACCATTTCATTGGACGAGGTCACTCCTTGGCAAATGCAATAAATACTAGTACTCCCTGTGTCCCATAATATAAGACCGTTTTTGGCACTATACTAGTGTCAAAAACGTTCTTATATTATGGGACGGAGGGAGTACGAAGAAAGAGATAGAGAGAAGTAAAAAATACACTTATAGCCAACCTTATAGCCAACCTTGTTGTAGTATGAGTGACTAAGTGATGACTATGTATGACATGCCAACATCAGATAGCCTAACGCACCGTGTTAAATCTCCAAGGGCGCGACCGCGCGAGCGACATGACGGTCGTGGTAGGCACGACCATGATACGGGCTGCTGGCAGCCCTTGGATTTGGGATCAAACGGTCTCATGCTAAGTTGTTGAAAATTTGCAGAATAACCCTCCAGGATAGGATATTCACCCATAGGTCTAGAATCACGCCATGCAACTGTTTGATATCATATCCAAGGGCTCTCGGAAGCCCGTATCATGGGAGAATGGAAAGCCACTACTCTGCCGTTCGCACGATGGCAGTTCACTCCTACTCGTCCCCGCACGTCCTTTAATACTACGGCGGTTTGCTCCTAGTCGTCCCGTCCATTCACATTACGGCAGTTCCACTAATCCTAACCCTCCTCCCAAATCCATGTCGTCCCAATCTCCACGATCGGCGGTGAGTACAAGGTTAGAACCATCACCGGCGATGAGTTCGGCGTCATCTACACCCGTTCTTCCACGACGGTGAAAGGATGACTGTCTCGCTTCAGATGCATGTTCGAAGACTCACATGATGAGTGGGTCACTGGGCTAGATGTTGAGTACACCACGGTCCTGGGGCGAGAGAAGGATCTAAAGAACAAAGAGAGGAAGAAGCCCGCCGTGATCCAGGTTTGCGTGCATGACTTATGCTTGGTCTACCACATATGCCATGCCAACGTTGAGTGCCTGGATTTTAAGGACTTCCTCGAGAGAAACCTAGTCAAATTCGTTACTGTAGACTTTGATAACGACAAAGAAGTCCTGGGTCGGATAGGCCTCGTTGTAGGCAACACCTTCGACCTCCAGAAGAATCAGTTGGTGTCCTCTCGTCAGCCTTCAATGCCGACCCTGGCAGGAGCCATGGTTCATCCTTCGTACGGTAAACTGGAGAAACCTCCATACACGTTCCATCGTTATGCATGGCAGCGGAATGTACTAGATATAGACCACATCCACTAGGCTGTAATGGATGGCTACCTTTGTTTCAATATCTACAAGGGTTGGATGAAGAGCAACAGCCAAGTGTGCGGTTCAAGTAAAGAAGTATCGCCAATAGGAAGAGGGACAAGGGCGAAGTCGAGGACATGGACGAGGACTTCGAGTAAGGTGGTAGTGTCGTTGCTCATGGTGGTTCTAATGCAATGTCTACCGAAATAGTTGCAAAGTTTAATTTCAGGTGTGCTTAATTTAATTTGAGGGGTGTGTTGTGCTAAGCCCCCAGCAGAACTATGTTATGTTTCTTCTCGTTACTTTAACTCTTTAGTACATACATACTAGTATTTCTTACATTTCATCTTTTAGTTGGTATAGTAATACCACTCGTTTCTTCACATTATATACGTACAATATATATGGCCAACAACATATAGCCAGCAGTTTAGTTGTCAAAGAATTTCAGGGTGCTTAGTTTTGTCAAAGAATTCCAGGGTGCTTAGTTTTATTTGAGGGGTGGGTTGTGCACTTATGCTGGACACCATTATTGTGACAAGCCTTTTTAATAGTACTATATGCATAATTTGGCGACGAGCGCTCTCTATATGTACCACCTTTTATTTTAATTTCAAGTTTTGCTCCATGGTGGCGCAATCCATCGATACTACTTTTGTAAAAAAGTATACATTTTTTAAAAAGGCTAGAGGGCGGAGCAGTCTAGCTTGGTCGGTTTCACGAGAGGCGAGGGCCTTTGTGATTTGACGGCTCATTACTGCTGGAAGGCGGGGCCTTGTGATTTGACTGCTCGTATAAATGAGCCGATAACCTGAGGAGGAGCAAAGAACCGTGTGGTATACTCAAGTTTTCCACTGGATTAGTACTGCGATGGAGGAGCACGAAACACGGCAGCCCAGTGCCATATGGCGATAAAAATGATCTAATTTGCTAGTCATCTCATTGTTAGCATTGTTCTATTCATGCCTCGCAGAGAACGTGACACGTGTGGCGAAACACCTGAAGCAAAAGATGAAACACAGGAGCAAAAGAAGAAGGAAGATTATCACTCCAAATGATCTAATTCACCGCGGAGTCGTAACTGCTTCTTCATTGCCTCCACAACCTCCATCTCCTTGCGCGTCTCCTCCGCCATCTTCTTCATTCTGTCCATGACGCAGGATTTCTCAACGCGAGCCTTCATCATCTGTTCCACGGCCGCATTACATACCTTGACAGTAGTCGGGTGCTCGATGCGGAGCTTCGCCAACTCCTCCTTCTGTTCCATGATGAGGGCCTGCAGCATCTTCATTGAGGAACTACTATTCTCATGCAGCTTCTTCCAGCCGGCGTTCTTCTCCTTCAACAGGTCGATCTCGTGGCAGACCTTCCCCTTGTCCTCCTGAAGTTGCAGGATTTCGCTGGTCGCCTTCTTCTCCGAGGCAAAGCTCTTCTTCAGCAGCATCACCAAGCTGGCGGTCAACTCCCCCTGCTTATTGAGCTCAGCGGGCATGTCGTCGAGGCTCTCCTTCAGCAACTCCATCAAGCCTTGGATGAACTCCTTCTGCTTATTGAGGTGCTTATTGAGCTGATCGGGCATGCCGTCGAGGGATAACGACTCCAGCTCTGTCGGCTCGGTATGTTCGCCTCCGCGGCTAGGGCGCTCCTGGGAGCCATCGCCTGCCCGTGAGAAATCTTTCGAGGTCTCTGCGTGGCGGCGATCCCTCTTTTTTTCCGTAGCCTTGGTTGCCGCTCCCTTGTTACGAGTAGTTCTCGACCTAGAGCTCTGCTCACCGGCCATGGCAACGACGGACGAAGAAGAAGCACTTATGAGGAGGAAAGGTAGCGTAATTTTCGATTAGGTAGTTCCCCTTTTTATAACCTAAGTACTAGCAGTAGTACTAATACCTGCATAGTGGGAACACGTTCAAGTTTGGTACGTACTAGTAGGTGTGAGCAGGCTTTCGAATGTGATGGGAACAAGGTAAAGATTAATTGATGGTTTTGGTTTCGAGGCCCGAAACGGCTCCCGATGAGTTTAGCGGAACATAAATTTCAAGTACTACATTGCTAAAATGCGTAAATATTATGTTACTGTCAAAAATTGGCACAAAATACGAAGGAGACCAGTGGAAGTACTGCTAGCAACCCACAATTTAACTACTCGCATGCGCGCAGTGGAGTAATAATGTCTTTCTTTCGCCCTCATGTCCACTCAATTTGCATGCGCTGTATTAATTGACCATCAATGAAGTGAACGACTTTACATGCGTCAAATTATCACATGGAGTGGATCTTAGTACAAAATTGCATCCGCCCGTGTACCCGCGTGTGCATGCGAGGGAATGAGTGCGTGCGTGGCATGCGTGCACATCTTCGCTTCGTGCATGTACCGCCAGTATGGCTCAAGGAGGACGAGTACATTCTTCTGGAACCAGCAGCATGTCACTGTGATCAATCCACGCAAGGAGGTCGCGACAACGCCTCCACATGTGCCATGTGGCATCATGAACTATAAGAGAGACACTGTGTAGCGTGCCATTGGTATTCTAATTTACGTGTTTTGCACATACTCGAAGTACTAGTAAGGTACACATGCATTGCACGCATCAGATTTTGCAACCAAATTATGAATAAATACCACACTATAGCATGTAAGCTCTGAGTCATATATGCCTGATGTAGCCCTTCGTTTAATTCTTATAGTTCATCTCATTCAAAATCAATTAGTTTTTATAAAAAATCTAAGAACGCGGGAATATGAAAAACATGGGATTATAGTGGAATGTCGTCTTGAATCCTACAGGATTGTACGAGTGTTTGTTTGTGCATAGAAAAAATGCAGAATTCTTTCAAAGAGGTTTGAGTGGATGGGATGTTTCCTATGAAATCTAGTGCAAATGAATCATATGGAAAATTTCCTATGGTTTACAATCCTACGAATCAAACAACCAAGATAGGAAAAATTCCTAATGATTAGAATCCTCCAAAATTCCTTTCAGAATCCTTTGAATCAAAGAAGCCCTTAATCTATTTCATGATTCATGGAATTGTGCGCTGTAAAGCATAAAGTAAAAACAAATAATGGCAATTCAACTAGAAAAAAAGTTTGGGCAGTTATGATACGGAAGATTCTAGAACAAAAGAGAACCACCGTTGTTTTGAGGTTTGTGCATTATGCTTAAGTTCAACCATGGAGTCTGCTAGATTGTACATGTGGCAAAATCCGGTGGGGGGCTAGAAGATGGTGCAAGGGGCCAAGTGGAGGGAGACTATGAAGCAATGCACAAGTGCGAGATTGATATTTAGAGAGAGGGGACGAGAACGTGCGCTGTTGCACGCAGTGGCGGAGCCATGAAAAATAAATGAGCTAGGGGGCCAAGCATTGCTAATCCTTTACGAGGAGGATCAATTCATGAACTTAAACCATTTTTAACAGCAATTGTCTAATGATCACATTCATATTAGCCTTGATATATAGTGATGTTAGGGGGGCAGGGCCCTTACTGCCCCTTGTCTTCGCCATCATGCATGCGTCTGAGAGATGAAGCGGAAGGCATGGATGATGAGAGGGGGACGTTGGATATATAATTAACATGGGTGTATTAGCTATATATATGTTAATCCTATATAGAGAGGTATAGATTGATTGATGTGGACGTGGGAAAGAGGGTGAGACCTCACTGGATATATCAATTGATCGGTTTGTGTGGAAAACTATGAAAGACCTAGCTATATACACACATACATAGAGGAACATCAATCGTTGTGCATGCATGCATGAGAGATAAAGAATGCCCAATATGATGGAGAGGGGGATGTGTGTGGGTGTGTGCCTTCATGGGAGACCGACCTGAAGAAAAAGATTGCATGTGTGCGATGGATAATGCTGACTGGTAGTGTGTGTGCATGCATGCATGAGAGAAAGTTAGTGGTACAATTATAAAGAGAAGACGACTGTGTGGGTGTAAAAGACTAGGTGAGGTCATAATCAGTGTAAAGTTAAATTCAAATATTTGAATAAGAGATCCTGATGTTTGAAACCCATGCATGCATGAATATAACGGAGATCTGCGCGGTGTGGTTTGGAAATGAGCATGTTGTAATGTATACACATTGAACAAGGTCAGACTGGTTTGAATTTGAGATACCGATGGCAGACATCATTTGGCCATGTCGCATCCGTGCATGGACACACTATTCTAATTGGAGATGATGGGCAGCTTTCGCATCACATATCTATATCTGTACCCTATATATATTATATTTTATATTTTTTTATATTGTGTGCGGGTAACTTTAACTTTGAAAGATGGTCATTGGATGAGGCGAATCCGAAGGTCCAAAGATGGCAAATTTGAGCACTATTGGCCGTTGGATATCATCTAGATTCGACCAGATTTCGCCACATGTATAATCTAGAAGACTCCATGATTGAACTTAAGTATAATGCACAAACATCAAAACACAAGCACTTCTTATTTGTTCTAGAATGATCGGTATCAGAATTGCCCAAATGTTTTTCTACATGATTTGCCATTATTTGTTTTTACTTTATGTCTTACAACACACAATTCCATGAATCTTAAAATAGATTAGCTTTCTTATAAAAACTAGATGATTTTGAATGAAATGAACTATGATAATTAAACGAACATCTACATCATGCATATATGACTCAAAGCTTACATGTTATAATGTGTTATTTATTCATAATTTGGTTGCCAAATTTCATGCGTGTTGAGGTGCAAATTGTCTTTTTTTGGGTACACGTTAAGCTTGTTCTTCCGAAATTTCAAGTCGCGCCTTGTTATGCCGAAAATTCAAGCTAGCGTCTTTGTCTATCATGCTGCGAAACTCCAGCCTCTTCAACCCGCGCCTTTTAGCCCGAAATATTTAAGATATATCTCTGTCTCGTCGTGATCCGACAACTCCCTCCATCTCAACCCACGCCTTGCTATTCCGAAATTACAACGCGCGTGAGAACTCCCACCTCCTGTGAAATCCCGACACGCGAAATACCCGTGGTACCCCTGAACTGAAAGAAGCACCTCAAATCGGTGGGGGTACTTTCATAACTTACCCCACATTTCGGACAAGCGCGTCCCTAAGCCATGGTTCCCTACTTCCATCCCATCCGCCCACCCATTCATACACCAAGGCCGCGAAAACCCGCGACGAAACCCCACACCCTGCTCCGTCTGCCACCCAGCCGGAGCCTCTTCCCCGACGACGTCGTCCACAGCAACACCTCGACGTCCCTCATCCACCGTATTCGTCGATCTCGTTGTCCCACCGGTTCAGCCACCCCGTCCTCCACCTCCAAGGAGCTGCCCTGACGTTCCCCTCATCTTTCACACCACCTCCATTCCCACACCGTCGTCTTCACCTGCACCACCGGAAGAGCATCATCATCACCGTTTCCTCGGATGAAGCTGCGGCCTAATCGGCGCCACCGAAGAGGTTGTACACTAATCGCCGCATTTTCTTCTTGATTTGATCTCACGGTGCTGCCGGCGCTCGGTCCCGAGCCGACACGGCGCGGCTCCATCCACGGCGGCATCGCCGGCCACTTCCTCCATGGTGTCGCTCCCTCGGTGGCAACATCCACATCAGTAGGAGTTGCTGCTGCTTTAGCTCTCGCTCGTGCTGCTGCTCTGCTCTTTCTCTCGGTCCCCTGCCTGGTCTACTCTTGCTATTGCTCTTGCTCGCACTGCTGCTCTCGCTCTTGCTCTCTGTCCCCTGCCTGGTCTGCTCTTGCTATTGCTCTTGCTCGCGTTGCTGCTCTCGATCTTGCTCTTGCTTGCGATGCTGCTCCGATTTAGCTACACTTCAGTCGACTGAATTGACTTTTGGGTCAGTCAATTTTCAGGGGGTGGGGGAGGGGGCTTGCC
>NC_041387.1:669066602-669107324 GCF_002162155.2 Triticum dicoccoides | reverse complement strand
GAAGAACCAGCCGTAGCAGGGAGGGGGGCTCGCCGGAGAGGTACCCCACTATCTATCTTAGGGTTCAGGGTGGGGCGGTGGTCGCCGGCGGTGGCGGGGCGTTGGCGGGGCGGTGGTGTGGGATCGCTGGAGAAAAAGCTCGGCATGGGGGGGGCCTAGAGGGATGGCTGGGGCGGCGGTGGACCGGTAGTGGGGAGTGTTTTCGGGGCAGGCGGGGCGGCGCACCGCCGGCCGCGGGCGGCGGGGGGCTGCTGTTTGGCCGGTGGTGGCTGGCTGCTCAGAGGGGTGGAGGTTGAAGATGAACCGTAGGCCCTTGATTTCGTATCCAATGGCTGCAAAATCGACTGACCAGAGATGAAAAAGTTAGTCGACCGACGTGTAGCCTCACCTTGCTAGTGCGTTCAGTTTCGGCAGCAAAATTCAGTTTCGACAGCAAAATTCAGTTTCGATAGTTAAGTTCAGTTTCGACAGTTAAATTCAGTTTCGACAGTTAAGTTCATAGATGAGTGGCTGATGTATTTTACATCTAGCACTTTGTGGTTATGTATTTTACGTCATGTATTGGAGATGCTATTAGAATTCCACTCAGGTTAACGTTGTTCGTTGTCTCTCTTGTCCTGCTTCAGCCTCGGCGTCGTACAACTCACCAGAGCTGTTCCAACGACGAAACCCTCCATCACAGCGGAGCAGTACCTCGGGCTCCATCTCCAAACGCCTAAGATCTTCTTCCCCTCCTCCACAGCCAAGTCAGTCGGAGCATCCTCACCGGCCAACCCAATTACGCTGAGATCGACATGGCTTCGCCAAAGAGGTTGTACACTTGTTGCATCTCTTTTTTACTCTACATGTTATATATATTGTCCACTGAGCACTCGTAGTAACGGGAAATATGATTATTTTATCCTACTATATGACAAGTAGTAAGGTACCAGACAACTTAGCTATCCGTGATGGACTCTCTTAAACGCCATCATTATTTATCTCTGCGTGTTTGAGATGTGCATTTGTCGATGGGCCTGGGAGTTGAGCTAGTATTGTAGTGGCATGGGTCCAAAGTAATACAAGTAGCACAAAAACATTTTTTTAGTGTAGGATTTTCCTTGCTCAAGCCTGCCTACTAGAATCGCCAGTGCTTGAAAGGAAAAGTGAATGAAAAACATAGGAATTGGAAAGTTTCCTATGGTACTACTTTTCATGAATTTGGTGCAAAGGAATGGAGCAAAGGAAAACTGTAGGATTTGTTCCTTTAGTGTCTCCTTGAAAGAAAAACCGTACGAATTCTAATTTCCACTTCTCGTCCTTTTCATATTGCTATTCATCAAGCACAATACTAAGAGATAGTAGCATAATAGCATTATAACCGTACATTTTCTTCTGGTTTGACTTAATCTCACCATGCTTTTTTGCATCCTGTGATCTCCCAATTGTTGTGAATCAAACACCTAGATTGGCAGAAATCCTATGTTTTTAAATTCTCTATTTTGCACGTGCATTCCTATCATATTCCTGTCTATTTCCTATCCCTGCATTGTTAGAATCCTCAAATTCAAACAATCCCTTACTCAATTACTTCTGTTACAGATATGTGTCAAAGAAAACCTTGTGTGGTTTGTCCTGCTCCTGCGGTGTTGTGTTCCACCCCAGCTCAGCTGCTCCAATGATGGAAGGGTTCACCACAGCAGGAATTCGCTCTCCAGACTGTCTTTCGCCGCCTCAGATCTTCTTCCCTGCCGCCGGCAGCCACGACAACTGCATTACCATCATCAACTGAGCAGATGACCTTGAGGACTACAAGGGTCCGCAAGAGAGGTCGCACTCTTCTGTGTCTGCTTACATTATGCGTCGCTTAATATGATGACATGCTACATTATCATCGTGTTCACCTATTAGACTCCGAGGTCCAAACTAATGCTGAAACTTGAGTTTTTAAATGGTTGTGGGGTACATATTGGGGCAGCAATCAGTACTATCTGTCTACTATCTGGTTAATCTCTGGTGTCTACTATGAGTTTCATGTCCGATGCAAACAAACATTAAAGGAGCCACTATCTGTATTTTTTAACTAAAGCTATTATCTGCCTGCTATCATTGGTTTTGGGTCTATCCACAGTTTGCTACCATCACTCTGGATTTGTGCATGCACTCCTTACATAATCTCACTATGTTTTATTCCTATGCATGCCAGTTATTTTACACAATGGAACTGATCATGTGGAGCAAAAGAGACGAGCCTTGTGTGGCAATAAAATTTCATGCAGACGTCATTCCATGGTGGGCGCAAAGGCAGCCCACCCTCCACCCATTTCGGATCGTAATCAAGAGGAAGATAACTGTTCTGAGGGGGATTCAAAAGGAGAAGACCACTCCTATTTACCCCATGAGGTCTTCGCTCTAACTTGGCATGCTGATGTTGGTAATATCATGCAAATGTGCCTTGCATTGCTTACTGTATACATTAAAGATGTCATCTGCTTAGTTTAGACAAGCTTTGTGTCAATGCCATCTGTTTAGTTTCTTTATCGTATATGTGAATCATGCAATGCCATCTTGTTAGCCAGGCATCATATATGTGAATTTTGCAATGCCACCCTGGTTAGCCAGTCATCTTATATGTGAAATATATCATGCCATCATTTTTTTATTACATGTTAAATTTTTCAACAATTTTAGTACATTCAATTACTCTTCCTGTGCATCAGCCATTCGGCACGGTCATGGAAAAATATGGAGTGGAAACAAGGTCTTCAGAGCAGACAATGCTATCTGACGAAGCGCATCTCTTGCTGGTTACCGATAGCTCCTCAGAGGAGGATTCAGAGACAGATGACCAGTCATATCCCCCCCCGAGGTGCATGCCCTAACTTGGCAGGGTTGTGTTGCTCATATCGTGTGTATGGTATCTTGCATTGCTATGTCATTTGCTTAGTTTAGACATGCTTTGTGTGAATGCCACCTGTTTAGTGTCTAATTACCATATGTGTGAATTATGCAATGCCATCTTGTTGCAAGACATTATATATGTGAATTATGCAATGTTATCTTGTTGCAAGGCATTATGTATGTGAATTATGCAATGCCATGCTGTTTAGGCAAGCGTACTATATGTGAATTATATCATGCCATCATTTTTTTGTATTTCTCATTGCTTTTATCGACAATGTTTGTATATTCAACTGCTCTTCTTGTGCATCAGCCATTTGAATTGGTGATGGAGAAATCTGGAGTGAAAACAAGGTCTTCAGATCAGACAATGCTACCTGCTGAAGCAGATATCTTGCTGGTTACAGATAGCTCTTCAGAGGAGGATTCAGAGGCAGATGACCAGTCCTATTACCCCCCCTGAGGTGTATGCTCAAATTAGGCAGGGTTATATTACTCATATAATGCATATGTTGTATTGCAATGCTCAGTTTTTACATCATATACGCAATATTGAATGCCATCTCCTTAATTCACACATCATATATGCGATTGCCCTCTTCTCACTTCCTTAGTATATAAATCATATATTTGAATTATGTCATGCCATGATGTTTACATAGACAGCATGTATCTAAATTATGGCATGCCAACCCATTTTCTAAAGACATAATATAGTAATATCATCTCATCCTGTTTACATAGTCATCATATTTTAAATTATGTCATTCTATCCGTGAATTATATCATGCCATCATGTTTCCATCGACGGCATGTCTGTGATTTATGGCATGCCAACCACTTTAATAGACACATCGTATAGTTATATCATGTCATCAAGTTTACATAGTCATCATATTTTGAAGTATGTCATTCTATCCTGTTTAGTTAGCCATCATACATGTGAAATTGTGTCATGCTATCCTGTTTAATTAGCCATCATATATGTGAAATTATGTCCTGCTATTCTGTTTGCTTAGAAACATAAATGTGAATTTTTCATGCCCTGTTTTCTTCCCTACTATCCGTTGCACCTGTCTATCTTACAATGTCTGTACATTCATTTACTTTTCTTGTTTATCAGCCATTTAAATTGGAGGGAGTGATGGCAGTATCTGTGGGAGTAAAAACACAGTCTTTAGATAAGATCGTGCTACCTGTCAATGCAGATAGAACCACGGTTGTACTTGCCCAAGAACCAGCCCCACCACACATAACCCACACGCATGCAGATTGTACCCCTACCCAGTTGGACAGAGAACCAGCTACACCCCTTCTAACCCCAACCCCAGCAGATAGACACCCGGTTCCCGTTGACACGGCACCATCTCCACCACATAGCACCCAAACACGAGCAGTTGGCAACTGCAGTGCCCAAATCACGAGGACCACCACTCCGAACCCGAAGTCAACGGTTAAAGCAGAAGAAGAATTGTTCTCAGGTTAGGTTCCATAGCTATGGTTCATACTACTTTTCTCTTGCATCACTGTATTTACTGATACCAACTAATTTCAAATTTGAAGGATGCAATTGAAACTCCAATGGTGCAACAGGTATGTTTTAAACCTGTTTCTTCAACGTGTTTGGCTGTTTGCTGTTGTAACTTGCTCTATGTTGATTTCAGTTTCAATTGAGTAAACAGTTATGTTCTCATGCCATGCACATTACAAGTGTTGTTATTGTTGTGTAGTTTCCCACACTTATATTCTGTCTATGCTGCTTTGTCTTAAATAGATATGATTCGAACTGTATCTATCTTGATTTGGCAACATAAACTAGAATGATATAGACCATACAGTGACCACACTACATAGATATATGTTTGTTTCATGTTGTTATCCTGTCCACCTTACTACTGAACTGGTTTACCAAAATGAGTTTCATATACTACATTGTAAACCTGAGATGTGTTTGTTCGTTTCTCTTTTAGAACGCGGATAAAATATTGGAGAAGAGTACCCTATTATGCAATGGTAAAGGAAGTGATGCAGATAAGGTTCAAGATAGTGATACATCCCTGTTGGTCTCCAAGAAAGCTGATAAAAACTATATTGAACACACTGAGACAACCCCAAAGTCATGTCTTGATGTAGTGTTCGAGTTACTGGCTACCACTCCTGGCACCAGCTCTTCGAACTCGTTGCCTGAATCAGTTTGGCTTCTTGAGTCTCAACTTCAAGTTGAAAGACATCGATCAGATGTTATGCGATAGGAAGCCGAAGGACTAAGGAAAACCCTGCAGAATTCAGATGCATACTTTCTGGTGCAACAGCAAGTGCTGGAGGACTTAAGCGCCAAACAAGAGAAAGTTAATAAGCTTGCTAAGCATCTTGCCAGCATTATGGGTACCCAGGATATTGTTTCTTGAGCTCTTCTAAAGTGGTTTCAGTTCTGGACTTGTTTTGCCGCGGCGTTTATATGCTGTTGTGTTCCCTATATTTGCACTGGTGGCGAACTTTGATGCCCAGTGGATGTAATATGTGTAATAGCCGTGATAGCCTAGTGTAAGTTGCTTGCTTATTTATTTCCTTGTTGTCTTGTTTATTTGTTTGCTTGTAGTCAGTGCAGTTCTTTTTCGGCGGTTTGCTAGTGGCTGCAATAACCTATTTTTTAAAACTAGGCCACAATAACCATGGGCTAATATTTACTATAGTGACACTGGGCCTCTTACGGGCCGTAGAAACAGTGGGCCTTCTACGGGCCGTAGAAAAAGTGGGCCTTCTACGGGCCGTATCATCAATGGGCCTTATACGGGCCATATGATCGATTGGCCAAACATGGGACAAACAGACTGCATTCTGGCCGTAAACGGGCTAGAGTTGGAATCGTCCGTTCATGGGCCAACCATAACGGGCCATCGTTAATAGGCCGTATTTGATGATGCTATGAAAACGGCCCAATGTATTAACGGGCCACAAATGGGCCGACTGTAACCACGGGCTGAATTTGGCCCACAAGCAGAAAATGACAATAACGGGGTGTAAGTAAACGAATGCTGGAAATGAGCCCAAGAATAAATGGGCTCTGAGAAGGCCGAAAGATAACATGGGTTGGAAACGGCCCAACGGAATAACGGGCCGTTAATGGGTATAAAGTGATACACTGTTCTTTACGGGCCAGTTTCACCACAGGCCGTTAATGGGTGTAAAGTGGTACACTATTCATTATGGGCCAGTTTCACCACGGGCTGTTAATAGGCCAAGAGTTACATAGGGCCGAAAGACGTCATGGGCCATACATGGGCCAGAAGTGAAAATGGGCTGGAATCATATTGGATGGCCCAGATGACACTACTGGGCCTAATTCGAATAGGGCGTAATGGGCCTTGGGTTAGCAGGCTGTAAATGGGCTATATGCGAACAGGCCGTTAATAGGCTTTCCATGGGTCGGCCCACCACCTTTTGACCAAGTTAAACGGGTCGGGCTTTTCACAGGAATGGGCCTCTGTTGGGCCATGTCATGTGTCGATGTATCATAGGCGCCTTCTGTCCAATGAGTGGATGACATCTGTCCCAGCGATGAGCCGACACGTGTTTCCTCCAGCCAATGATGATTTTACACGTGGAAAATCCCCATTGGTCAGGGCTGTTAACGGGTTATCAGATCCAAAACCCGACCCGATAGCTTAACGGCATTCCGTTACGATGGATGCCACGTGTCGGTCACCCTTGACGAAAGCACTTCTTTGACGCGTGATTTATCATCATGGAAGTGGACACTTCCATGATGATAATTTTGGTAATGTCATGGAACACTTCTATGACAGCACAGGTATGACTATCTTGATTCCGTCATAAAATCGTCATGGATGTACATGCATGACAAACAACGCGACCTACTGTGACGAACACGTATCATCACGGAAGTGTATTTTCACTACAACAGGACCGTACATATAGCAACGCATTTTTCCGTATCTAAAAGTCCATATATGCGTTGTTAGGGTCTTTACCAACGGTTTGGGATGTGTAGCCTTATCCAGTGTTGCTAGCACATAATGCAACAGTTATACTTCCGTTGGTAAAAGGAACCGTTGCAAGAATACAACACATAAAACCAACTTTTACAACACTCATATATGTTGGTGGTTCATGTACATGAATTCAAATTTATCTACAGGATTGCAACCCTTCAGGTGTTTTACATATAAAATGTGAATAATATTTTATATATTGCCAGCAATTAAATTAATACACCACATAATGGTGATAAGTATGTACATCAAGTCGGAAGAAAAAATATACGCACGAGAGGAAGAAATCATATATTGAAAAAAATGTGGGATTACAATAGTTGATATTACAGGAGGAATAACATCCAAATGTGATGCATAATCTGAATATTCTCTTGACAGTAAAACTTAAACTGAAATCATCCATCAACATCCCTACAACTTAACTAAAACTAAACAAAGGAACATCATCCAACAGGAAAAGCATGCCTACAACTAAACTAAAACTAAAAACAGCCATCATCGTCATCATCATGAACCGGAACATCATCATCATCCTTGCAGTATACTTGCCACGCACCCATATAATTGTCTATATATCTTTTGAATCTACAAACAAAATAACAAAATGAACTATTAATACACGATGCATTGACATGATGCAAATAGTGATGGGTTTCCCAGCAAATAAGAAACATTACTTCTTACAATGGGTCATTACTTTCGAAACATTGGTTGCCCGCATAGATTACAACTATTACAAAGAAAAGTTGCGACCTGAAAGTATTCCCTTACAACTCAATATACTACTTCAGGTCAAAAAAACAAACATAAACAGACTAGGAGAAAAATAAATAGATGTGGTTGTGGCCTAAAAGCAATCCACTAATAACATAGTACCTACTTAGTTGACAGATTAAAAGCACAATAGACACTGCTTGTATGGAACAGCGCAAGCGACATAATTGGAAATTCAGCAATTTATGAACCATGACAGCAAGAGTTCATGTGGGTAATTCAGCAATTTATGAATCAAAGTGGTATGAGCTCAGTTGTCAGTTTAGCAATGTACTCCCTCCGTCCCAAAATGTAAGACGTTTTTTGACACTCTCATAGTGTAAAAAAGTGTCTTATATTTTGGGACGGAGGGAGTACAAATCAAAAGGGCAAGAGCATCTAAGAAGAACATTACTTGCATTTCCGTCTTCACAAACAGTTAACATATGGAGATAGCAGACAGTTACCAGAACCATGACTACGAACACTCCTGTATCTTGGAAAAATCTACTAACAGCACCAGCCGTCCATGATGTCGCCTCCATCTCAGTAGTGCTGGAACGGATGAGTGCAGCGCCTCACATTAAATTACACACAACAATAGGTACACCATTGGCGAGACAGGAGTACGTAAATAATTGAATAAGAGCAGAAAAGGAGGCTGAAAAGTGGTTAGAGCTAATCTAAGGAATAAAGGAATAAATAAATAATCACCTCAACGGAAATAGTCTTAGTTGAAGGTAAAACTCAATGATGTACTATGAATGTAGAGACTGGCACATTGAAAACCACCGAATGGCATTGAGTATTTCTTTCTTCGGAAACCTGTGCACAAACAAACAGTGAGCCTCTAGTTAACGAATGACAAATATGATGATTAACAGTGAGCCGCTGTCGGTGTATATGTGCGTGTGCTTGCTGCAAGCTTGTATATGAATGTTTGCACATGAACATGCATAAAGCTCAGGTGTGGGTTGCATCTAAGTGGGGTATTGGGATTCAGTTTTATTTTCACTATGATGTACAGCGGTAGTAGATACATGCTTTTTTTAGATTAGTAGATAAGTACTTGGTATAGATGAATCCTTTGCATTGACTTGACCCAAGTGCATATATAATAACTGCTTGCTATGAGAGCTGTGGCGGAGCGTGACCAAAACACAAGAGGGGGCCAAATCCATCTAAAAACACACAATATGCATGAAAAAGCTACTCATCATATAACATGTGTAAGCGATAACTTGTAGGGATCCCATAATTATATGTTGTTTCCATTGTTTCTATATATCTAAATCAAGAATTTATAATGCATCAAACTTTCCAGCATTTAACTGATGCAGTGGACATCTATATGAATAAATTATTATCACACCTCGCTTCTCAGTTACTCTCTCCGTTCCAATAAAAAAATAGGACATACACTTTCCGTAGTAAACTAACCAAGAAATTAGCAAGGCAAGCACGAAGCACCAACCAGCAGTGTCCAAGGCGTTTGGTTTCAATCAACAAGGAACCGCAACCCAGCAAGAGGATTAAGGTCCAGTGCGCACTAGTGTTGGTGCGTCCACCGTCCGGCATGGTGGCTTGCCGGCGTCAGCGGCGTGCAGCTCCAAGCCTCCAACCGATAAGAAGGGGATACACAAGTCAATAAATAGGAGGAGCCAAGGAGGTCATCAGACAAATAGACGAGTTCGCAATGGTCGGTCGCTCAAATCATGTTAGCGGACGAAGAGCGACCGATGGTTCACAATAGCTGTGGCCTGGTAGTGATCTAGCCCTGCAGTAGCAGTCTATCAGAGCCATGGAGAATCAGGGATGGACACTATTCCTAGACTGCTACTGGGCATTATCTCCTGGGTTGTGCTAAAGTAGTGAATATACCTAGTATAAAATTCTTTTTGTAATTTTGGAAGGCGGGGTCGTGGCCTAGTTTCGCCTCCACTACCCTCCGACAGTGTATGAGAGGACAATCACATAACCATATGACAAGAAAATGTGTACTATCTTATTTATAAGTGTTCTGAATCATATCAACAGCACCAAAGCAACATCATAGAAGAAACAATGTGGATTATTAATTCACCTGCTCACTAAACACAAAGGTGTACGTGCTTTCCCCAACAGGTCCACGTCCTCTAGTATTTCAGCTGGACATGAAAGCCACCATCAGCAAGCTACTACCTCCACCTAAATAACCTGACCATCAGACTCCTGAAAAGTGTGAAATTGCAACAAAAACTTTGATTAGTAACTCATCAAAACTGCAATACAGAGACCTATTAAAACTGATCCCTCCTTAAATATTGTAACTCTAGTAATAGACTATTTAATATGGGGTCTGCATATATGAAGTAGTGCTTCTCTACATAAAAATAGAAAGGATTAAATAGATGAGTTAGAAATTAGCAGCGTATAAGAATTTTTCAAATTTTGATGCTCCATTGATATCTAATAATTACTAATTTAATAGAATAGCAATTAGTGCATAAATGTAAAACAACGGAGATCGGAAGTCAGTCTGTAGGCCCATCAGTGTTCGTCAATGAATTGCACAAGGGCCAAACTTTTTTGACAGGGATTAGCTGCAATAGAATCGGGGGTGCATACCTACACGTCTACAGGAGAAGAAAAGAGCAGAGGTTATAGTAAGGGGAAGAGAGAGAGGATGAAGCCATGGGAGGGGATTCACTCACCGGACGAGAGGACGACATGTCCACCGGCGCCGGAGCCGACGCCCGAAACCCTAGCCATCGGGGGAAGGTCGTGGGTGGGCTTTGGTAGCTGCTACCGTCGCATCTAGCCGCATGGGAGGGCGCCGCGGTGTGAGGGGACGTCGGGCTGTGCTTCGTGATGGCGGGATTCATCGAACGTCGCCTGAATCAGACGCCGCAGATGGCGCAACGAGGAGCTGCATCAAGAGAGAGAGGTGGGATGTGAGAGGGATAAGTGTGCGGGTGGGTGATGCGGCGGACCCGGTAGCCTCCAGAGCTGCGAGGTCGGAGGAGGGCAGGGGAGGGCCGGCGGCGAGGTGGGAGGAGGAGGGTGACGAGGAAGTTGGTGGCCGCGATTTGGGAGAGAGGAGGGGCATCGGGGGATCTGTTTCTCGCGCATCCCTCTCTCCTTTCCTGGTTTTTTTTGCATATGTCCCACGACAGGGTCAAGAGATGCAAATCTGCAACGCATATTTGCAACCTTTAATATGCATATCTATTGTGAATTTTACAACGTATAGCTAAAATGTTGTAGAATGTGTGTTGCTTTATAAGGGGTATTCTTGTAGTGTTTTTTTGTAGTGGTATGTCGATGAACACAAGAACATTCTGCGCTCCAAACACCCGGAGTAGTGTGACGACTGGACTACACGTGAACACATCAGGACTTTCGGCAGTTGGTTGCAAACACGTCTCAGGGGCGACAACACTATTTCTGATGTGTTGTACTCGTTGGCTAGGGGACCATCTTCGAGTGTATTGACTTACGAAGGGTACGAGATAAATGGGAATACATTTTACATGATCGCCCAAGATCAAAAGAGCACCAACCAAAACAGCGGTGTCCTCTTTGATGCTGCAACCAAGAGGGGAAAGGACACATATTATGGTTACATAGTGGACATATGGGAACTTGACTATGGACATGATTTTAAGGTCCATTTATTTCAGTGCAAATGGGTCAATCTGTCAGGAGGCGAGGTACAGGTAGACCCACAGTACGGAATGACAACAGTGGATCTGAACAATCTTGGGTACACAGACGAACCATTCATCCTAGCGAATGATGTGGCGCAGGTTTTCTATGTGAAGGACATGTCTACCAAACTAAGAAAAAGAAAAGATAAGGAAGAAAATACATCATACGATGAGCCAAAGCACCACATAGTTCTTTCAGGAAAAAGAGACATCATGGGATTGGAGGGCAAGACAGACATGTCAAAAGATTATGAAAAGTTTCATGAAATTCCTCCCTTCAATGTCAAGGCTGACCCAAGCACCCTGTTAGACTATGAATATTATCCATGGTTAAGGCATAATAAGCAAAGGACACAAGCGAAGAAAAAGTGAAGACTTTCTATCCACAACTATTATGATGATTCCTTTGATCTAGAATATCACTGCAGTTACATGTGAAGAAATGAAATGCCTTTTGTAACAGATGAGTTTCTGTCCGAAACCCTGATACTTCGAAAGAGATTGTCCCTTTTGTACGAAGTGCATCTAGTTTTTGCCATAACCCTCTCAAGTTTTTAGCACATGCTATGTGGGTGAAATGATGATACCATGCCAACTTTCAACCTTTTCAGAGTTCATTTGTAGTGTTTTTTAATTTCAGGGTCATTCAGCTCAAAAAAACCAGTAAATGCATGAAAAACAACAAATGAAGTCAGAACATGTTGAAAATTTATGATGTGGATTTTCAATTGTGCATTTTGAACACACACAAAATCTGGAGTTCAAATAAATTTAAAAAAATGAAACCCATTTGTAACATATGAGTTTTCGTCCGAAACCTCGATACTTCGAAAGAGATTGTCCATGTTGTACAAGACGTGCATCCAGTTTTTGTCATAACCCTCTCAACATTTTAGCAAATGCTATGTGGGTGAAATGATGATATCATGCCAACTTTCAACCTTTTCAGAGTTCATTTGTAGTGCTTTTCAATTTCAGGGTCATTTACCTCAAAAAAATCAGTAAATGCATGAAAAATACCAAATGAAGTCAAAAAAGGTTGAAAATTGATGATGTGGCTTTGAATGGTGCATTTTGAACACACAAAAAGTCTAGAGTTCAAATAAGTTCAAAAAATGAAATGCCTTTGTAACAGATGAGTTTTCGTCCGAAACCCTAATACTTCGAAAGAGATTGTCCATTTTGTACACAAAGTGCATCCAGTTTTTGCCGTAACCCTCTCAACTTTTTAGCACATGCTATGTGGTTGAAATGATGATACCATGCCAACTTCCAACCTTTTCAGAGTTCATTTGTAGTGCTTTTCAATCTCAGGGTCATTTATCTCAAAGATTGAACTAATAGCAAAAAGAATGAACTAATAGCAAAAAGAAAGAACTAAAAATAATCAATTAAAATATTCTATTATGATCAACTAAAACAAAACTTTAATATTCTTCAATAGCAAAAAGAATCAACTAAAAAGCTTTTATAAAACTCTAACAGCAAAAGGAATCAACTAAAAAGCTTTTATAAACCTCTAGTATTTTTGAAACTAAAATATATAAAAATTTATGCAACTAAAATTATCAAAGTATTTTCTATTAAAATCTTTAATGGGAAAAAGAATTTTCATAAATAATTTTTTTGTTAGAAACTTTAATAGCAAACTAAAATAACAAAAATCTGTTTTTGATTAAAACAGACATTTAAAATAACCTAAAAATTTACCAAATTGAATATAATGATAAAACACAATAATATTAAATGGCAGGAAAAAGAATCACTCAAAAATCTATTTTTATAGTAAAGTTATTCACAAACTAGTGATTCACACAAATTTAAAAGAATTCAAATTTAAACTATTCAAATTTGAAAATTAATGGCACTAACAGAAAGTCCATATTTTTTGTGACCTAACAGCAAAAATATTCAAAAAAATAAATAAATAAAGAAAAAACAGAAGAAGAAAAAAGCCACCTACTTGGCCACCACGGCCTGAATATATATGACTAGAAACCCAGCAATTTGGGCCAGGATTCAGGCCCGCGGAAGGCCCACAGGCATAGCAGTGTGAGATTAGGCCCGTAGGCCTACAGTTCAGAGGAGTTCAAGAGAGATGGCGGGGCAGAGCTTATAAACCACTTTGGACGCGTCTCAGCTAGCCAGGTGGGACTAAACATCCCACCGCACCGCGACTATGCCAGGCGCAGGCCATTGGTCCCAGTTGGTGCCACGAACCGGGACCAATGCAGCCCTTTGGTCCGGGATCGTGGCACCAATCGGGACCAATGCCGACCTTTGGTCCCGGTTCGCGCCACCAACCGGGACCAAAGGTCTCTGCTTCCCGTCCTTTGGACTGCTGAAAAGAGAACTTTGGTCCCAGTGGTGGCACGAACCGGGACAAAAGGTGGGCATTAGTCCCGGTTGGTGCCACGAACTGGGACCAAAGCTTCATGTATATAAGAAACACTTGTGAAAATTTTCATTTTCATCTCGCAGTTCCCCCCGGCGACGCCTACCTCCTCTACGCCGTTAGGTTGCCCTGACGCCGTCGCCCGTGCCCCTGCCCCGCCCCGAGCCCACGCCGATGTTGTCCGCTACCCACGCCATCGCCGTGCGCCGCCCCCGAGCGCGCCCCTGCGCCCTTGCCCGCCCCCATCGTCGCTGTCGTCGCCGGCTCCCTCGTGTGCCGCCCCCGCCGTCGCCCTCGCTAGCCGACGATGTCCGCCGCCCCCGAGCGCGCCCGTCCACGCCCCTGCCCCGGCCACGCGCCCCCACCGTTGCGGTGGCCGACGCCCTCGCTGGCCACCCCCGCTGTGAGCCGCTGCCACCTCGGCTCTGTTCAGAGCAATTTTTTTCATATATTTACTTTTTTGTTCATTTGTGTATTAATTTTTTGTTCATAGCTTTTTTGTGCATATATATAATGTATATATGTATGTGGTAGCTATATGATGAATGGATGTGGTTATATGTAAATTGTTCATAGCATTTTTCCCATATATGTATTAATTCTTTTATTTAGGTTCTTAGATATCGATTTTAGGTTAGTGCATTTTAGGTTAGTTGATTTAGTGCATTTTAGGTTAGTATGTACTGTTAGTGCATTTTAGGTTAGTAGATTTTAGGTTAGTGGAGAGGAAAAAGGAAAATAGGGAAAAAGAAAAAAAAAGAGGAAGAAGGAAGAAAAAGAAAAGGAAGGAGAGGAAAAAGGAAAATAAGAAGAGGAAGAAGGAGAAGAAGAGGAGAAAAAAAAAGAAGAGGAAGAAGAAGAAAAAAAAAGAGGAGAAGAAGAAGGAATATAGGAGAAGAATAAATAGAATAATATTATTCTATTTTTTTATCCTCTTTTTTTCTTCTATTTTTTCTTCTTCTCCTCTATTCCTTCTTCTTCTCCTCTTATTTTTTCTTCTTCCTCCTCTTCTTATTTTTTATCGGGAACGAGGGTGTCGAGGATCGTCGAGCGGTCGAGGGTCGGGAACTAGGGTAGAGGGTCGAAGGTCGCCGAGGGGACGAGGTTCGAGGATCGCCGAGGGGTCGAGGGTCGAGGGTCGTCGAGCGGCCGATGGTCGGGAACTAGGGTAGAGGGTCGAGGGTCACCGAGGGGTCGAGGTTCGAGGATCACCAAGGAGTCGAGGTTTGAGGATCGCCGAGGGGTCGAGGGTCGTCGAGGGGTCGAGGGTCGAGATTTATCAAGAATGCCCCCATTATATATGTCATGTTGTCTGTCAAAGTATTAAAGAAATCCATGGCTACATCATTTGCCGGAAGTAAGAGCATCTCTAGCAGACCCCGTATAAGTGGTCAACCCCGCATATTTTTTGCGTTCTACAGTTTTGGTCGAAAAAAGTGTCCAGAACAGAAACTATAAAAGTGGTCCAATCCGTAATTTTTTTAAGGGCCACCAAGAATGCACACCCGAAACCCTTATATTTGGACGTTGGGAGGCCGAACCTAAGGGGCCCCGTATACCGGTCAAACCTCGTCGGAGAAAACACACCGCCGTGGAGTTTGCCGGAATTCGCCCTAAACTCACCGGAATTCATCACTACACACCTAAAAAGGACGCTAGACACCGCAATCGATTGTCGCCGGTTTGAATTGGACGAGGTCGACATCATCGTGGCCTCAGCCTGGCCGCCGGAATCCTCCCAGCGCGACAAGCAAAGGGGCACGGCTCGGCCGGCGCGGCTGGCAATAGAGCAAGGCGCGGAGGACGGAGGCGGCGGGGCGTGGCCGGCGAGGCTGGGCGCAGCAGGCGTGGTGACGGGGCGCGGCTGACGGGCGACAGGGCATGACCGGCGGGCGATGGGGTACAACCGGCGGGCGACGGGACACGGCCGGCAGGGATGGGACGCGACCGACGGGCGACGGGCACGGCTGGCGGGCGACGGGGTGTGGCCGACGGGGTTGAGCGTGACTGGCGTGGCCGGCTGGGGGAACGGGCGGCAGCAGCCAGACTTGAGGAATGAGCTCTTTATCCCAGTTTTATAGTATTTGTTCGGTCTTAGCTAAAATGAACCCTTAAAATGCACTTTTTCCAACCTGTATCTCAGTTTTACAGTTTGCGATTTTAAGGGGTTTGCTAGAGATGCTCTAACAGGCGTATGATGCTACGAAGCTCTTCAAAGTTGTTTTGGAACGGAGTTCCGGATAGAATAATTCTCTTTTCGTACGAATTTCAGCAAAGGCCTTCCAAATAGTGATATTCGGAAGGCTCTTGCTGAACTTCGTACGAAAAAGCTAATTATCCTATCCGGGACTCCATTCCAGAACAATTTTGGAGAGCTTCATACCATTATGCGCCTGTTACTTCCGGCTAATGATGAAGCCATGGTTTTCTTGAATCCTTTGACACTAGACAACGTGACATATAGAAGGGTAGATGACATCAGGAAAAATATGGACCATTTTCTGCACATCCAGAATGGTGCCATTTTGTTAAATCCCTTGTTTGACATTCATGAGAGAGACAGTCCGGACGTCGGACATTCATGAGAGAACTCCGGTAACTCTTCAACATGAGGGGGGACGTCGATCAACCCCCTCTCACTCGACCAAACCCTAGAAGCGTCGAGGCCACCCCAAACCCTAGAAGTGTTTCCGAGGCCACCCCAAACCCTAGAAGTGTCGAGGCTACCCAAATTTACCGAGTTAAAAGAGTGTTGTCGTCGAGGCCACCCCAAATCCTAGAAGCATTGTCGAGGCCACCCCAAACTGTAGAAGTGTTGATGCCACTAATTAATATTCCTTGTTATGATTAGCTAGCTAGGTCTACGTTTGCCACTAATATATCCATCTCTCATGTTTGTATATTAATTGTCATGTTGTAATATTTGCAGAAACTATGGATCAACAAAGAGACTTGGAAAAAGAACAGTTGTTGGGGGATATAATCTTCGGAGGAGGTGATGTCTTGTCGTTTCTCAACGACACTGGTGGTCTGGAAGAAGAGGATGAAGCAGGCTCTGGTGATCGAACAATGGAGGAGGAAAGTCATGACCATGATGGCTCCGGCGATCGAATACTGGTGGAAGAAGGAGACCGTGATGACGGCTCCGATGACTGAACGGAGTCGGGATCAGCTGTTGCAAAGTCCGGCGAGGTATATATATTAATTAAGCATGTGCTGACTAATTGATGCATTAATTGTTTTGGTATGTACATATATTAACTCTTATTTCTTCATTTATAGCCCTCTGGATCGAGCCAAACTTCGATAACGAGACGAGGCCCGAAGAAAAGGTTGCGCCCGGATGAAAGTTTCACGATCACGGCAATCGCGGATGATGGCCAACTGATTGAACCCAGGCGTACCAAGGATGCATTTTCTGCTCAGTGCGGAGCTATTGTTAGGGACAGCATCCCGATCAGCATCCATCTATGGAATAAGCCTAAGAAAGAAGACCCTCAAGTTTCTTATGTCAGTGAGAGAGAGAAAGATGATATTTGGACCTCGCTGAAGGCAAATTTCACCCTACCGCCAGAGGAGGATCCGAATAAGCCAGTTATAGAGCCACTAGTCAAGGTGTGTGCTCTTAAGAAGATGGCAGATCTACTTAGGAGGTGGAAGAAAGAGTTGAAATCAACGTTTGTCGACAAAGGGAAGACTCCATAATTCACCGGCCAATTTGAGAAGATAAGAGATCACTGGCCTGCATTTGTGGCCTACAAGACATCGGACAAGAGTAAGAAAATGTCAGAGATAAACAAGATAAATGCTGCAAAGAAGCTGTATCACCGTCGCATGCGGTCAGGCGGCTACCTCAAAGCCCGGCCGTTGTGGGACAAAGCTGAGACTGACCTAATTGCTAAAGGGGTCGAACCAGAGACATTGAACTGGCCAGACCGTTCAAGGACTTGGTTCTTCGGGGTTGGGGGAACTTTGGACCCTGAAATAGGGAAGTGTCGTTGGACGGACGAGCAACTTGCAATACCCGTCACGATGCTTCAGGCAGCAATCAAGGCAGCGCAGGAAGGGACGTTCATTCCCAACATAGAGAATGACGAGCTGACTGAGGCCCTCGGGAATCCTGAGCACTCTGGACGAACACGAGGCACATCAGGCTCCATTGCATGGAAGATTGGGTTTCCCTTCGCGGGAGGTTACAAAACCCGTGAGAGGAAGAGGAAACAAGAGTTGAGCGATATATAGGAGCTCAATGCAAGAGTACTAAAGCTAGAGGAACAAGTTGAGAGCCAGCAAGCTGCTGACCAACCATCTCAGCGGCATGAAGCTACCCTGCCATCTCAGCGGAGAAGCAGCGTGGCTTCCACGGAGCTCGTTCAGCAGCCTGAGTTCACAGCTCCTAGCTACCCCGTGGATGCTATCACGGAGGCTCAACATTGCAGCTTATGACGAAATGGCAAAACATCACCTTGAAGGCGGATGTCGGCACTGTTGCACCTCCTCAATCCAACGGAACTTTTCACTGTCGTCCGATTCCACAGGGCTATGCTGTTGTGATGGTGGATGAAGTAATGGAGGGATTTGAGGAGCTCGAGCTTGACCAACCTATAGGTGAAGGGGAGATTCAATTGGGTCTTGCTCTGAAGACTCCATGTCTATGGCAGAAGGAGTACATCAAGCTTCCAAACTGGATGCCTCCGCCTCCTCCTCCTCCTCCGGTGAGTCAGGGCACTCCGCCTCCTCCTCCAGCGAGTGATCAGGGCACTCCGCCTCCTCATCCTCCTCCTCCGGCGCGTGACGGCACTCCGGATCTTTCTTCGCCTCCTCCGACAAGCACTCGGCCTCCTCCGGCGCGTGAGGGCACTACGGCATCTCCTCCGCCTCCTCCGGCACGTCGGAGCACTCCACCTCCTCCGGCGCGTGGAAGAACTCTGCCTCCTCCAACGTGTCAGTGGACTCCGCCATGTCAGCAACGGCGGAAGAGAGAGGTCGCCGCTCCGACGGCTAGCAGTAAAAGCATAGGACGGAAGCAACTCAAATACGGTCCATCTCTCAAGGCTCCAGAAAAGTTACCATATGAGAGGACCGACAATGAAACTAGGACATCATTCGTGCCCAAGTGAGGGACTTTTTTGCACAAAAACCTCCACCTCCGAAGGAAACGATAGATCCGGTGAAAGTGAAGCGGACTATCAATGTCCTGAAGCGACCACCACCGCTTCCGCCGGATTCCAACTATGTGCGCACTATTAGATAGGCATATAAGGAAGCGGAGCGGTCGGGAAGTACTTGCAGTGATGCAAGGTTAGAAGAACAAAGAAGTGGGAAAAAATTCCCCAGCTCGACAAATAGGCGAAGCAAACGTGCCCCTCACTCAAGGTGTATAGCGATCTCGTCGCTAATCATCCAGGGATGGCACCCGGTACCAATCCTGCTGATTACCTGACCGATGATATAGAGTTTGAAACAATGGAGGTGGACGAATTTAGATTCCAGTACGGGCAACCTCTCGTCAAACCTGATCATCATCCTCCTCTAACAACAATGATGCGAAGACTCCATGAATGGTACATGGAAAGATGTCGCCAGTCTGGGAAGCATACTTTGACGATGAGAATTAAAGAGGAGCACAACCTCGTTGGAATGGATATTTTGAATGTTGAATTTGACGAGTAATTCTAGTTATACAATCAAAAGGCCCTCGACAAAACACGCGTGACTTGCTACTATCTGTAAGTACTACTTCTGTAATAATTAAGTCACAATATATAGCTCAGCTCTTTCATTGCATGTATATATAATTATCCTCACTATATTATGCAGGTTGAAGATCATCGAATGCAGAAAAGCAGATATCTATGACATTGGGTTCATTAACCCAAATATCATACATGAATGGATGGTCAAACACAATGTCGCAGAAACCGAGGACAACTTGCTACAATCGTTGCTTAAAATTCAAAATAAAGATAAAATACTCTTTCCTTACAACTTCAAGTGAGTGTTACTGTCTTGTGCATATTCGGTTTCCCTTACTTGAGGTTAATTATAGTAATGTAATTGATAAGTTATGCATGCGTGTGCATATTCCACTTTATCTTGCTAGAGATTAAGCTTGAAGCTAGAATAGTAACTGTCTTAGACTCGAGAAGAAAAGATCCTCAGGAGTATGCGGACATGACTGATATGCTCTAGAAGTAAGTTCAGTCAATCATTATCGCACCATATCGGCAACTTTGTTCATTTCCTGATATCAAGTAATTATTCTCTTTGTCTGGCAGGGTTTGGAAATACTTCACCGTAATTACGCCGAGACTGCCGATGGAGCTGCAATTTAAACACCCAAAAGTAAGTACTACTAGCTAGTTCCACGCATCTCCTATTGATTCTAGCTAGTTTCATCAATAGCATTTAGCATGCTTGATTATCAGCTTGATTGAACTCTATTTCTCGTAAAGTGCTGGTGGCAGGAAGTCGGGAATGATTGTGGATACTATGTTTGCAAGTTCATCTACAACTCGATGACCTCTAAGCGGGGCTAATCTGAAAAACAATATGATGTACGTAAACAAAAGAATTCACAATTTTATTTTATTACCATCATTTGTGTTGAGTTTCATATACCATGTAGAAGTTGAAATAGACCTTAGATGTTAGGGTTTATAATAGATCTTATATTGTATATATGTAGTTAGTAGCGTCGGACAGATATACAAAAACTTGTTGTTCGACCAATCTTTCGGAGAAAGAGAGGTCACTTCTCTCTCTATATGTTCATGACAATCTTGTGTACTTAATGGTTCCTTCATTTGCTTACTACCTAGTGTGTCGAGTTCTCTCTATGCGTATAGTAGCTAGCGTCGACCAAGCACGGAGATAAAGAAAGGTCACTACTCTCTATTAGGTAGCTAACACAATATATGAAACCTCTAAATTAACCCTCCAAAACCCCCTAACCCCCCCCCTTTCAAAAAAACAAAAACCCAGCTCCTGCCATATGCTGACGCGTGGACGCCTTTTGCTATCGGATGGTATTACCAACCGGGACTAAAGATCCTCCTGCCTGGAGGCCCCGCAGCGGCCACGTGGAGCCTTTTCTGTCCCGGTTTGTAAGTTTTTTTTGAGGCAATCTCGCGAAGCTTTTATTTCAAACCGTCACAACGTTCACATGGACGAAGGGAATTCCTTCTGGTTGTCCTAGCCAAACATGATGACCAGGCCCTAACTTTAAAGCATGCTTCGCTAAATTGTGAGCCTCCTTATTGGAGCTCCTAGATTCATGAGTTATATTACATGAATTAAAAGACGTAGCCGTCATCTTGATCTCTCGGATGATAGCTCCGTAAGCTGAACCACTCCCCTCCTTGATTTCAGTCACAACGCCTTGGCAATCTGAGGCTAGATGTACTCTGTTTACATTCAGATCTTGAGCTAAGGCCAGCCCTTCTCTGATAGCTAGTGCTTCAAGTGTTGCTGCTTCATTTTGATTTATGAATACATAGGCAGATGCACCAAAAAAAACACCATCGCTGTTTCTGCATATTGTGCCCACCGTTCCATGGTTTTTGCCCCTACTCACTTCTGCATCTACGTTCAGTTTCATAAAATTCTCGAGTGGTGCTATCCATCCCGACCGCCCAGCTGCTGCCGTTCCCTGGGACTCTTTCTTTTGGGTCATCATCGAAAGTTCTCCCAGATAAGAGTTAACGAAACTGTGAACTGCAAACGGGCTTTTGAAAATATCCTCGTATATTGCTTTGCGCCTCGCACCCCAGATGGCCCATAGAGTAATTGCAAACCTGATGAACTCCTCCGGTGGTAATGATCTACCTATGGTAATGATCCAATCCTTTGCACATTCCTGCTGATTAATACTCAATTGATCCAGAGTGGCTTCGGACGAAAGAGCCCACGTGCTTCTTGACATAGGACAGTCCAACAAAGCATGTCTCCATGAGTCATGAACTCCACACAAACTGCATGCTGCAGTTGTGACCATATTTCGCCTCTGCAGCACCACCATCGACGGGATCGAGTTCTTTGCTAATCTCCACAAGAAAACCCTGACCTTGGACGGGGCCTGCACCTTCCATAGCGATTTCCATTCTGCTCCTTCTGCTTCTACATTTGACGTTCCCTCTCGACCCTCTAGCCACGCTTCTCTGTTCAGCTTCGTGCGGATGAGCATACAGTATGTTGAGCTGACTGAAAAGTGACCCCGTGGTTCTTCGCTCCAAGCCCAAAAATCAGAAACCCTCCAAGTGCATAAAGGTATTTTTACAATCGCCTCCGCATCAAACGATGAGAAAACAGCCCGAACAAGATCTTCTCTCCAAGTAGCAGTTGCTGTCTCTGTGAGTTCTGACACACGTCGAGGTGGGTTCTGAACCAAAGAAGTAATCGGCCTTCTGAAGCTCTCTCTTGGGATCCAGTTATGATTCCATATATCTGTCTCCTCTCCATCACCTATGCGCCGGATGATTCCTTGAGCAACTATATCCCTCCCATCTAGTATACCTCTCCAAATCTGTGATGGGTGAGAGCCCAACTCTGCCTCCAAAAGAGAGCGATCAGGGAAGTATATAGCCTTCAAAATTTTCGCACTCAATGACTCAGGATCATCCATCACCCTCCATGCTTGCCTAGCCAAGAGAGATAGGTTGAAAAGCTCTAAATCACGGAATCCCATACCTCCCATATATTTTGGCATGGTCATTGTATCCCATGCAACCCATGCTGGTTTTCTCTTACCACCCTTGCTTCCCCACCAAAACTGCCGAATAATCGAAGTAACACTGTCACACAACCCTCTTGGGAGCCTGAAGCAAGACATAGAATAGACCGGAATTGCCTGGGCCACTGCTTTAATTAACACCTCTTTCCCTGCTGCTGACAGTAATTTTCCCATCCATCCTTTCACTTTCTCCCAAATTATGTCCCTCAGATACTTGAAAGTACCATTCTTGGAGTGCCCCACCTCAGTTGGCATGCCCAAATAATGATCACTCAGAGACTCATTATGCACCTGAAGTTTGTCCTTCACCCCATCCCTTATAGTTTGAGAGCAACCTTTACTGAAGAAAATAGATGATTTTGCATTGTTGATTTTCTGTCCAGAGGCCTCACAATAGGACGTTAGTAGGTTTGATACCTTCTCTGCTCCCTCAACACTAGCCTTGAATAGCAACACGCTGTCATCTGCAAACAGAAGATCGTTAACGGCTGGGGCCGTGGGTGCCACCTTGATACCTGCCAACAATGATGACTGAGAACTGGATTTCAGGAGGCATGAAAGGCCCTCTGCTGCAATCAAGAAAAGGTAAGGGGAGATGGGATCTCCCTGCCGAAGTCCTCTAGATGGGTGGAAACTCTCAAGTTTTTCCCCGTTAAATAGAACTGAAAAAGAAACACTGGAGACCATCGTCATGACTATGTCAATCCAAGCCTGTGCAAATCCCAGCTTGATCATGATGGCTCTCAAATAATCCCACTCCAATCTATCATAAGCTTTCATCATATCCAGTTTTAGAGCACAAAAACTATTGTTCTTTGATTTTTTTTCCTCTTCATAAAATGCAACCACTCATAAGCACATATAATATTGTCTGTTATCAATCTACCAGGCACAAAGGTTGACTGTTCTGGAGATATGATATCTGGAAGTATTTGCTTCAACCTGTTGGCCACCACCTTTGAAGCTATTTTGTACAGAACATTGCATAAACTTATCGGTCTGAATTGCGAGAGAAGGGTGGGATTGTTCACCTTAGGGATGAGTACCAAGATGGTATTGTTAATGCACTCAGGGCTCTCTTCCCCTCTCACAATCCTTAAAACAGCATTAGTCACTTCTTCTCCACATACATCCCAGTGTTTTTGGTAGAACTGAGCAGGAAATCCGTCAGGACCCGGAGCCTTTGTAGGGAACATCTGGAAGAGGGCAGTTTTCACCTCATCACACGTATATGGTGCGCAAAGATCTACGTTCATTGCTGCTGTGACCTTAAGTGGGACATGTTCGAGTACCTCCTCCACTCCTTGCACCCCCTCTGATGTGTAAAGTTTTTGATAAAAAGCATTCACCATCACCTTCAACTCCTCCGGATCGCTCACCCCCACACCCAGTGTATTTTCAAGAGCCCTTATCATATTCTTCTTTCTTCTTAGACTGGCTGGAAAGTGGAAGAATTTTGTGTTCTTGTCTCCTGAAGAAAGCCAATCAGCTCGAGCTCGTTACCTCCACATGATCTCCTCTCTGTGGTAAAGCTCTACCAGCCTCTCATTGATTTTGATCTCAGCATGCGATGGTGGCAAACGCAAAGGATCCCCCCTTAATTCCTCTAATTTCAGTTTTAGCTCTCTGATCTCCTTTCTCACGTTTCCAAAAGATTGCCTACTCCACCTGGTGATCCCTTTGGAAGCAGGGGCCAATTTATCATGCAACTGTTGCACCGTCACACACGGTCCTGAGACTGCCCATACTGTACTCACCGCCCCTCCAAATCCATCATGTTTCTCCCACATCGCCTCGTACCAAAAGGATCTCGTGGATGTTTCTGCTTGAGCTCGGCCAAAATCCAAAAATATTGGGCCATGATCCGAGGTAGCCGCTGCATGGTTCTCAAGACCCGCTAAAGGGAAGCGGGACATCCACTGAGGATTAGCCAATGCCCTGTCCAGTCTGCATCGAGTGTAGGTACCTCCGGTTACCTTCTTTTCAAAAGTCCAAAATCTTCCTTTGTGTCCAATGTCTAGCAGCATGCAAACGTCCGTTGCCTCACGGAACGCTTGGATTTGCACATTGCTGCGTTGTCCAACACCCTCATGTTCGTTTGGACGCAAAACCTCATTAAACTCACCCATACAAAGCCATGGTAATGAGCTCAAAGTACTAATGTTTTTCAGAACTGTCCATGTTTGATGCCTCAAATGAGTTTTAGACTCACCATATACACATGTCATTCTCCATATCTCTTGCCCCGGTTCCTCCACAGATACATCAAGATGATAGCAAGAATAACCCAAAACTTCAATCTTTATTTCATTATTCCAAAACAAACCCAAACCACCACTTCTGCATTGACTATCAACTGCATAAGCTTTATCATAACCCAACGTATTTGCTAAATTTTCTACCCTAGATCCTTCGATCTGTGTTTCAACAATGCATAAGAGGGTAGGGGCAAACTTCTTCGCAAACTCGCGAAGTTCTTGGACTGTCGCGGCTTTGCCCACGCCACGACAGTTCCAACATAATGCACTCATTGGGCCCGGCGGTGCTCCTCGAAGGAGCCCGCCAAACTCTTTACCACATTGCTTGGGTTTTCATTGTCATCGCCTTCTTTCCTCGACCGCTTCTAGTCTCTGATCGGAGAGGGGCTAACCATGCAGGTGCCCACCGGTATTGGCATGATTGCTAGCTTATCTGTAGCATCACCTTTTGTATTGTTGTGCGCATTTCCCTCCAGCGGCATCCCCGCCAACCTCTTCCTCGTGAGATCATCCATATCCGCATCTTTGCCATTGCCATCAACTACCATGTCATCCTTTCTCCTTCCCGTTTCCTGATAAACTGGGAAGTTGTTCCTGTCGGCCTCGCGGCGGTTGCCTGATCGTCCCCCTGTCCGGCCTCCCCTGCGACCACCTCTGCCACCTCGGCCCTCTCCAGGATCTTGGCTCGCTCGCATGGCCCAGCTCGCTCGTAAGTCCTTGAGACTAGAGCCGAAGGGGGATGAATCCCAGTACCGTGTTCCTTATAGAGATGACCCAACATACCACACACGGCGCACCAATCTGGCAGCTTCTCATACTTTACCATGTAGATCTGTCTTTCCCCCCCTCTGATCATAGATACAGCGTTCTTTAGGGGTTTAAACACATTCAATCGAATCCACACCCTATGGAAATTCCCAACAAAGTCATGAGATGGTTGTTCTGTGAATAGCACTTGCCCCACCTTTGCAGCTAGTGGGGTAACCAGGTGAGCAAACAGATCAGGAACATCATGTATCTGGATCCATATGTCAATCGTCTCCAGCTTGATAGATGAAGGTTTTGAGACCCCATCATAAGGCGCAAGAAGCACTGCATCCCCTCGGAAATTCCAAGGCCCCTCATGCATAACTCTCTCCCAATCTCCTAAACAGGACAGTTGAACTGAGTACAGATTATCTTCCAAGGGCTTAAACTTGGCCTCCTACGCTATATTCCATGCTGACTGCATGTTTCTGTAGAACCACGTCTTACTATACGATTTGGAGGTGTTTACCCTAGCCAACGCAATCCTTCTGGGTCCCTGTGGAGGCGCATCTTTCTCATCGAAGATCACATCATCAAGATCTTCTTCCGTCAGCCCCAGTTCTGCCATCATCCGCTCGACGTCGCTTGTGCCCAAGGAGCCCGAGGCCCCATCAGCAGCCATCAGAAGAACCTTACCCGATGTAAAACTGACCGGGTATATTGGAGAAACCATAGAACCACTGTTCCCTGCCTAGCCTCGCATCTGGTGAGTGACGGAGGAGGACAGAGAGAGATCGGCGATAGGGAAGGAAACGATCTACTCGACGGCGTCGTAGTCGTCGCCGCGAGAAAACAAAACCCTAACTCGAGGGAACTCGACAGCAAAAATAATACTAGTCCAGCTCCCGGTTCTTAAGTGAACCGGAACTAAAGGTTTTGGGCTTTAGTCCCAATCCTTTAGTCCTGGTTTCAAAACCGGGGCTAATGGGCCTTTGGAACCGGGACAAACGACCCATTTTCTACTAGTGCTAGCAGGCAGGAGGACCATCAGTCCATCACCATGAGAGACACAAGAGGTACTATAGTATATTGATCTTGGTGGATGGATGAAGTATACCATAATCCACTAAAGCATAAAGATAAGAGGAAATATTGTGGCCACATCCGCCTCCTGCCACAGTTTTACCATGATTTCCTCTTTCTCGTGTTATTCTTTTGTTATCCTATACAATTCTAATTTTTCGTCTTTGTTTGGTTTGCGATAATGTCCTTTGTGCCATGTTCGCCTTTCATCCTCTAATACACAAAATGTGCATTAACGGTTTGGGACTCTGCACTCCAGGCCACTCACTAGGTCCTGGATATTAAGTATCCGGCATAAACAATCAGCAAATATTTATTGTACAAGATGTAATTCCAGGAGCCTAAATATGATAATGTGCCCCCTTGTGTCATGCAATAAAAAAATCTGGAACAATGTGAAACGTACAATAACATGAAAAATAATCAAAGAAGAAATGTTTTGTAGGCTGGGAGAACATATCGAGTGGCTTTCCAATAATCGAGCAACTTTTCCGGTGATAATTCAATTAATTCTTCCATCTGAATATTTTGCTTTCAGAAGAGATTAGTATATAATTCTTAGCATCAGTTATATATACCAATAAGTTTATACCACAGGTCAAGTGATTTTTCAAAAATTGAGGCTACGGTAAATGTACCTTCTTAAGCTTTGATTTGAGATCAAGATGTTTCAATCGCATAGCATGTACCACAGTGCGTCACATGCCGCATCAACAAAAATGTAGGTAAAGTGAACACAAGCACCTAGCAAAGAAAAGATTTTCTTAGAGGAACAAAAAGCACCTAGGAAAATTGCAACAAATTTGCATTTTCCATGACTTATGAAAAACAAAATTATCGTAAATTTTGCCACTGATCTAATATAAGAAAGATTACCAACACTACATACAAAAGATAGTGCATTTGCCATGGCAAAATACAAGTAACCTTGCAATAGTCCAACGAAGTTATTTTGTCATGGCGTAATAAAAAGTAAATTTTCATGTACGTTAAAGTAATATTGCTATGACAATAAAGGTAAATTTGTTGTGGCAAAAACTAAAAAGTAAATTTTGTCATGGCAATGAAAAACAAATTTTACCATGACAATAGAAGTAAATACAGTAAATTTACCATGCTACAGAAGTAAAAATAGACATGTCCTCTAAAGGAAAAAGAAGTTATGATAATCAAATTTCCATACATTTTGTCGTGCGACTGTTCCAAAAACAATGTCTATGATGTATAAAAAATGACTATTCCAATAATAATTTATGTAAAATAATTTTGCCATGATACAAAAGAAGAAATTTGTGATGGTACATAAATTAAGTTTGCCATGATACATAAAGTAAGATTGCCATGTTTGAGAAATAATATTAACATAGAACATGAAAAAATATTGCCATGATACGAAAAAGAATTTGCCTTGGTCCATGAATTAAATTTTTCGTGATATTAAAAATGAAATTGCCATGGTGCATGAAGTAAATTTGCCTACACCACATATGTGACCATTACAAAACACAATTATCTAAAACTTGTTATGGTTTTCAAGACAGAAATGTTTTCAAAATTTACCATGTAAATGAACTGAAAGAATGCAAATTTGGCATGATGTAAAAATTGCCTTGGCACAACTATACAACATGTTAATTGACATGGTGAAATTTCCATGATGTAGACAAAATGTTTTCGAAACTTGTCAAGTTTTTGGAATTTTGTTCTCTAAAAAACATGTAAAATTTTAGAAAATATAGATTTACCATGGTCCATAAAGAGTGAAATTGCCATGTTGCATCTACGATATGATGCGGAGCATCCTACGGTCATCCCCAACGATGGAAGGGTTCACCACAGCAGGAATTCGCTCTCCAAACTGCCTTTCGCCGCCTCAGATCTTCTTCCCCGCCGCCGGCAGCCACGACAACTGCATTACCATCATCAACTGAGCAGATGACCTTGAGGACTACAAGGGTCCGCAAGAGAGGTCGCACTCTTCCGTGTCTGCTTACGTTATGCGTCGCTTAATATGATGACATGCTATATTATCGTCGTGTTCACCTATTAGAGTCCGAGGTCCAAACTAATGCTGAAACTTGAGTTTTTAAATGGTTGTGGGGTACATATTGGGGCAGCAATCAGTACTATCTGTCTACTATCTGGTTAATCTCCGGTGTCTACTATGAGTTTCATGTCCGGTGCAAACAAACATTAAAGGAGCCACTATCTGTATTTTTTAACTAAAGTTATTATCTGCCTGCTATCATTGGTTTTGGGTCTATCCACAGTTTGCTACCATCACTCTGAATTTGTGCATGCACTCCTTACATAATCTCACTATGTTTTATTCCTATGCATGCCAGTTATTTTACACAATGGAACTGATCATGTGGAGCAAAAGAGACGAGCCTTGTGTGGCAATAAAATTTCATGCAGATGTCATTCCATGGTGGGCGCAAAGGCAGCCCACCCTCCACCCATTTCGGATCGTAATCAAGAGGAAGATAACTGTTCTGAGGGGGATTCAGAAGGAGAAGACCACTCCTATTTACCCCATGAGGTCTTCGCTCTAACTTGGCATGCTGATGTTGGTAATATCATGCAAATGGTGCCTTGCATTGCTTACTGTATACATTAAAGATGTCATCTGCTTAGTTTAGACATGCTTTGTGTCAATGCCATCTGTTTAGTTTCTTTATCGTATATGTGAATCATGCAATGCCATCTTGTCAGCCAGGCATCATATATGTGAATTTTGCAATGCCACCCTGGTTAGCCAGTCATCTTATATGTGAATTATATCATGCCATCATTTTTTATTACATGTTAAATTTTTCAACAATTTTAGTACATTCAATTACTCTTCCTGTGCATCAGCCATTCGGCACGGTCATGGAAAAATATGGAGTGGAAACAAGGTCTTCAGAGCAGACAATGCTATCTGACGAAGCGCGTCTCTTGCTGGTTACTGATAGATCCTCAGAGGAGGATTCAGAGACAGATGACCAGTCATATCCCCCCCCCCCCCGAGGTGCATGCCCTAACTTGGCAGGGTTGTGTTGCTCATATTGTGCGTATGGTATCTTGCATTGCTATGTCATTTGCTTAGTTTAGACATGCTTTGTGTGAATGCCACCTGTTTAGTGTCTAATTACCATATATGTGAATTATGCAATGCCATCTTGTTGCAAGACATTATATATGTGAATTATGCAATGTTATCTTGTTGCAAGGCATTATGTATGTGAATTATGCAATGCCATGCTGTTTAGGCAAGCGTACTATATGTGAATTATATCATGCCATCCTTTTTTTTGTATTTCTCATTGCTTTTGTCGACAATGTTTGTATATTCAACTGCTCTTCCTGTGCATCAGCCATTTGAATTGGTGATGGAGAAATCTGGAGTGAAAACAAGGTCTTCAGAGCAGACAATGCTACCTGCTGAAGCAGATATCTTGCTGGTTACAGATAGCTCTTCAGAGGAGGATTCAGAGGCAGATGACCAGTCCTATTACCCCCCTGAGGTGTATGCTCAAACTAGGCAGGATTATATTACTCATATAAAGCATATGTTGTATTGCAATGCTCAGTTTTTACATCATATACGCAATATTGAATGACATCTCCTTAATTCACACATCATATATGCGATTGCCCTCTGCTCACTTCCTTAGTATATAAATCATATATTTGAATTATGTCATGCCATGATGTTTACATAGACAGCATGTATCTAAATTATGGCATGCCAACCCATTTTCTAAAGACATAATATAGTAATATCATCTCATCCTGTTTACATAGTCATCATATTTTAAATTATGTCATTCTATCCGTGAATTATATCATGCCATCATGTTGCCATCGACGGCATGTCTGTGATTTATGGCATGCCAACCACTTTAATAGACACATCGTATAGTTATATCATGTCATCATGTTTACATAGTCATCATATTTTGAAGTATGTCATTCTATCCTGTTTAGTTAGCCATCATACATGTGAAATTGTGTCATGCTATCCTGTTTAATTAGCCATCATATATGTGAAATTATGTCCTGCTATTCTGTTTGCTTAGACAACATAAATGTGAATTATTTCATCCCCTGTTTTCTTCCCTACTATCCATTGCACCTGTCTATCTTACAATGTATGTACATTCATTTACTTTTCTTGTTTATCAGCCATTTAAATTGGAGGGAGTGATGGCAGTATCTGTGGGAGTAAAAACACGGTCTTCAGATAAGATCGTGCTACCTGTCAATGCAGATAGAACCACGGTTGTACTTGCCCAAGAACCAGCCCCACCACACATAACCCACACGCATGCAGATTGTACCCCTACCCAGTTGGACAGAGAACCAGCTACACCCCTTCTAACCCCAACCCCAGCAGATAGACACCCGGTTCCCGTTGACACGGCACCATCTCCACCACATAGCACCCAAACACGAGCAGTTGGCAACTGCAGTGCCCAAATCACGAGGACCACCACTCCGAACCCGAAGTCAACGCTTAAAGCAGAAGAAGAATTGTTCTCAGGTTAGGTTCCGTAGCTATGGTTCAGACTACTTTGCTCTTGCATCACTGTATTTACTGATACCAACTAATTTCAAATTTGAAGGATGCAATTGAAACTCCAATGGTGCAACAGGTATGTTTTAAACCTGTTTCTTCAACGTGTTTGGCTGTTTGCTGTTGTAACTTGCCCTATGTTGATTTCAGTTTCAATTGAGTAAACAGTTATGTTCTCATGCCATGCACATTACAAGTGTTGTTATTGTTGTGTAGTTTCCCACACTTATATTCTGTCTATGCTGCTTTGTCTTAAATAGATATGATTCGAACTGTATCTATCTTGATTTGGCAACATAAACTAGAATGATATAGACCATACAGTGACCACACTACATAGATATATGTTTGTTTCATGTTGTTATCCTGTCCACCTTACTACTGAACTGGTTTACCAAAATGAGTTTCATATACTACATTGTAAACCTGAGATGTGTTTATTTGTTTCTCTTTTAGAACGCGGATAAAATATTGGAGAAGAGTACCCTGTTATGAAATGGTAAAGGAAGTGATGCAGATAAGGTTCAAGATAGTGATACATCCCTGTTGGTCTCCAAGAAAGCTCATAAAAACTATATTGAAGACACTGAGACAACCCCAAAGTCATGTCTTGATGTAGTGTTCGAGTTACTGGCTACCACTGCTGGCACCAGCTCTTCGAACTCGTTGCCTAAATCAGTTTGGCTTCTTGAGTCTCAACTTCCAGTTGAAAGACATCGATCAGATGTTATGCGATAGGAAGCCGAAGGACTGAGGAAAACCCTGCAGAATTCAGATGCATACTTTCTGGTGCAACAGCAAGTGCTGGAGGACTTAAGCGCCAAACAAGAGAAAGTTAATAAGCTTGCTAAGCATCTTGCCAGCATTATGGGTACCCAGGATATTGTTTCTTGAGCTCTTCTGAAGTGGCTTCAGTTCTGGACTTGTTTTGCTGCGGCGTTTATATGCTGTTGTGTTCCCTATATTTGCACTGGTGGTGAACTTTGATGCCCAGTGGATGTAATATGTGTAATAGCCGTGATAGCCTAGTGTAAGTTGCTTGCTTATTTATTTCCTTGTTGTCTTGTTTATTTGTTTGCTTGTAGTCAGTGCAGTTCTTTTTCGGCGGTTTGCTAGTGGCTGCAATAACCTATTTTTTAAAACTAGGCCACAATAACCATGGGCTAATATTTACTATAGTGACACTGGGCCTCTTACGGACCGTAGAAATAGTGGGCCTTCTACAGGCCGTAGAAACAGAGGGCCTTCTACGGGCTGTATCATCAATGGGCCTTATACGGGCCATATGATCGATTGGCCAAACATGGGACAAACAGACCGCATTCTGGCCGTAAACGGGCTAGAGTTGGAATCGTCCGTTCATGGGCCAACCATAACGGGCCATCGTTAATAGGCCGTATTTGATGACGCTATGAAAACGGCCCAACGTATTAACGGGCCACAAATGGGCCGACTGTAACCACGGGCTGAATTTGGCCCACAAGCAGAAAATGACAATAACGGGCTGTAAGTAAACGAATGCTGGAAATGAGCCCAAGAATAAATGGGCTCTGAGAAGGCCGAAAGATAACATGGGCTGGAAACGGCCCAACGGAATAACGGGCCGTTAATGGGTATAAAGTGATACACTGTTCTTTACGGGCCAGTTTCACCATAGGCCGTTAATGGGTGTAAAGTGGTACACTGTTCATTATGGGCCAGTTTCACCACGGGCCGTTAATAGGCCAAGAGTTACATAGGGCCGAAAGATGTCATGGGCCATACATGGGCCAGAAGTGAAAATGGGCTGGAATCATATTGGATGGCCCAGTTGACACTACTGGGCCTAATTCGAATAGGGCATAACGGGCCTTGGGTTAGCAGGCTGTAAATGGGCTATATGCGAACAGGCCGTTAACAGGCTTTCCATGGGTCGGCCCGCCACCTTTTGACCAAGTCAAACGGGCCGGGCTTTTCACAGGAATGGGCCTCTGTTGGGCCATGCCATGTGTCGATGTATCATAGGCGCCTTCTGTCCAATGAGTGGATGACATCTGTCCCAGCGATGAGCCGACACGTGTTTCCTCCAGCCAATGATGATTTTACACGTGGAAAATCCCCATTGGTCGGGGCTGTTAACGGGTTATCAGATCCAAAACCCGACCGGATAGCTTAACGGCGTTCCGTTACGATGGATGCCACATGTCGGTCACCCTTGACGAAAGCACTTCTGTGACGCGTGATTTATCGTCATGGAAGTGGACACTTCCGTGATGATAATTTTGGTAATGTCATGGGACACTTCTATGACAGCACAGGTATGACTATCTTGATTCCATCATAAAATCGTCATGGATGTACATGCATGACAGACAACGCGACCTACTGTGACGAACACGTATCATCACGAAAGTGTATTTTCACTACAACAGGACCGTACATATAGCAACGTATTTTTTCGTATCTAAAAGTCCATATATGCGTTGTTAGGGTCTTTACCAACGGTTTGGGATGTGTAGCCTTATCCAGTGTTGCTAGCACATGATGCAACAGTTATACTTCCGTTGGTAAAAGGAACCATTGCAAGAGTACAACACATAAACCAACTTTTACAACACTCATATATGTTGGTGGTTCATGTACATGAATTCAAATTTATCTACAGGATTGCAACCCTTCAGGTGTTTTACATATAAAATGTGAATAATATTTTATATATTGCCAGCAATTAAATTAATACACCACATAATGGTGATAAGTATGTACATCAAGTCGGAAGAAAAAATATACGCACGAGAGGAAGAAATCATATATTGAAAAAAATGTGGGATTACAATAGTTGATATTACAGGAGGAATAACATCCAAATGTGATGCATAATCTGAATATTCTCTTGACAGTAAAACTTAAACTAAAATCATCCATCAACATCCCTACAACTTAACTAAAACTAAACAAAGGAACATCATCCAACAGGAAAAGCATGCCTACAACTAAAGTAAAACTGAAAACAGCCATCATCGTCATCATCATGAACCGGAACATCATCATCATCCTTGCAGTATACTTGCCACGCACCCATATAATTGTCCATATATCTTTTGAATCTACAAACAAAATAACAAAATGAACTATTAATACACAATGCATTGACATGATGCAAATAGTGATGGGTTTCCCAGCAAATAAGAAACATTACTTCTTACAATGGGTCATTACTTTTGAAACATTGGTTGCCCACCTAGATTACAACTATTACAAAGAAAAGTTATGACCTGAAAGTATTCCCTTACAACTCAATATACTACTTCAGGTCAAAAAAAACAAACATAAACAGACTCGGAGAAAAATAAATAGATGTGGTTGTGGGCTAAAAGCAAGCCACTAATAACATAGTACCTACTTAGTTGACAGATTAAAAGCACAATAGACACTGCTTGTATGGAACAGCGCAAGCGACATAATTGGAAATTCAGCAATTTATGAACCATGACAGCAAGAGTTCATGTGGGTAATTCAGCAATTTATGAATCAAAGTGGTATGAGCTCAGTTGTCAGTTTAGCAATGTACTCCCTCCATCCCAAAATGTAAGACGTTTTTTGACACTCTCATAGTGTAAAAAAGTGTCTTATATTTTGGGACGGAGGGAGTACAAATCAAAAGGGCAAGAGCATCTAAGAAGAACATTACTTGCATTTCCGTCTTCACAAACAGTTAACATATGGAGATAGCAGACAGTTACCAGAACCATGACTACGAACACTCCTGTATCTTGGACAAATCTACTAACAGCACCAGCCGTCCATGATGTCGCCTCCATCTCAGTAGTGCTGGAACGGATGAGTGCGGCGCCTCACATTAAATTACACACAACAATAGGTACACCATTGGCGAGACAGGAGTACGTAAATAATTGAATAAGAGCAGAAAAGGAGGCTGAAAAATGGTTAGAGCTAATCTAAGGAATAAAGGAATAAATAAATAATCACCTCAACGGAAATAGTCTTAGTTGAAGGTAAAACTCAATGATGTACTATGAATGTAGAGACTGGCACATTGAAAACCACCGAATGGCATTGAGTATTTCTTTCTTCGGAAACCTGTGCACAAACAAACAGTGAGCCTCTAGTTAACGAATGACAAATATGATGATTAACAGTGAGCCGCTGTCGGTGTATATGTGCGTGTGCTTGCTGCAAGCTTTAGTATATGAATGTTTGCACATGAACATGCATAAAGCTCAGGTGTGGGTTGCATCTAAGTGGGGTATTGGGATTCAGTTTTATTTTCACTATGATGTACAGCGGTAGTAGATACATGCTTTTTTTAGATTAGTAGATAAGTACTTGGTATAGATGAATCCTTTGCATTGACTTGACCCAAGTGCATATATAATAACTGCTTGCTATGAGAGCTATGGCGGAGCGTGACCAAAACACAAGAGGGGGCCAAATCCATCTAAAAACACACAATATGCATGAAAAAGCTACTCATCGTATAACATGTGTAAGCAATAACTTGTAGGGATCCCATAATTATATGTTGTTTGCATTGTTGCTATATATCTAAATCAGGAATTTATAATGCATCAAACTTTCCAGCATTTAATTGATGCAGTGGACATCTATATGAATAAATTATTATCACACCTCGCTTCTCAGTTACTCTCTCCGTTCCAATAAAAAAATAGGACATACACTTTCCGTAGTAAACTAATCAAGCAATTAGCAAGGCAAGCACGAAGCACCAACCAGCAGTGTCCAAGGTGTTTGGTTTCAATCAACAAGGAACCGCAACCCAGCAAGAGGATTAAGGTCCAGTGCGCACTAGTGTTGGTGCGTCCACCATCCGGCATGGTGGCTTGCCGGCGTCAGCGGCGTGCAGCTCCAAGCCTCCAACCGATAAGAAGGGGATACACAAGTCGATAAATAGGAGGAGCCAAGGAGGTCATCAGACAAAGGGACGAGTTCGCAATGGTCGGTCGCTCAAATCATGTTAGCGGACGAAGAGCGACCGATGGTTCACAATAGCTGTGGCCTGGTAGTGATCTAGCCCTGCAGTAGCAGTCTATCAGAGCCGTGGAGAATCAGGGATGGACGTTATTCCTAGACTGCTACTGGGCATTATCTCCTGGGTTGTGCTAAAGTAGTGAATATACCTAGTATAAAATTCTTTTTGTAATTTTGGAAGGGGGGGTCGTGGCCCAGTTTCGCCTCCACTACCCTCCGACAGTGTATGATAGGACAATCACATAACCATATGACAAGAAAATGTGTACTATCTTATTTATAAGTGTTCTGAATCATATCAACAGCACCAAAGCAACATCATAGAAGAAACAATGTGGATTATTAATTCACCTGCTCACTAAACACAAAGGTGTACGTGCTTTCCCCAACAGGTCCACGTCCTCTAGTATTTCAGCTGGACATGAAAGCCACCATCAGCAAGCTACTACCTCCACCTAAATAACCTGACCATCAGACTCCTGAAAAGTGTGAAATTGCAACAAAAACTTTGATTAGTAACTCATCAAAACTGCAATACAGAGACCTATTAAAACTGATCCCTCCTTAAATATTGTAACTCTAGTAATAGACTATTTGATATGGGGTCTGCATATATGAAGTAGTGCTTCTCTACATAAAAAATAGAAAGGATTAAATAGATGAGTTAGAAATTAGCAGCGTATAATAGAATAGCAATTAGTGCATAAATGTAAAACAATGGAGATCGGAAGTCAGTCTGTAGGCCCATCAGTGTTCGTCAATGAATTGCACAAGGGCCAAACTTTTTTGACAGGGATTAGCTGCAATAGAATCGGGGGTGCATACCTACACGTCTACAGGAGAAGAGAAGAGCAGAGGTTATAGTAAGGGGAAGAGAGAGAGGATGAAGCCATGGGAGGGGATTCACTCACCGGACGAGAGGACGACATGTCCACCGGCGCCGGAGCCGACGCCCGAAACCCTAGCCATCGGGGGAAGGTCGTGGGTGGGCTTTGGTGGCTGCTACCATCGCATCTAGCCGCATGGGAGGGTGCCGCGGTGTGAGGGGACGTCGGGCTGTGCTTCGGATGGCGGGATTCATCGGACATCGCCTGAATCAGACGCCGCAGGTGGCGCAACGAGGAGCTGCATCAAGAGAGAGAGGTGGGATGTGAGAGGGATAAGTGGGTGGGTGGGTGATGCGGCGGATCCGGTAGCCTCCAGAGCTGCAAGGTCGGAGGAGGGCAGGGGAGGGCCGGCGGCAAGGTGGGAGGAGGAGGGTGACGAGGAGGTTGGTGGCCGCGATTTGGGAGAGAGGAGGGGCATCGGGGGATCTGTTTCTCGCGCATCCCTCTCTCCTTTCCTGGGTTTTTTTTTTGCATATGTCCCACGACAGGGTCAAGAGATGCAAATCTGCAACGCATATTTGCAACCTTTAATATGCATATCTATTGTGAATTTTACAACGTATAGCTAAAATGTTGTAGAATGTGTGTTGCTTTATAAGGGGTATTCTTGTAGTGTTTTTTTGTAGTGGTATGTCGATGAACACAAGAACATTCTGCGCTCCAAACACCCGGAGTAGTGTGACGACTGGACTACATGTGAACACATCAGGACTTTCGGCAGTTGGTTGCAAACACGTCTCAGGGGCGACAACACTATTTCTGATGCGTTGTACTCGTTGGCTAGGGGACCATCTTTGAGTGTATTGACTTACGAAGGGTACGAGATAAATGGGAATACATTTTACATGATCGCCCAAGATCAAAAGAGCACCAACCAAAACAGCGGTGTCCTCTTTGATGCTGCAACCAAGAGGGGAAAGGACACATATTATGGTTACATAGTGGACATGTGGGAACTTGACTATGGACATGATTTTAAGGTCCATTTATTTCAGTGCAAATGGGTCAATCTGTCAGGAGGCGGGGTACAGGTAGACCCACAGTACGGAATGACAACAGTGGATCTGAACAATCTTGGGTACACAGACGAACCATTCATCCTAGCGAATGATGTGGCGCAGGTTTTCTATGTGAAGGACATGTCTACCAAACAAAGAAAAAGAAAAGATAAGGAAGCAAATACATCATACGATGAGCCAAAGCACCACATAGTTCTTTCAGGAAAAAGAGACATCATGGGATTGGAGGGCAAGACAGACATGTCAAAAGATTATGAAAAGTTTCATGAAATTCCTCCCTTCAATGTCAAGGCTGACCCAAGCACCCTGTTAGACTATGAATATTATCCATGGTTAAGGCGTAATAAGCAAAGGACACAAGCGAAGAAAAAGTGAAGACTTTCTATCCACAACTATTATGATGATTCCTTTGATCTAGAATATCACTGCAGTTACATGTGAAGAAATGAAATGCCTTTTGTAACAGATGAGTTTCTGTCTGAAACCCTGATACTTCGAAAGAGATTGTCCCTTTTGTACGAAGTGCATCTAGTTTTTGCCATAACCCTCTCAAGTTTTTAGCACATGCTATGTGGGTGAAATGATGATACCATGCCAACTTTCAACCTTTTCAGAGTTCATTTGTAGTGTTTTTTAATTTCAGGGTCATTCAGCTCAAAAAAATCAGTAAATGCATGAAAAACAACAAATGAAGTTAGAACATGTTGAAAATTTATGATGTGGATTTTCAATGGTGCATTTTGAACACACACAAAATCTGGAGTTCAAATAAATTTAAAAAAATGAAACCCATTTGTAACAGATGAGTTTTCGTCCGAAACCTCGATACTTCGAAAGAGATTGTCCATGTTGTACAGGACGTGCATCCAGTTTTTGTCATAACCCTCTCAAAATTTTAGCAAATGCTATGTGGGTGAAATGATGATATCATGCCAACTTTCAACCTTTTCAGAGTTCATTTGTAGTGCTTTTCAATTTCAGGGTCATTTACCTCAAAAAAATCAGTAAATGCATGAAAAATACCAAATGAAGTCAAAAAAGGTTGAAAATTGATGATGTGGCTTTGAATGGTGCATTTTGAACACACAAAAAGTCTAGAGTTCAAATAAGTTCAAACAATGAAATGCCTTTGTAACAGATGAGTTTTCGTCCGAAACCCTAATACTTCGAAAGAGATTGTCCATTTTGTACACAAAGTGCATCCAGTTTTTGTCGTAACCCTCTCAACTTTTTAGCACATGCTATGTGGTTGAAATGATGATACCATGCCAACTTTCAACCTTTTCAGAGTTCATTTGTAGTGCTTTTCAATCTCAGGGTCATTTATCTCAAAGAATGAAGTAATAGCAAAAAGAATGAACTAATAGCAAAAAGAAAGAACTAAAAATAATCAATTAAAATATTCTGTTATGATCAACTAAAACAAAACTTTAATATTCTTCAATAGCAAAAAGAATCAACTAAAAAGCTTTTATAAAACTCTAACAGCAAAAGGAATCAACTAAAAAGCTTTTATAAACCTCTAGTATTTTTGAAACTAAAATTATATAAAAAATTATGCAACTAAAATTATCAAAGTATTTTCTATTCAAAACTTTAATGGCAAAAAGAATTTTCATAAATAAATTTTTTGTTAGAAACTTTAATAGCAAACTAAAATAACAAAAATCTGTTTTTGATTAAAACAGACATTTAAAATAACCTAAAAATTTACCAAATTGAATATAATGATAAAACACAATAATATTAAATGGCAGGAAAAAGAATCACTCAAAAATCTATTTTTATAGTAAATTTATTCACAAACTAGTGATTCACACAAATTTAAAAGAATTCAAATTTAAACTATTCAAATTTGAAAATTAATGGCACTAACAGAAAGTCCATAATTTTTGTGACCTAACAGCAAAAATATTCAAAAAAATAAATAAAAAAAAAGAAAAAAACAGAAGAAGAAAAAAGCCACCTACTGGGCCACCGCGGCCTGAATATATACGACTAGAAACCCAGCAATTTGGGCCAGGATTCAGGCCCGCGGAAGGCCCACAGGCATAGCAGTGTGAGATTAGGCCCGTAGGCCTACAGTTCAGAGGAGTTCGAGAGAGATGGCGGGGCAGAGCTTATAAACCACTTTGGACGCGTCTCAACTAGCGAGGTGGGACTAAACATCCCACCGCACCGCGACTATGCCAAGCGCAGGCCATTGGTCCCGGTTGGTGCCACGAACCGGGACCAATGCAGCCCTTTGGTCCGGGATCGTGGCACCAATCGGGACCAGTGCCGACCTTTGGTCCCGGTTCGCGCCACCAACCGGGACCAAAGGTCTCTGCTTCCCGTCCTTTGGACTGCTGAAAAGAGAAATTTGGTCCCGGTTGGTGGCACGAACCGGGACAAAAGGTGGGCATTAGTCCCGGTTGGTGCCACGAACTGGGACCAAAGCTTCATGTATATAAGAAACACTTGTGAAAATTTTCATTTTCATCTCGCAGTTCCCCCCGACGATGCCTACCTCCTCAATGCCGTTAGGTTGCCCTGACACCGTCGCCCGTGCCCCTGCCCCGCCCCCGAGCCCACGCCAATGTTGTCCGCTACCCACGCCATCGCCGTGCGCCGCCCCCGAGCGCGCCCCTGCGCCCTTGCCCGCCCCCATCGTCGATGTCATCGCTGGCTCCCTCGCGTGCCGCCCCCGCCGTCGCCCTCGCCAGCCGACGCTG
>NC_041387.1:669059309-669065975 GCF_002162155.2 Triticum dicoccoides | reverse complement strand
TCCGCCGCCCCCGAGCATGCCCGGCCACGCCCCTGCCCCGGCCACGCGCCCCCACCGTTGCGGTGGCCGACGCCCTCGCCGGCCGCCCCCGATGTGAGCCGCTGCCGCCTCGGCTCTGTTCAGAGCAATTTTTTTCATATATTTACTTTTTTGTTCATTTGTGTATTAATTTTTTTGTTCATAGCTTTCTTTGTGCATATATATAATGTATATATGTATGTGGTAGCTATATGATGAATGGATGTGGCTATATGTAAATTGTTCATAGCATTTTTCTCATATATGTATTAATTCTTTTATTTAGGTTCTTAGATATCGATTTTAGGTTTTCGCATTTTAGGTTAGTTGATTTAGTGCATTTTAGGTTAGTATGTACTGTTAGTGCATTTTAGGTTAGTAGATTTTAGGTTAGTGGAGAGGAAAAAGGAAAATAGGGAAAAAGGAAAAAAAAGAGGAAGAAGGAAGAAAAAGAAAAGGAAGGAGAGGAAAAAGGAAAATAAGAAGAGGAAGAAGGATAAGAAGAAGGAGAAGAAGAGCAGAGAAAAATAAGAAGAGGAAGAAGAAGAAAAAAAAGAGGAGAAGAAGAAGGAATATAGGAGAAGAAAAAATAGAATAATATTATTCTATTTTTTTATCCTCTTTTTTTCTTCTATTTTTTCTTCTTCTCCTCTATTCCTTCTTCTTCTCCTCTTATTTTTTCTTCTTCCTCCTCTTCTTATTTTTTATCGGGAACGAGGGTGTCGAGGATCGTTGAGCGGTCGAGGGTCGGGAACTAGGGTAGAGGGTCGAAGGTCGCCGAGGGGACGAGGTTCGAGGATCACCGAGGGGTTGAGGGTTGAGGGTCGTCGAGCGGCCGATGGTCAGGAACTAGGGTAGAGGGTCGAGGGTCGCCGAGGGGTCGAGGTTCGAGGATCACCAAGGAGTCGAGGTTTGAGGATCGCCGAGGGGTCGAGGGTCGTCGAGGGGTCGAGGGTCGAGATTTATCAAGAATGCCCCCATTATATATGTCATGTTGTCTGTCAAACTATTAAAGAAATCCATGGCTACATCATTTGCCGGAAGTAAGAGCATCTCTAACAGACCCCGTATAAGTGGTCAACCCCGCATATTTTTTGCGTTCTACAGTTTTGGTCGAAAAAAGTGTCTAGAACAGAAACTGTAAAAGTGGTCCAATCCGTAATTTTTTTAAGGTCCACCAAAAATGCACACCCGAAACCCTTATATTTGGACATTGGGAGGCCGAACCTAAGGGGCCCCGTATACCGGTCAAACCTCGTCGGAGCAAACACACCGCCGTGCAGTTTACCGGAATTCGCCCTAAACTCAATGGAATTCATCACTGCACACCTGAAAAGGCCGCTAGACACCGCAATCGATCGTCACCGGTTTGAATTGGACGAGGTCGACATCATCGTGGCCTCAGCCTGGCCGCCGGAATCCTCCCAGCGCGACAAGCAAAGGGGCACGGCTCGGCCGGCGCGGCTGGCAATAGAGCAAGGCGCGGAGGACGGAGGCGGCGGGGCGTGGCCGGCGAGGCTGGGCGCAACAGGCGTGGTGACGGGGCGCGGCTGACGGGCGACAGGGCATGACCGGCGGGCGATGGGGTACAACCGGCGGGCGATGGGGTACAACCGGCGAGCGACGGGACACGGCCGGCAGGGATGGGACGCGACCGACGGGCGACGGGCACGGCTGGCGGGCGATGGGGTGTGGCCGACGGGGTTGAGCGTGGCTGGCGTGGCCGGCTGGGGGAACGGGCGGCAGCAGCCAGACTTGAGGAATGAGCTCTTTATCCTAGTTTTACAGTATTTGTTCGGTCTTAGCTAAAATGAACCCTTAAAATGCACTTTTTCCAACCCGTATCTCAGTTTTACAGTTTGCGATTTTAAGGGGTCTGCTAGAGATGCTTTAACAGGCGTATGATGCTACGAAGCTCTTCAAAGTTGTTTTGGAACAGAGTTCCGGATAGAATAATTCTCTTTTCGTACGAATTTCAGCAAAGGCCTTCCAAATAGTGATATTCGGAAGGCTCTTGCTGAACTTCGTACGAAAAAGCTAATTATCCTATCCGGGACTCCATTCCAGAACAATTTTGGAGAGCTTCATACCATTATGCGCCTGTTACTTCCGGCTAATGATGAAGCCATGGTTTTCTTGAATCCTTTGACACTAGACAACGTGACATATAGAAGGGTAGATGACATCAGAAAAAATATGGACCATTTTCTGCACATCCAGAATGGTGCCATTTTGTTAAATCCCTTGTTTGACATTCATGAGAGAGACGGTCCGGACGTCGGACATTCATGAGAGAACTCCGGTAACTCTTCAACATGAGGGGGGACGTCGATCAACCCCCTCTCACTCGACCAAACCCTAGAAGCGTCGAGGCCACCCCAAACCCTAGAAGTGTTTCCGAGGCCACCCCAAACCCTAGAAGTGTCGAGGCTACCCAAATTTACCGAGTTAAAAGAGTGTTGTCGTCGAGGCCACCCCAAATCCTAGAAGCGTTGTCGAGGCCACCCCAAACTGTAGAAGCGTTGATGCCACTAATTAATATTCCTTGTTATGATTAGCTATCTAGGTCTATGTTTGCCACTAATATATCCATCTCTCATGTTTGTATATTAATTGCCATGTTGTAATATTTGCAGAAACTATGGATCAACAAAGAGACTTGGAAAAAGAATAGTTGTTGGGGGATATAATCTTCGGAGGAGGTGATGTCTTGTCGTTTCTCAACGACACTGATGGTCTGGAAGAAGAGGATGAAGCAGGCTCCGGTGATCGAACAATGGAGGAGGAAAGTCATGATCATGATGGCTCCAGCAATCAAATGCCGGTGGAAGAAGGAGACCGTGATGACGGCTCTGATGACCGAACGGAGTCGGGATCAGCTGTTGCAAAGTCCAGCGAGGTATATATATTAATTAAGCATGTGCTGACTAATTGATGCATTAATTGTTTTGGTATGTACATATATTAACTCTTATTTCTTCATTTATAGCCCTCTGGATCGAGCCAAACTTCGGTAACGAGACGAGGCCCGAAGAAAAGGTTGCGCCCGGATGAAAGTTTCACGATCACGGCAATCGCGGATGATGGCCAACTGATTGAACCCAGGCGTACCAAGGATGCATTTTCTGCTTAGTGTGGAGCTATTGTTAGGGACAGCATCCCGATCAGCATCCAGCTATGGAATAAGCCTAAGAAAGAAGACCCTCAAGTTTCTTATGTCAGTGAGAGAGAGAAAGATGATATTTGGACCTCGCTGAAGGCAAATTTCACCCTACCGCCAGAGGAGGATCCGAATAAGCCAGTTATAGAGCCACTAGTCAAGGTGTGTGCTCTTAAGAAGATGGCAGATCTACTCAGGAGGTGGAAGAAAGAGTTGAAATCAATGTTTGTCGACAAAGGGAAGACTCCATAATTCACCAGCCAATTTGAGAATATAAGAGATCACTGGCCTGCATTTGTGGCCTACAAGACATCGGACAAGAGTAAGAAAATGTCAGAGATAAACAAGATAAATGCTGCAAAGAAGTTGTATGAACATCGCATGCGGTCAGGCGGCTACCTCAAAGCCCGGCCGTTGTGGGACAAAGCTGAGACTGACCTGATTGCTAAAGGGGTCGAACCAGAGACATTGAACTGGACAAATCATTCAAGGACTTGGTTCTTCGGGGTTGGGGGAACTTTGGACCCTGAAATAGGGAAGTGTCGTTGGACAGATGAGCAACTTGCAATACCCGTCACGATGCTTCAGGCAGCAATCAAGGCAGCGTAGGAAGGGACGTTCATTCCCAACATAGAGAATGATGAGCTGACTGAGGCCCTCGGGAATCCTGAGCACTCTGGACGAACACGAGGCACATCAGGCTCCATTGTGTGGAAGATTGGGTTTCCCTCCGTGGGCGGTTACAAAACCCGGGAGAGGAAGAGGAAACAAGAGTTGAGTGATATACAGGAGCTCAATGCAAGAGTACTAAAGCTAGAGGAACAAGTTGAGAGCCAGCAAGCTGCCGACCAACCATCTCAGCTGCATGAAGCTACCCTGCCATCTCAGCGGAGAAGCAGCGTGGCTTCCATGGAGCTTGTTCAGCAGCCTGACTTCACAGCTCCTAGCTACCCCGTGGATGCTATCACGGAGGCTCAACATTGCAGCTTATGACGAAATGGCAAAACATCACCTTGAAGGCGGATGTCGGCACTCTTGCACCTCCTCAACCCGACGGAACTTTTCACCGCCGTCCGATTCCACAGGGCTATGCTGTTGTGATGGTGGATGAAGTAATGGAGGGATTTGAGGAGCTCGAGCTTGACCACCCTACAGGTGAAGGGGAGATTCAGTTGGGTCTTGCTCTGAAGACTCCATGTCTATGGCAGAAGGAGTACATCGAGCTTCCAAACTGGACGCCTCCGCCTCCTCCTCCTCCTCCTCCTCCGGTGAGTCAGGGCACTCCGCCTCCTCCTCCAGCGAGTGATCAGGGCACTCCGCCTCCTCATCTGCCTCCTCCGGCGCGTGACGGCACTCTGGATCTTTCTTCACCTCCTCCGACAAGCACTCGGCCTCCTCCGGTGCGTGAGGGCACTACGGCTTCTCCTCCGCCTCCTCCGGCACGTCGGAGCACTCCACCTCCTCCGGCGCGTGGAAGAACTCTGCCTCCTCCAACGTGTCAGTGGACTCCGCCATGTCAGCAACGGCGGAAGAGAGAGGTCTCCGCTCCGACGGCTAGCAGTAAAAGCATAGGACGGAAGCAACTCAAATACGGTCCATCTCTCAAGGCTCCAGAAAAGTTACCATATGAGAGGACCGACAATGAAACTAGGACATCAATCGTGCCCAAGTGAGGGACTTTTTTGCAAAAAAACCTCCACCTCCGAAGGAAACGATAGATCCGGTGAAAGTGAAGCGGACTATCAATGTCCTGAAGCGACCACCACCTCTTCCGCCGGATTCCAACTATGTGCGCACTATTAGAAAGGCATATAAGGAAGCGGAGCGGTCGGGAAGTACTTGCAGTGATGCAAGGTTAGCAGAACGAATAAGTGGTAAAAAATTCCCCAGCTCGACAAACAGGCGAAGCAAACGTGCCCCTCACTAAAGGTGTATAGCGATCTCGTCGCTAATCATCCGGGGATGGCACCCGGTACCAATCCTGCTGATTACCTGACCGATGATATAGAGTTTGAAACAATGGAGGTGGACGAATTCAGATTCCAGTATGGGCAACCTCTCGTCAAACCTGATCATCATCCTCCTCTAACAACAATGATGCGAAGACTCCATGAATGGTACATGGAAAGATGTCGCCAGTCTAGGAAGCATACTTTGACGATGAGAATTAAAGAGGAGCACAACCTCGTTGGAATGGATATTTTGAATGTTGAATTTGATGAGTAATTCCAGTTATACCATCAAAAGGCCCTCGACAAAACACGCGTGACTTGCTACTATCTGTAAGTACTACTTCTGTAATAATTAAGTCACAATATATAGCTCAGCTCTTTCATTGCATGTATATATAATTATCCTCACTATATTATGCAGGTTGAAGATCATCGAATGCAGAAAAGCAGATATCTATGACATTGGGTTCATTAACCCAAATATCATACATGAATGGACGGTCAAACACAATGTCGCAGAAACCGAGGACAACTTGCTACAATCGTTACTTAAAATTCAAAATAAAGATAAAATACTCTTTCCTTACTACTTCAAGTGAGTGTTACTGTCTTGTGCATATTCGGTTTCCCTTACTTGAGGTTAATTATAGTAATGTAATTGATAAGTTATGCATGTGTGTGCATATTCCACTTTATCTTGCTAGAGATTAAGCTTGAAGCTAGAATAGTAACTGTCTTAGACTCGAGAAGAAAAGATCCTCAGGAGTATGCGGACATTGACTGATATGCTCTAGAAGTAAGTTCAGTCAATCATTATCGCACCATATCGGCAACTTTGTTCATTTCCTGATATCAAGTAATTATTCTCTTTGTCTGGCAGGGTTTGGAAAGACTTCACCGTAATTACGCCGAGACTGCCGACGGAGCTGAAATTTAAACACCCAAAAGTAAGTACTACTAGCTAGTTCCACGCATCTCCTATTGATTCTAGCTAGTTTCATCAATAGCATTTAGCATGCTTGATTATCAGCTTGATTGAACTCTACTTCTCGTAAAGTGCTGGTGCAGGAAGTCGGGAATGATTGTGGATACTATGTTTGCAAGTTCATCTACAACTCGATGACCTCTAAGCGGGGCTAATCTGAAAAACAATATGATGTGCGTAAACAAAAGAATTCACAATTTTATTTTATTACCATCATTTGTGTTGAGTTTCATATACCATGTAGAAGTTGAAATAGACCTTAGATGTTAGGGTTTATAATAGATCTTATATTGTATATATGTAGTTAGTAGCGTCACAGATATACAAAAACTTGTTGTTCGACCAATCTTTTGGAGAAAGAGAGGTCACTTCTCTCTCTATATGTTCATGACAATCTTGTGTACTTAATGGTTCCTTCATTTGCTTACTAGCTAGTGTGTCGAGTTCTCTCTATGCGTATAGTAGCTAGCGTCGACCAAGCACGGAGATAAAGAAAGGTCACTTCTCTCTATTAGGTAGCTAACACAATATATGAAACCTCTAAATTAACC
>NC_041387.1:669050705-669058935 GCF_002162155.2 Triticum dicoccoides | reverse complement strand
ACCCAGCTCCTGCCATATGCTGACACGTGGACGCCTTTTGCTATCGGATGGTATTACCGACCGGGACTAAAGATCCTCCTGCCTGAAGGCCCCACAGCGGCCACGTGGAGCCCTTTCTGTCCCGGTTCGTAAGTTTTTTTTTTGAGGCAATCTCGCGAAGCTTTTATTTCAAACCGTCACAACGTTCACATGGACGAAGGGAATTCCTTCTGGTTGGCCTAGCCAAACATGACGACCTGGCCCTAACTTTAAAGCATGCTTCGCTAAATTGTGAGCCTCCTTATTGGAGCTCCTAGATTCATGAGTTATATTACATGAATTAAAAGACGTAGCCGTCATCTTGATCTCTCGGATGATAGCTCCGTAAGCTGAACCACTCCCCTCCTTGATTTCAGTCACAACGCCTTGGCAATCTGAGGCTAGATGTACTCTGTTTACATTCAGATCTTGAGCTAAGGCCAGCCCTTCTCTGATAGCTAGTGCTTCAAGTGTTGCTGCTTCATTTTGATTTATGAATACATAGGCAGATGCACCAAGAAAAACACCGTCGCTGTTTCTGCATATTGTGCCCACCGTTCCATGGTTTCTGCCCCTACTCACTGCTGCATCTACATTCAGTTTCATAAAATTCTCGGGTGGTGCTATCCATCCCGACCGCCCAGCTGCTGCCATTCCCTGGGACTCTTTCTTTTGGGTCATCATCGAAAGTTCTCCCAGATAAGAGTTAATGAAACTGTGAACTGCAAACGGGCTTTTGAAAATATCCTCGTATATTGCTTTGCGCCTCGCACCCCAGATGGCCATAGAGTAATTGCAAACCTGATGAACTCCTCCGGTGGTAATGATCTACCTATGGTAATGATCCAATCCTTTGCACATTCCTGCTGATTAATACTCATTTGATCTAGAATGGCTTCGGACGAAAGAGCCCACGTGCTTCTTAACATAGGACAGTCCAACAAAGCATGTCTCCATGAGTCATGAACTCCACACAAACTGCATGCTGCAGTTGTGGCCATATTTCGCCTCTGCAGCACCACCATCGACGGGATCGAGTTCTTTGCTAATCTCCACAAGAAAACCCTGACCTTGGACGGGGCCTGCACCTTCCACAGCGATTTCCATTCTGCTCCTTCTACTTCTACATTTGACGTCCCCTCTCGACCCTCTAGCCACGCTTCTCTGTTCAGCTTCGTGCGGATGAGCATACAGTATGTTGAGCTGACTGAAAAGTGACCCCGTGGTTCTTCGCTCCAAGCCCAAAAATCAGAAACCCTCTGAGTGCATAAAGGTATTTTTACAATCGCCTCCGCATCAAACGATGAGAAAACAGCCCGAACAAGATCTTCTCTCCAAGTAGCAGTTGCTGTCTCTATGAGTTCTGACACACGTCGAGGTGGGTTCTGAACCAAAGAAGTAATCGGCCTTCTGAAGCTCTCTCTTGGGATCCAGTTATGATTCCATATATCTGTCTCCTCTCCATCACCTATGCGCCGAATGATTCCTTGAGCAACTATATCCCTCCCATCTAGTATACCTCTCCAAATCTGCGATGGGTGAGAGCCCAACTCTGCCTCCAAAAGAGAGCGATCAGGGAAGTATATAGCCTTCAAAATTTTCGCACTCAATGACTCAGGATCATCCATCACCCTCCATGCTTGCCTAGCCAAGAGAGATAGGTTGAAAAGCTCTAAATCATGGAATCCCATACCTCCCATATATTTTGGCATGGTCATTGTATCTCATGCAACCCATGCTGGTTTCTCTTACCACCCTTGCTTCCCCACCAAAACTGCTGAATAATCGAAGTAACACTGTCACACAACCCTCTTGGGAGCCTGAAGCAAGACATAGAATAGACCGGAATTGCCTGGGCCACTGCTTTAATTAACACCTCTTTCCCTGCTGCTGACAGTAATTTTCCCATCCATCCTTTCACTTTCTCCCAAACTCTGTCCCTCAGATACTTGAAAGTACCATTCTTGGAGTGCCCCACCTCAGTTGGCATGCCCAAATAACGATCACTGAGAGACTCATTGTGCACCTGAAGTTTGTCCTTCACCCCATCCCTTATAGTTTGAGAGCAACCTTTACTGAAGAAAATAGATGATTTTGCATTGTTGATTTTCTGTCCAGAGGCCTCACAATAGGACGTTAGTAGGTTTGATACCTTCTCTGCTCCCTCAACACTAGCCTTGAATAGCAACACGCTGTCATCTGCAAACAGAAGATGGTTAACGTCTGGGGCCGTGGGTGCCACCTTGATACCTGCCAACAATGATGACTGAGAACTGGATTTCAGGAGGCATGAAAGGCCCTCTGCTGCAATCAAGAAAAGGTAAGGGGAGATGGGATCTCCCTGCCGAAGTCCTCTAGATGGGTGGAAACTCTCAAGTTTTTCCCCGTTAAATAGAACTGAAAAAGAAACACTGGAGACCATCGTCATGACTGTGTCAATCCAAGCCTGTGCAAATCCCAGCTTGATCATGATGGCTCTCAAATAATCCCACTCCAATCTATCATAAGCTTTCATCATATCCAGTTTTAGAGCACAAAAACTATTGTTCTTTGATTTTTTTTTTCCTCTTCATAAAATGCAAGCACTCATAAGCACATATAATATTGTCTGTTATCAATCTACCAGGCACAAAGGCTGACTGTTCTGGAGATATGATATCTGGAAGTATTTGCTTCAACCTATTGGCCACCACCTTCGAAGCTATTTTGTACAGAACATTGCATAAACTTATCGGTCTGAATTGTAGAGAAGGGTGGGATTGTTCACCTTAGGGATGAGTACCAAGATGGTATTGTTAATGCACTCAGGGCTCTCTTCCCCTCTCACAATCCTTAAAACAGCATTAGTCACTTCTTCTCCACATACATCCCAGTGTTTTTGGTAGAACTGAGCAGGAAATCCGTCAGGACCCGGAGCCTTCGTAGGGAACATCTGGAAGAGGGCAGTTTTCACCTCATCGCGCGTATATGGTGCGCAAAGATCTGCGTTCATTGCTGTTGTGACCTTAAGTGGGACATGTTCGAGTACCTCCTCCACTCCTTGCACCCCCTCTGATGTGTAAAGTTTTTGATAAAAAGCATTCACCATCACCTTCAACTCCTACGGATCGCTCACCCCCACACCCAGTGTATTTTCAAGAGCCCTTATCATATTCTTCTTTCTTCTCAGACTGGCTCGAAGGTGGAAGAATTTTGTGTTCTTGTCTCCTGAAGAAAGCCATTCAGCTCGAGCCCGTTGCCTCCACATGATCTCCTCTCTGTGATAAAGCTCTACCAGCCTCTCATTGATTTTGATCTCAGCATGCGATGGTGCCAAACGCAAAGGATCCCCCCTTAATTCCTCTAATTTCAGTTTTAGCTCTCTGATCTCCTTTCTCACGTTTCCAAAAGATTGCCTACTCCACCTGGTGATCCCTTTGGAAACATTGGCCAATTTATCAGGCAACTGCTGCACCGTCACACACGGTCCTGAGACTGCCCATTCTGTACTCACCGCCCCTCCAAATCCATCATGTTTCTCCCACATCGCCTCGTACCGAAAGGATCTCGTGGATGTTTCTGCTTGAGCTCGGCCAAAATCCAAAAATATTGGGCCATGATCCGAGGTAGCCGCTGCATGGTTCTCAAGACTCGCTAAAGGGAAGCGGGCCATCCACTGAGGATTAGCCAACGCCCTGTCCAGTCTGCATCGAGTGTAGGTACCTCCGGTTACCTTCTTTTCAAAAGTCCAAAATCTTCCTTTGTGTCCAATGTCTAGCAGCATGCAAACGTCCGTTACCTCACGGAACGCTTGGATTTGCGCATTGCTGTGTTGTCCAACACCCTCATGTTCGTTTGGACGCAAAACCTCGTTAAAATCACCCATACAAAGCCATGGTAATGAGCTCAAAGTACTAATGTTTTTCAGAACTGTCCATGTCTGATGCCTCAAATGAGTTTTAGACTCACCATATACACATGTCATTCTCCATATCTCTTGCCCCGGTTCCTCCACAGATACATCAAGATGATAGCAAGAATAACCCAAAACTTCAATCTTTATTTCATTATTCCAAAACAAACCCAAACCACCACTTCTGCATTGACTATCAACTGCATAAGCTTTATCATAACCCAACGTATTTGCTAAATTTTCTACCCTAGATCCTTCGATCTGTGTTTCAACAATGCATAAGAGGGTAGGGGCAAACTTCTTCGCAAACTCGCGAAGTTCTTGGACTGTCGCGGCTTTGCCCACGCCACGACAGTTCCAACATAATGCACTCATTGGGCCCGGGGGTGCTCCTCAAAGGAGCCCGCCAAACTCTTTACCACATTGCTTGGGTTTTCATTGTCATCGCCTTCTTTCCTCGACCGCTTCTGGTCTCTGATCGGAGAGGGGCTAACCATGCTGGTGCCCACCGGTATTGGCATGATTGCTAGCTTATCTGTAGCATCACCTTTTGTATTGTTGTGCGCATTTCCCTCCAGCGGCATCCCCGCCAACCTCTTCCTCGTGAGATCATCCATATCCGCATCTTTGCCATTGCCATCAACTACCATGTCATCCTTTCTCCTTCCCGTTTCCTGATAAACTGGGAACTTGTTCCTGTCGGCCTCGCGGCGGTTGCCTGATCGTCCCCCTGTCCGGCCTCCCCTGCGACCACCTCTGCCACCTCGGCCCTCTCCAGGATCTTGGCTCGCTCGCATGGCCCAGCTCGCTCGTAAGTCCTTGAAGACTAGAGCCGAAGGGGGATGAATCCCAGTACCGTGTTCCTTATAGAGATGACCCAACATACCACACACGGCGCACCAATCTGGCAGCTTCTCATACTTTACCCTGTAGATCTGTCTTTCCCCCCCTCTGATCATAGATACAACGTTCTTTAGGGGTTTAAACACATTCAATCGAATCCACACCCTATGGAAATTCCCAACAAAGTCATGAGACGGTTGTTCTGTGAATAGCACTTCCCCCACCTTTGCAGCTAGTGGGGTAACCAGGTGAGCAAACAAATCAGGAACATCATGTATCTGGATCCATATGTCAATCGTCTCCAGCTTGATAGATGAAGGTTTTGAGACCCCATCATAAGGCGCAAGAAGCACTGCATCCCCTCGGAAATTCCAAGGCCCCTCATGCATAACTCTGTCCCAATCTCCTAAACAGGACAGTTGAACTGAGTACAGATTATCTTCCAAGGGCTTAAACTTGGCCTCCTGCGCTATATTCCATGCTGACTGCATGTTTCTATAGAACCACGTCTTACTATACGATTTGGAGGTGTTTACCCTAGCCAACGCAATCCATCTGGGTCCCTGTGGAGGCGCATCTTTCTCATCGAAGATCACATCATCAGGATCTTCTTCCGTCAGCCCCAGTTCTGCCATCATCCGCTCGACGTCGCTTGTGCCCAAGGAGCCCGAGGCCCCATCAGCAGCCATCAGAAGAACCTTACCCGATGCAAAACTGACCGGGTATATTGGGGAAACCCTAGAACCACTGTTCCCTGCCTAGCCTCGCGTCTGGTGAGCGACGGAGGAGGACAGAGAGAGATCGGCGATAGGAAAGGAAACGATCTACTCGACGGCGTCGTAGTTGCCGCCGCGAGAAAATAAAACCCTAACTCGAGGGAACTCGACAGCAAAAATAATACCAGTCCAGCTCCCGGTTCGTAAGTGAACCGGAACTAAAGGTTTTGGGCTTTAGTCCCAATCCTTTAGTCCTGGTTTCAGAACCGGGGCTAATGGGCCTTTGGAACCGGGACAAACGACCCATTTTCTACTAGTGCTAGCAGGCAGGAGGACCATCAGTCCATCACCATGAGAGACACAAGAGGTACTATAGTATATTGATCTTGGTGGATGGATGAAGTATACCATAATCCACTAAAGCATAAAGATAAGAGGAAATATTGCGGCCACATCCGCCTCCTGCCACAGTTTTACCATGATTTCCTCTTTCTCGTGTTATTCTTTTGTTGTCCTATACAATTCTATTTTTTCGTCTTTGTTTGGTTTGCGATAATGTCCTTTGTGCCATGTACGCGTTTCATCCTCTAATACACAAAATGTGCATTGACGGTTTGGGACTCTGCACTCCGGGCCACTCACTAGGTCCTGGATATTAAGTATCCGGCATAAACAATCAGCAAATATTTATTGTACAAGATGTAATTCCAGGAGCCTAAATATGATAATGTGCCCCCTTGTGTCATGCAATAAAAAAAATCTGGAATAATGTGAAACGTACAATAACATGAAAAATAATCAAAGAAGAAATGTTTTGTAGGCTGGGAGAAAATATCGAGTGGCTTTCCAATAATCGAGCAACTTTTCCGGTGATAATTCAATTAATTCTTCCATCTGAATATTTTGCTTTCAGAAGAGATTAGTATATAATTCTTAGCATCAGTTATATATACCAATAAGTTTATACCACAGGTCAAGTGATTTTTCAAAAATTGTGGCTACGGTAAATGTACCTTCTTAAGCTTTGATTTGAGATCAAGATGTTTCAATCGCATAGCATGTACCACGGTGCGTCACATGCCGCATCAACAAAAATGTAGGTAAAGTGAACACAAGCACCTAGCAAAGAAAAGATTTTCTTAGAGGAACAAAAAGCACCTAGGAAAATTGCAACAAATTTGCATTTTCCATGACTTATGAAAAACAAAATTATCATAAATTTTGCCACTGATCTAATATAAGAAAGATTACCAACACTACATACAAAAGATAGTGCATTTGCCATGGCAAAATACAAGTAAACTTGCAATAGTCCAACGAAGTTATTTTGTCATCGCGAAATAAAAAGTAAATTTTCATGTACGTTAAAGTAATATTGCTATGACAATAAAGGTAAATTTGTTGTGGCAAAAACTAAAAAGTAAATTTTGTCATGGCAATGAAAAACAAATTTTACCATGACAATAGAAGTAAATATAGTAAATTTACCATGCTACAGAAGTAAAAATAGACATGTCCTCTAAAGGAAAAAGATGTTATGATAATCAAATTTCCATACATTTTGTCGTGCGACTGTTCCAAAAACAATGTCTATGATGTATAAAAAATGACTATTCCAATAATAATTTATGTAAAATAATTTTGCCATGATACAAAAGAAGAAATTTGTGATGGTACATAAATTAAGTTTGCCATGATACATAAAGTAAGATTGCCATGTTTGAGAAATAATATTAACATAGAACATGAAAAAATATTGCCATGATATGAAAAAGAATTTGCCATGGTCCATGAATTAAATTTTCCGTGATATTAAAAATGAAATTGCCATGGTGCATGAAGTAAATTTGCCTACACGACGTATGTGACCATTACAAAACACAATTATCTAAAACTTGTTATGGTTTTCAAGACACAAATGTTTTCAAAATTTACCATGTAAATGAACTGAAAGAATGCAAATTTGGCATGATGTAAAAATTGCCTTGGCACAACTATACAACATGTTAATTGACATGGTGAAATTTCCATGATGTAGACAAAATGTTTTCGAAACTTGTCAAGTTTTTGGAATTTTGTTCTCTAAAAAACATGTCAAATTTTAGAAAATATAGATTTACCATGGTCCATAAAGAGTGAAATTGCCATGTTGCATCTACGATATGATGCGGAGCATCCTACGGTCATCCCCATGTACACTACGACTACTCCCCAAGCCCCAAGAGGACATACGACGAGACCTCGAGCATACGCCATTGGACACAAGGTTAACTCGCTCCTCTCCGAACTAACACATTCTTCATGTGAGACATGGCTACTACCTCAAGCGGAAACCCTATGTGTGATTAGGCACTTAGAGGAAAGTCACGGAGCCACTACATCCAATGGACAAGATAGCGAGGACGCCAAGTACAAGGACCAAGAGGAAAAGCTGCCGGAAGCCTATAGCCTTCAGACGACCGGTCTAGACCGGACATCCGATGCCTGGAAGCCCAGATAGCCAGAAGGCCCAGCCTACGAGCTCTACATCGGCCGGACGACCGCCAAGTACCGGACGTCTGACACTCTCCAGCGCCCGGACGTCCGACCACCATTGGAAATCCGGCATCTCCATCCAGAGCCAAAACGCCGGACGTCCGGCCCCTACCAGACGACCGGCCCTCGCGAGCCACTGGACGTCCGGTAACGGCCGGGCGACTGACGCCTATCTGTGCACAATGTGTTGGGCCAGGCCCATGTACCCATTTGCCCCCTCCCCCCC
>NC_041387.1:669037146-669050499 GCF_002162155.2 Triticum dicoccoides | reverse complement strand
CTTTCTAGGGTTAGCATTGGTTTAGCTCATTTTAGAGACAGAGCTTTGCTCATCCACTTGATACATACTCCATTGGAGACCGAGGCCTCCGCAGAGAAGATCCCAAGTGGATTCAAGACCCCGTCAAGGGAAGATCCCCTCGTGGATTCAAGACCCCATCTCCTCACGGATTGGGAAGAACTACCGACCGGTTGTATCGTTCTTTGTTGGATTTGAATCATGTATCTCTCTTTGTGTTCATGGATCTAGCACATGTGTGATCGTTTCTCATTGATTTGAGTGTTTCCTCTCGTTTCCCCTCGTGTTTTCCCTCATGTGTTCATCGTGTTCTTCGCGGGATCCCCTCCATTTTGTGAATGATCGGCCACTAGGGTTCCATACATCACCATGTGTCTATAAAATTTGAATTTGCCATGGTCTATAACGAAAGAAGTTTGCCATGGCAACATATTACATTTTTTGCCATGGTTTAAAAATACTTTGATTTGTCATCAGAAACAAAAAAAAGGATGATGAGTTGCATAATCATAAAGGAGAAGATTTGCCATGGAAAAAATGTTGAGACACGACAACTATTCAGAAATGGTAAACTATTAACAAAAATTAATGAACTTTGTTTATTCCCTAAAACAATGGCAAAGTCGCCTTGGAAAAATTCTAGGGAACATGAACTAGACCTAGAAAATGCCGTGTGATCAGTTCATTCATTTTTTTTACAAATTTTCCATGTGCTATAAAATCATTTTTTTCATGAACTTGTTGTGCAACTAGTTACAAGATTTCCAAAAATTGCCATGATGATGTGTGAACATGAATTTGCCGCTGTGACCCCTCCATCTCCGAGGAGGCACAGCTGTGCGGTGCAGTATGCACTCTGCGGGGGCTCGCCGGGATCCATGAGTTCACACCGCAATGCCGTCGCCGGGATCATCGGGGATGGAGGACTCCGACAGGGGAAACGAAAAAGAAGTGGGTGGGTGACGGGGTGGATAGGGTGAGTGGAAGACATGGGTGGGTGAAGAAGAGAAGGTAAACTGTTCCAGCGTTGTGATTGGTTTGACCGCTGGCCTCCTTGTACCGAACGCCCGATAAAAACGGACTTGCTTCAAGATTCATGTGCTTCATCTGACGGCCAATGCAGCGTTCGCCCCCAAATCGTAAAAATCTGACATGAGATTTTTATTGATTCTGTTTGAAAAACTATTTTGTGGATGAAAATTGTGCTCCCAAAGTATATTAACATATACTTCAAACTTTACTAGCATCTGCTCCGTCAGATAAACAATGAAAAGAAAGGAAAGCTTGAAAAGGCATAGGAAAACCGAAAGAAACGAAGAAAAAAGGAAAAGCTTGTGCATGTGACATGATTTCAACCAATCACAGCATGGTTTCATATATACTCCCTCCGTCCCAAAATAAGTGTCTGAACTGTGTACTAACTTTAGTACTATAAAATTGTACGAATCTACGTGTGAATAGGCATGTGCAGCCCATTACAAATCTACGTGTAGATATGTAGTGGGCTAAAAAAGGAATCACAAGAATCCAGAAAGTGGGCCAGGTAACCTATTAGGCCTTGTACAAGGCCTAATAAGGTAGACGCTCTCTTCTATAGAAATAGGCATTGATGATCGGTTTTTTTTTAGGGAAACAGTTTATTTTTCTAAGCATCTGCACCTAGCATTGTACGTCCACGAATCCGAGCCTTTTCGGCCATGTCTGTGGGCAGTAATAATGCTGCAGTAGATGCGTAGGGTGGCCGCTGATCACGAGAGCTAGCACTGACGGGCCGCAAGCACGCCGCTTCTGAGGCGCCGGCCGCCGCGTCACTGTCGATTCGTACCTGACCCTAAAGTGATCTGCGATGAATACTGAAACAAAACCTTGTCAGTGGGATTCGTACCGCCGGCCGCGCCAATAATATCCGGCTTCCTGCCTGCATGCGTGATTGACTGCCTTGCCACGCCGCTCACGCCTGGTAGATTCCACCACGCCGTCGGCCGGCTGTGACGGAAGAGGGGCTGGGCATGGAGACGGAGGAGGGGCTCGACCTGAGCCTGTCGCTGCGCCAGTACACGCCGCCGTGGTCGCAGCTGGTGTTCGCCTGCTGCTACTGCTCGCGCACCTTCAGGAGCTGGCAGGCGCTCGGCGGCCATCAGAACGCGCACAGGCCGGCCAGGCCCAGGCGGGCCACGGAGCTCTCTTCAACGGCGGCGGCGGCGGCAGAGCTTGGTAAGGCCGCCGTCGACGGCCACTGCAGCGCTCCGCCGCGCCCCCGGCGCCCACGCGTGGCGAGCAGGGCATCGCCAGCAGGCGTCGTCCGGGACAAGAGGCGACCAAGAGCTTGCGGATGAGGCGATTGACCTGTCCCTCAAGCTATGATCTATCCAACCCATCCATGCAGCAGGTGCAGGCACTAAGGACATGCTGCAGTACTTCGTTCCTCTCTTCCAATAGTTTCATTTCTTGCGCCGTTGTGTTTCTGCTATGGCTTACCAGGTTAAATAATTATGTTGTGTTTCTGCTACCTCTTCAAATATCATTGTTCTTCTTCTAATATTGTGCTCTCATTATTGTCGACATCCTTGTCTTCTTTTTTTCTTGCGGGAAATTGTCGACATCCTTGTCACGTTGACATTGCCAATGATTAGGAAAACAGGATCATCAACAATATATGGGCTAGTCATACAGGCCTGACTAGGGATTTGTTCGGTGTTTACGTTTTCGCACATGCAATTGAGTTTTCCTCTGAATTTCATATTCAATAACCATTACAATTCCCCCGCAAAAAAATTAACCATATCAATTATAGCACCAATATATAAACTTAATTAAACATGAAAATAGAATAATAAAAATTTATTATTGCCTCTAGGCCATATTTTCAACGCGAGAAATATCCAATTTTAACATTGCACCTTTGCATTTTATGTCATTAAGTCTCCTGGCCACCTCATGAACAAGAAGGATGGTTTCATACTGACTCCTGTGCTTGATCAGGGCTGGTCCTGAGATTTTGGGGGCCCGGAGTGAAACTCGAATTTGGGGCCCCTAATATAAACTCAAAATAATAATCTAACGTATGTATATCAGTGCACTGCAAAACCAGCATGTCAACCAAGCTCTACTTCCTCTGTAACTTTTTATAAGACGTTTTAAGAGTCTATAGCAGTGTCAAAACAATGTTACAGAGGGAGTATTTAATCTTAATCTTACATTCGTCATTGTTTTGACAAGGAAATTGCATGCATCACATATTTCAATTTTTTTTCATAATTAGCCACAAAACTTAATTTGTACAACTCCCCGTGCATAACGAGAACTAATTTTAAAATTTGCCACACAAAATTAATTTGACATGCATTCTCTGATTAATCTTAACTGTGCCGTGATCGCCCGACTGGACACCGTAATCTATCCATCGATCCTATCCGGGCCTTTTCTCTCATCTCGGTCTTGGATCAGATTAATTAATTGGTCATAAGAACAACCTAATTCTTCCACTAGCTAGTCATTTGTGTAAGCATATGTACGGAGAGAAGGTAGAGCCTACCTAGCTCTCGGAGGAGATTAATTAATCAAAAATATGCGCGCCTGATCTGATGGAGATTAGTTCAAAACTGCCAGGATCGGTGCTTGTCCATGTGGTCGCACATGAAATAACCGAGGTGCCGCCGGTGCCACCTCGGAATTGGAAGAATGGAGGTGTCGGGGAGGTCTGGGAAGCTGCCGCGGCGCAGTCACCCTTGAACTCGTGAACTCGAGGTGCAATGGCCCACATGAGAGCAGGGACGACGCTACAGGCCAGCTGAAACTAATTTAGCCCAGAACACGTATCTGGGGGCCCCTACGTTTCGCGGGGGTCCCTGTGCTTCATAAAGGCTGCAGATTGGTCCGCACTAAGTACTCCCTCCGTTCCAAAATAAGTGACTCAAAACTTACTCAACTTTGTACTAATTAGTACAAAGTTGAGTCTTTTTTGAGTCATTTATTTTAGGACGGAGGGAGTAACATATAGCCATGTGCGATCTGGTACACTTGGAAAAAAACCTGGTAACTAATTCTGGAAAGCCGTTCGTGTATAAGGTTATGGGACGGAAGTCTCCAACAGTGGATGTGTCTGGTTTTTTCGGAATGAGCGTGATCGGGCCTTGTTAAGAGCAGCAAGACCTCTCCCATCGCCAACACAAAATTTTAGCAATGCCGCCATTATATCCCCTTTTGGTAATGCTCCAGGCCTTGTGGAAGAATGCGCCCATGAATCCATAGGAGCCAGCGGCACGACCAGGCGACATCTCCTTAATAACTTCCCAAACCTCTTCTTCAATAAATATGGTGTCTACCTCCGGCAGTTGAGTAGGGAGCATAACTAGCGCATCCAAATCAAACGTAAGATCTCTGGCAGTTGCTCTTCCTAGAAGACCATCCAGGCATTGATAATTACTTGGTTAGTTAAGCCCCTACACTGATCGGAAGCTTTGTCTATAACTGCTTGCGGTAATCTACTTCTGGTCGATCGCATGTAATATTCGGTCCTACTAACCTTAACGTTCGATTCAAACTTGAAGACATATTTCTTGTTGTCTGGCTCGTGAGCATAGCGCCGGCTGCCACCTTTGACTAGGCAGCACTAGCTTGGGTCCCATGCTAAGGGATCCCAATGCGCCCCTTGCCATGGACGGCATGTTGGTAGCTTACCAAGCTGGCCACTTGCTTACCATGGTCGACTTGGATGCACCAGTCAAGCTGATGCCAACCGGTGGGGTGCAATGCAGATCTTCATAAGCCAAATTCAGCAGATAGCTTCCTAACTAGAAGGGTTGAGTGCGCTTTGTTACGCCGTTGGTGTTGTTGGATCTTCAAAAAAAAATTACTCCCTTTGTTTCAAAGTATAAAGTGTACTAGTTTTTGAAAACTCAAACCTCTTCAAGTTTGATCAAATCTGTATAGAAATATATCAATATATGTAACGTAATATCAAATCGGTATCATTAGATTCATCATGAAATGAATTTTCATTTTTTTTTAGTATTGTGGATGTCAATATTTTTGGCTTTGAACTTGGTCAAAGTTAAACAAATTTGACTTTTAAAAAAACTAATACACCTTATATTTTGAAACTGAGGAAGCATTTGGTTTGGCGAGTGGTGGAGATGATGGAGTGTGTGTCTCTTTATTTATATAATGCAGTGTTTCGGTGGGCCCTCCGCGGTGTGATTCAGTGTTATGTGCTAATCAACCCATACTTTGTGTGAAATTTTTTTGCGTTGGTGGCTGCATATACTACTATATTGACGCTACAATATCACATGTTAACACTTCTTTTTTCTAGGTGGTAAGAGGGTGTGTGGAGTTAATATGTTTTTATAGGCCGATTGCAGCCGGTTGATTTGAAAAATAATTGACATGGTCAAAATAGTGAGCCAATCCAAAATTGAGTACCTCAATCAAATGGGAGAGCTTTCAAATTAGGAAACATAGTGAATTAAAAGAATTTAAGAAAAGAGCTCCTTGAGAAATTGTTGACACGGTCAAATTGAGTTACCCGGTTCCAAATTGAAGATCTCAACTGATTGTGAGGCCTTAAAAATTAAGAAGAATAGTGTGTGAACTTAAAGAACTTAATAAGAGAGCTCCTTAAAAAATTGTTGACCCCATGAAAATCGGTGACCCAATTTCGAATTGAAGACCTCTGATTGTGCGACCTTAAAAATTAGGGAGCACGGCGTATTTACTAGAAGGGTTGGACGTGCTTTGCTGCACCGTTGGTGTTGTTTGGTTTTCATAATCTTTTTTACTTCCTCTATTTCAAAATATAAGGTGCATTGGTTTTTTCTAAAGTCAAATCGCTATAACTTTGAACAAATTTGTAGATAAATATATCAATATCCATATTATCCTATCATTATCATTAGATTCATCATGAAATGAATTTTCATATTTTATTTGTTTAGTATTATTGATGTCAATAGTTTGGCTCTGAACTTGGTCATGAGTGGTGGAGATGATGGAGTGTCTTTTCTTTTTATTTATAATGCGGTGTTTTGGTGGGCTTTCGCGGCGTGATTCTGTGTTATCCGCTAATCAACTCATACTCATGTGACGAATTTTTCTGTGTTGGTGGCTGCATGTACTATATTGGTGCTACAGTATCACATCTTGACGCTTTTTTAGGTGGCCAGAGGATACATGGGATTGTTATATTTTTATAGGCCGGTCCTTATTACCTATTGATTTGGAGAAAAAAAATTGACCCGGTCAAAATCTAAAGCGTTGACCATCAAAATCATGAATCAAATTCAAAATTGAATACCTTGATCAAATGGGAGAGCTTAGGAACATAGTGAATTAGAAAAATTAAATGAGAGAGCTCCTTAAGAAAGTTTTGACCCGGTCAAAATCTGGTGACCAAATTTTAAATTGGAGACCATAATTGGTTGCGAAGGCTTAAAATTTAGGAAGCATAGTGATATAGAGGATAAATTCCCCCATAAATCTGACATGGGCGATGTGAGACATTTGCCATTATCGGATCATGTTTTGAAGATCTCATTGCACCAGATTTATGGTGTAAGTAAATTATGAATCAGGTTTTGTTTTCTGCTGGGAGTTAAAACATTTTGACTTCTTCAAAATAGGATGTGGGGTCTCGCTGACGTTTTACTTCATTTACGTGCATGAACACTAGACACACACACACACGGTATGGCTGGGGATGGAGCCATGCATAGCGGTAAAGTGCTCTGTACTTTCCCTGTCGCTGTATTGATCCTTTGGAAAATTAATAAATAAATAAATAGTACTTGTATGTACCAAACAAAAGATCGGAGATTGCCATGAGACGGCGCGAGCTTGATGAACCATCTATTCTTGTAATCGCCGTTGCACCACCCTTAAGTACGTAGTGATGATACACACGTAATTACGGGTTTGTTAGTTACATATACAATGTCGTAGCACAACGGGATAGCTAGCTTGTTTGTGTCGTCCATGGCCAGTTCGTCGGCGAACGTCACGGTGGCGTCCATCCTCCTGTTGGCGCTCGTGGCCGTCATCGTGCTGGTCCAGGCCATCCGCACCTTGTGCTCGCACTCGCAGGATCAGGGGGAACAGAGGCCGGAAGGGACTCCGGTTGCCGGTGCCGCCCCTCAAGCCGTGCCGAAGGCGCAGGCGGCGGGGCCGGGGCTGGTGGCGTGCGTGTACCGGAGGAGCGACGAGTGGCGGGAGGCGACGTGCCCGGTGTGCCTGTCGGACTTCACGGACGGCGAGGCCGTCAGCGTGCTGCCCGCGTGCATGCACTACTTCCACGCCGCGTGCGTCGGCGAGTGGCTGCGCGCGCACGCCACCTGCCCGCTCTGCCGCGCCGCGCCGGCAGCCGGTGTCGTCTGAGTGGCACGAACTGAAACTAGATGCTGTGCAGAATGTGATTCCACCTCGCCGCTCCGGTTTGTGTTTGAGATGTTTTCTCTTACGTCTAGAGATTCTTCGCCATGATTCAATTTCAACGTGGTTGTAACTCCTATTTAGCGCACTGGTTTTTTTCGGGCACTTAGGGCAACTCTAACCGATTCCTATAACCGGTCAGATTTTACTCCTCTCCCCAGCATCGGCTCTCTCGACAGCATCTAGCCGATCCCCAATAGCCGATAACGAAGGATAATTATCCTCATCCGCCTCCGCCGTCCCTATTTTTACTCCATCGCTCGGGCTTAGAGAAAAAAATCCCCTCCACTCCGTTGCCTCTCCCGCCCTGCTCCCGCGCTGCATCTACATCGGCGCCGTCCTTCCCACCCCCCGCCGGCCACCACGAACGCCCGTAGGTTCCGCCGCGGTCCTTGACCGCCCGGATTTAGGCCTCTCTCGTCCCGTTACCGGCGCAGAACCGGTAGATCTGACGCTGCCGCCGCCGCTGGATTTGGCGCATCCGGCAGCCGTCGGCTACGCCTTTGCCATGGATTGGTTGGATACCGGACCGCACAGCCTCGGCAACGCCACCACGCCGCATGCAGATATTGACTCGGCCTCAAGCTACTCGGATCTCTCTCGTCGGCCGTTCGCCGACAAAGACACGCCTGGGCTCGGCACTGGCCCGGCGGCTTATCGGCTCCACCTTGTCGGTCATAAAGTGTGACGACTACCCGCGGCAGGTGGTGCCCGAGTTTCCACCACGGCGGAACATCCCAGATGGGTGTTCTTCAAGTACAAAAAAGATGGGGTATGTGCTTCTTTTGATTTCGTTGTTCACCGGATTCGGCACAAATTTGGTAGCTCGTTGTTTGCTCAAATTTGTGTGTAGGATGGATACAAGTTTTGGTATTGGGAAGAAGATTACATCGATTTATTGCTAGCACGAAATTTGATAGATGCTCATGCACTCGTTGCTAGAAAAGAGGCTAGGGATGAGACTAGATGCGAAGCAACGTCAAATTTGTTAGAAATGGAGAAGAAAGAAGTGTGCAAACTCGAGAAGCCAATAGGAGCTCGGTTAGGTCTGGCAAAAACTTAGTACAGTAAAAATACTCCGCTATTTTTAGGGGATCAGTTAGAGTTTGCCCATAGCCCCATCAAACGCGCACGCTGGCGCAGGCTGGCACAAGCTATTTGGCGGCCCACTTTACCTGATTCGTTGTTTGTTTTTCCTGGCAGGAAGCAGGCGACTAGACTCGTTTTTTATTCTACGGAAACAAATAGACTTGTTTTGGGAAGGATTTTCCTTAAACAAACTCGCCACTGTACTGATTTAAAAACCGTAAAGGTATTAGAAAAATAGAAAAATCGAAAAATATTCATGAATTCACAAAAATCGTGAATTTCAAAAACTGCTCCTGTATTTCAAATTGTGTTAGTTGATTCAAAACATATCCACAGTTTAAAAAATTGTTCAGGAATTTTAAAAAATATTCCAAATTTCAAAAAACATATGATTCAAGACAAGTTCATGAATTCAAAAAATATACGGGAATTTCGACAATTATTCCCAGAATTTTTTAAAATATTTGTCCATTCAAAAAATATTATCCAATTAAAAAATTATCACAAATTTTAAAAAATTCCACGAATTTCAAATTTTGTTCTCTTATTTTAAAGAAATTTCATTGATTTAAAAAGTATTCACAAATTCAAAAATAATTCACATGGTTCACAAATTGTTCCCTGAATTAAAAAAATAATCGTCACCAAATAAATATTCCAATTCGTAAAATGTTCATGAATTTCAAAATATTGTTTCCAAAAATTAAGAACCTATTCAAGAGTTCAAAATATATTTGCAAATATCAAGAAAATTCCTAAATTTTAAAACCCTATACCTGAATTTTAAAATAAAAAAAGGTAAAGTACAAAACCAGAAAAAACCAAAAGGAAAAGAACACATAGTAAGAGAGATACCGGTTCAGGGAAGGTAAAAGGTTCCCAAAACCGGGGGGTGAGGGGGAGCATTTGAAAAAACTGAATATGGGCCAGCCCATATGCGAGCGACGGGGGAGAAGGGTTTGCGTGTTTGCTGGCTATTCTCCGACCCACACGATAAATAGGATCCTTGAATTGTAACAGTACAACATCGCCTTTTCTTTCCCCATCCCTCTGTAAATAGGATCTCACATGGGTAGCCGGAGAGGTGTTCAAGGGTGACACATTTAATCAAGACAAGTTCTTTTGACTTTTTTTTGTGAGGGAAATAGGGTATTTTATTCGAAGATCACAGAGTTACAATCCTTAGCAACGAGTTCGGAAATAAAAGGGGGAGGTTGGTTAAGCCAACACGCAATGCTATCCCGAGATCTACCATAGTTTGCTAAGCTATGTGCAACCCTATGCTGGTCATGAGAAACTTTTACTGAAACAAACACCCTATTATACATTAAACCTTTAATTTACGTTAAGAGGTAACCATATGCTGACTTGTCCAAAGACCCATTAGCAAGTGCCGCAAGAGCAACCGCACAATCCGCAAGACCAGTTCTTTTGGACTTAAGGATGGCTACCAAAATAAACTTGTCTCCTATGAAGTTTATTCTGGCGGTCTATCCTAATTTATCTGCACATCCGTGCTTTTACACCACCTCATTTATTGATAGCTATCTAATCATAGGACATCATAAGTCATGCATATACATAAGTTTATTTTTAATAATTTATTCATGCCACTTCGTTAATCCATGCATATCTTAGGGCATCTCCAGCCGCGCGCCCAACAGGCCCTCCCCAGGCGATTTTGCCGCGCCGGCGCCAAAAAAAGGCCCCAGCCGCGCCCCAAGAAGCCCGTTTTTCGCCGGCTCGGGCCAAAACTGGTGTCGGCGGACCCAGGCCGAACCCGGCGCCCTGGGGGGCGCTTGGGAAGCCGGCGCAAGCGAAAAAGGCGCATGGGCCTGCCCTGGAAGCGACCCGAGGGTCTTTTCCCGCCGTTTCTTGACGCTTTTCCCTCGCATCTCTCCCGCTCGCTCGCCTTCCTCCCGCCATTCTATCCCTTTCTCCCGCCAAACCCCCTCCCGGTCGCCGCGAAGAAGCACGCCATGCCGCCGAAGAAGTACGCCATGCCGCGCGCGGCGGCAACCGCGACTGGCGTCGTGGTCCAGCCGAAGCAGAGGAAGCCGAGGGCGCCGCCATCGAAGCCACCGGGCCTGTCAAACGCCGAGTGGAGGGGGGAAGTTCAGCGGCGCGAAGCGGTCACCGCCGACAGGCGGAACAGGGCCATAGCCAAGAAGGCCCGCGACAACGCGGCGTGCGCGGCGGCGGCGGCGTCTTCCTCATTGGTCGACCAGGCGGGGATGAATCCGCCCGCCGTCAGCCACGCCTAGTACGCGCCCTGGGGACAACAAGGCGCCGGATCTCCATGGGGTTCATCGTCGCCCGGCTACGCGGACGGCGACGCGCACGGTGGGTTCAACCCAAACGGGACCTTCCCTCATGGTCACCCCGCTACGCGCACGCCCTCGCCCGCCTTCGTCGGCGTGCAGTACCCTCCATACAACTACTCGCCGCCCGCCTCCTACGCGTCCACACCGACGCCCTATCTCTACCGCGGACCGCTACCCTTCTCGCACCTCGGCGACGCCGACGACACGGGAGCCGACATGGACGACATCATCGCGACAGGATCGACCGCGGCCGCCGAGTCTCCCGGGTTCGCCACCCAGGACGAGGTAGTGGACCTCAGCGGCGACATGGAGGCCGAGCTCGGCTACGTCTACGGCGACGACGCGCAGGAACCCGAGGAGGAGGACGACGAGGAGGAGAAGGAGGAGGAGGAACCGGCTCCTGTTCCGACGAAGGGGCGCCAGAAGAAGAAGAAGTGGGCGGCTAGGTCAGGAGAACCGCGCATCAAGTGGACGTCCAAGGAGGAGGAATGCCTCGCCGAAGCATGGAAAGTCGTCTGCCTCGACCCGACCATCGGCGTGAATCAGAGCTTGGACACGTACTGGGACCGCATCAAGGCCGAGTTCGACGAGCAGAAGCTCGTCGACCCCTACTTCAAAGGCGTGTACATGCAGCGCGGCTCCAAGGCGATGGCGAACCATTGGGGGCGTATCCAGTTGGCGTGCAACAAATGGCATGGAATCGTCGAGGAGGACGCGGCTCGCCCGGAGAGCGGCGCCAGCATTGAGGATCAGGTACGCACGCCGTTCGTCCGCATATCTTCATCCCCTACGCCTGTTACGCCGCCAACTGTTTGTCTCTTCGTGCAGCTACTGCGTATGTTCGCCATGTATCGGGGCGACAACCAAGACGCCGACTTCAAGCACCTCCACGTCTACAAGCGCATTGACAAGTGCGAGAAGTGGGCGGAAGTCCGGCGTGCCCTCGACAAGGCCAGGGAGACATACAAGCCAGACGCGGCGACTCCGGGCGCGTCAGAGGGACGGACGGACGGCCACAAGTTGGCAAAGAAGGGGAAAAGCGCCGATGCGGCAACCGCGCGAGTGCAGGAGTCCATCGAGCATTGCCTCGCTGACGCCCAGGTCCGGGCCGTCCTACGCGAAGAGAAGACCGAGGCACGGTGGTCGTCGCTTATGAAGAACAACGCCATCAAGCTCGACCTGCTCCGGACGAACGTCGCCGCGAAGAAGAGGAACACCGACATGGCTTTTCTGATGAGCGGGGCGGACATGCTCCAGAGCAACGATGAGAAGCTCAAGGCGTGGTACCTGGTGCAGCGCGGCCTCATCCTGAACGAGCTGCCGACGGCAACGCCGACGACGGCGATGACGCCCACGACCGCACGGACGCCAAGCCCGGACGGCGCCTCTACATCGCCGCCCAGCAGTGCCGAAGCCGCGCCGACGCAGCCCTGCGACGAAGCAGGTCCGACACCGATGAGCCCGCGCACACCGACTCCGCCAACGCCTGGAGCCGACCAAGCCGAGTGAATCGTTGCGCACGGCGGCCCTCTGTTTTTTGTAACGCCAGACTACGCCCGATCGCCAGATTTTCGATCAAGTTTGAGAGCGGGAACGACCAAGTTTGAATTTCCCGCATCCTGGGGGCGGCGCGTGGGGGCGTGACTGGGAGCTAGGTCGCCCCCAGGAGCCGAACTAGCGCCGGCACGCCCCCAGGCCGCTCTATTTAGACGCCCTGAAGGACCGAACGGCTGGAGATGCCCTTAGCTTCATAGCTCGTTCGTCGTACTGCTTCAACCGTTTACTTCCCGCTAGGTGCTTGTAGTCAGGTTTTCTTCTGGGTTTTTGTTTTCTGTTCTGTTCTTTTCCTTTTTAGTTTTCTTTGCTTCTTTATGTTTTTTCCATGGTTTTCTTTGTTTCTTAGCAGGTTTTCTTGTTTTTTTGTTTCTTTTTCCTTTTTGCACCAGTTTTTCTTCTGTTTTCTTGTTTTGCTTTCTTTATTTTTGGCATTTCTTTTGTTTCTTCTCGGTTTTTTTTCGGAAATGATATGTACCAAACGTCGCATTTCTTTTGTTTCTTCTCGGTTTTTCTTTCGGAAATGATATGTACCAAATGTCAGGTATATGCACATGGCAAATCGAATGTTTTCGAGGACAATTCTAGTGAGCAAGGATGACACGGTACTTTTTTCACAAAAAAAGAAATTGAAGCACGAAGTTGCTATCCTAGCATCACTAATCTTGCCGGATTTTTTTTTGATTCGCCCTATGCTTGGACCTGACGTTCGGGTGTTATCAGATTCCTTTCTTTTTGCACTGTTTTTCCTTTGGTTCTCTTGTTTCCCTTTTCTCTTCGTTTTTTGTTTTTTCATATATTTTGTTTCTCTGTTGGTTTTCTATGGTTTTGTTTATTTTTCTTCTTTTAAATCTCGGTTTCCACTCTTCTGCAATGGTTTTCTTTCTTTTCAGGGGGTTTCTTTTGTTTGTATTTTTTTGGTTTTTGTTGGGGTTTTTTTTTT
>NC_041387.1:668991468-669036797 GCF_002162155.2 Triticum dicoccoides | reverse complement strand
TTTTTGCTGATTTTCATCGGTTTCCTTCTTGTCCAACACATGTTAACTTTTTCAGTACACATTCTACATTTTTTATATATACCAGAAACATATATTATATACATGTTTTAAAAAATACATGATTAATATAATGAAAAACCATTTACTTTATTTATAAAAAAATTCAAACAAAATGTACATTTTTTCCATATATATCATACCTTTTATTTACAAAATTAACATTTTTCAAATACAACATTAATATTTTCAAATACATGGTCAACATTATACATGGCAAACATTTATTTAAAGGCAATAAATATATTTTTCACGCACAATGTACATTTTTCATATAGATCAGAAAAAAAATTAATACTTGATCAACATTTATATATATATATATATTGTTTTTATGTCTCTTCGCCGAGAACTCTTCGGCAACGACAGAGGAACTAACCTGCCTGCAGTGGCGGGGCGGATTTTTTTATTATATTTCTTTCATATACATGAAAAATATTTTTTCTTTGCACATTTAACATTTTTGGCTTTTTTCAAATGCTTGATTAACTTTTTTCAAATACTTGATTAATATTTTTCAATGTTTGATTATCATTTTTTGAATACATATTCAATGTTTTCCATACAATCGTATAATTTTTGCATACATGAGAAACATTTTTTCCATACATATTTAATACTTTTTGAATGTTTGGTTAGTATTTATTCAAATATTTCATGAAAAAGTTTGGTAATATATATATTTCGAGTATTTTGAAGTTGAAAAAAATGAGAAAGCAAAATATGAAAACGAAAAATGTGAATAAAAGTGAAAAAAATGAGGCATTGGCTTGCGGCCACCCCCGCACTGGCCCGACCCATTTTGGGACGCACTTTCTCATATACGTGTGGGTGGGATGGGATGCGGAAGCACCAGAAATCACTAATTAAGGGGTACTACTTTCAAAGATCACTCTCACCTTCTTAGGTTGTGACAAGTGACGCATTGCATGCGCGCTACTTGTGTCAACCTAGGAGTTTTCCTTTTTTTTTACATTCGTTTATTCAAAGTGTTTTATCTCATAAACTGTGCGTCCAAATTTCGAACCGTTTTCACCTTTAGATTTCTTGTGTCGAGAGCTTCAAAACTAGATCCCATTTTGATAGGTTTTGATGGGAAAAAATCACAAAAAATGGATAGTAAAAACAAACTGGGAGCAAGTTTTTATCCGATTTTCGAAAGAGGCACTGTCGTGCCTCTCGCGGAAGCAAAACCGTGCCTCTCGCAGAACAAGAAAAATATAAAACACATTTTTTCCGTTTCCGAGAGGCACGGTCATGCCTCTCGCGAAAGCACAACTGTGCCTCCCACGAAGGAAAAACCGTGCCTCTCACGAAAGGAAAAATGCGGGTTTTTTCGCGAAATTACAACCGTGCCTCTCGCGGAAGGAAAAAAAATAAAAAATGTGTTTTTATTCGTTTCGGATAGGCACGGCCATGTCTCACGCAAAACCACACCGTGCCTCCCGCGGAAGCAAAACCGTGCCTCTCGTAGAGAAAAAACGCATCTTTTTGTTTCTGAGAGGCATGGCCGTGCCTCTCACGAAAGCAAAATCGTGCCTCTCATGGAAGCAATTTTTTTCGCGCAAAAAATATTTTCAAAAGCTAAGTAGGACTGATGGAAAACCAAAAGGTCAAAAAACCCGAAAAAACCGTTTAAAAAGCAGAAAATGCGCGTGAAAAAATAAAAAAATGAAAGAAGCGCCTTGAGCGTGACACGGTGGTTGAAAGCGTGACAAGTGACGCGCTCTCAGTCCACCCGAAATGATCGTTGGGAGGCTCCCAACGTAGCGCTCGTCAGCTAGCTGTCTCGGAAGCACCTAATTGATGCAACCTACGGAAATAAGACGTCCCTTCGCACAGGATGCGCCCGACTGGGTCGGCCCATTGGCATTGAATTCGCGCAAGCTGTCGGGAGAAAAATGCGTAAAAATAAAACAACGAGCAGGCTGGAATTTGAACTACAGACCTGCAGTTCGTGCACGCGTCATGCTAGCCACCACAACAACTAAGCTTTCGGTGACAGATGTGCGGCCGAAATGAAATGAACTAAAATCAACAGCCTAAATCAAGCAATACTTAAAAAATGTGAACAGTTTTTTGAAATTATGAAGTATTTTTTACAAACACGAAACAAAATTTAAAATTTCTAGAAGCTGCAAAGAAATATTTTGAATTCATAAAAAAAATCAAAAAATCGTACATCTTTTGAAAATCCGAAAAAACTTATATAACGCGAACATTTTTTAAATTTTGGAACATTCTCTATAAAATGCAAATAATTTTGAAAATTCCAGAACTCTAATTGCTTTTCATCGTCCCATTGCATTTACCTTATTTTCATGACTCTCCTCTCTTTCTTCTCCCCATACAATTTATTTAATGAAAGTGCAATGATTTTTTAAATTAGTGAACAAAATTTGGAAACGGGCACAACTTTTAAAATGCAAAACAAAATTTTCAATGTGACAACAATTTGAAAATCCTGAAGATTTTTTGTATACACGAACAAAAAACTGTAAACGGAAACATTTATCTAAAACTTCAAACTTTTTTTTGTAAAACGAGAACAAATATTAAAATTCAGTAATTATTTTTTTAAAACACAAATATTTTTTAAATTAGTGTGCAAAATGTGAAAATGGGTACAGATTTAGAAATGTAGAAAAAAAATGAACCTGGGAATAATTTGAAAATTCCGAAGTATGTGAACAAAAAATGTAAGATGGAAACATTTTTAGATAAACGCAAAAAAATACAAAACCCAGAACATTTTTTGACAATGCAAACATTTTGTAAGTAGGTGAAAAAAATTTGGAAACAGGTACAACTTTTGAAATACAGAACAAAATTTTGAATATGTGAACAATTTGAAAAGCCAGAAGAATTTTCTGCATTTGATTTTTTTTAAGGAAACATTTTTTGACACTTCAAAAAAAATGTATGAGGCGAACAATATTTGAAACTTTGAACAATTTTCGAATTACTGGACAAAATCTGAAATGCAAACAAAAATGTGGAACAATTTCGAAATTGTAGTATCAAAAAAGAAACAGAAAAAAGTAAAGAAAAAGAAAAAAAGAAAGAGGAAACGAGAATGAAAAATAAAATAAAATAAAGTGGTTCAGGAACCTTCTAGAAGGTTCCCAAAGCTGATAAAAACATGCTAGGAATTTTCTGGGTTCTTTTTGAGGAATCTTCTGGTAAGTTCCAAAAACCGGAGCTGCCAGCTAGATGGACGGACCAATTGATCGCGGGCCTGTGCGTTTGGTTGACCCTTTGATGCATAGAGCGTCAAATAGGGTTTTCCGGGACCTGCTTTGGGCGCGTGAGGCACTGGCCGACATGCCAGGGTGCACCCATTCCGGGACCTGCTAGCCCATAAGTTCAAACTTTAAGAAAAAACGAATTTTGGGGAAATGTTCCAGAAATTATAACATGTTCGTGGTTTAAAGAAAAGTTTCATGATTTTAAAAATGTTCACATATTAAAAAAAGTTCATGAATTCAGAAAATGTTCATAAATTTCGAAAACATGTCTGCTAATTCAAAACTTGATGAAAATTTCTGGAACTTGATGAACAAAAATTTTATTCAATAACATTGTCTTTTGAAAAATGGATGAACAAATTTTGAGTTCAACGAACATTTTTTTAGAAAATCAATGGACAATTTTTGAATTTGATGAACATTTTTTGAAATAAAAAGATGAACAAATTTCGAATTTGACAAAGATTTTTTTATTTTGATGAACATTTTTGGAATTTGATGAACAGTTTTTTTAATTTGATCAACATTTTTTACATTGTTGACCATTTTTTGAATCTGGTGAACAAAATGATGTTCACGAATTTTAGTATAAAATTGGCAAAAATGTGAAAAGGTAAAGAAGAAAAGAGAGTCAAGAAAAAGAAAACAAAAAAGAAAAGAAAAGCTGGACTAAAAAAATCCCGGTTCAGGGAAGAAAAACAAAAATAGAAACAAAAAGAAATATCTGAAATCACTAGTTAAGGAGTACTCCTTGCGAAGATCACTCCAACTTCCCTAGGTTGCGACAAGTGGCGCGCTGCATGTGCGCCACTTGTCGCAACCTGGGAGTTTCCCTTCTTTCGTAGATCCTTTTATTCAAAACGTTTTATCTCTTAGACTATGCGTCCAAATCTCGAACCGCTTTCGCCGTTGGATTCCTCGCGTCGAGATCTTCAAAACTAGATCACATGTTGATAGGTTTTGACGAACTTTTTTTACACAAAAAAACGGACGAAAAAACCGAACCGGGAGCATGGGTTTTTTCCTTTTCCGAAAGAGGCACGCCCGTGCCTCTGACGAAATCACAACTGTGCCTTTCGTGGAAGCAAAACCGTGACTCTCGTGAAAAAAATAGAAAACGCGTCTTTTTTCGGTTTCCGAGGAGGCACGGCCGTGACTCTCGCGAAAGCACAACCGTGCCTCTCCCGGAAGCAAAACCGTGACTCTTGCGAAAGAAAAAAACAGAAAATGCATTTTTTTCGTTTCTGAGAGGCACGGCCATGACTCTCACGAAAGCACAACTGTTGGGGATATAACTATTGGTATGACCCGCCCAGGAGGGGCCGGGTTATACCTACAAGTGTTCTTGAAGCCCAAGACCAAGGTTGAAGATGACGGTTCAGTTAAGGGCCCAAAGCCCAGAGGCGACTTAAGGCCTGCAGTAATAAACTGCCATATGTACATGACTTGTATTATAAGGCAAGAATAGTTAAGAGACCGAGCCGGACACTGTTTATGAGCCGGTCAGGACTCTGTGAGCCGCTAGGCGTCGACCTCTGTATATAAAGGGACGACTGATACGTCTCCAACGTATCTATAATTTTTGATTGTTCCATGCTATTATATTACCTGTTTTGAATGTCTATGGGCATTATTTTACACATTTATATCATTTTTGGGACTAACCTACTAACCGGAGGCCCAGCCCGTATTGCTGTTTTTTTGCCTATTTCAGTATTTCAAAGAAAAGGAATATCAAACGGAGTCCAAACGGAATGAAACCTTCGGGAGCGTGATTTTTGGAACGAACGTGATCCGGAGGACTTGGAGTGCAAGTCAAGAAGCAGCCGACGCAGCCACAAGGGTGGGGGGCGCGCCCACCCCCTACAGGGCGCACCCTCTGTCTCGTGGGCCCCTTGGGCGGCCACCGACGTACTTATTCCTCCTATATAAGCCTACATACTCCGAAAACATCCAGGAAGCCACCAAAGAAATATTTCCGCCACCGTAACCTTCTGTATCCGCGAGGTCCCATGTTGGAGCCGTCGCCGGCATTCTGCCAGAGGGGGAATCCACCACGGAGGGCTTCTACATCAACACCATAGCCCCTCCGATGAGTTGTGAGTAGTTTACCACAGACCTTCGGGTCCATAGTTATTAGCTAGATGGCTTCTTCTCTCTTTTTGGATCTCAATACAATGTTCTCCCCCTCTCTTGTGGAGATCTATTCGATGTAATCTTTTTTTGCGGTGTGTTTGTCGAGATTCGATGAATTGTGGGTTTATGATCAAGTTTATCTATGAATAATATTTGAATCTTCTCTGAATTCTTTTATATATGATTGAGTTATCTTTGCAAGTCTCTTCGAATTATCGGTTTGGTTTGGCCTACTAGATTGATCTTTCTTGCCATGGGAGAAGTGCTTAGCTTTGGGTTCAATCTTGCGGTGTTCTTACCCAGTGACAGAAAGGGTTGCAAGACACGTATTGTATTGTTGCCATCGAGGATAAAAAGATGGGGTTTATATCATATTGCTTGAGTTTATCCCTCTACATCATGTCATCTTTCTTAATGCATTACTATGTTCTTATGAACTTAATACTCTAGATGCATGCTGGATAGCGGTTGATGTGTGGAGTAATAGTAGTAGATGCAGGCAGGAGTCGGTCTACTTGTTGCAGACGTGATGCCTATATACATGATCATGCCTAGATAATCTCATAATTATTTGCTTTTCTATCAATTGCTCGACAGTAATTTGTTCACCCACCGTAATACTTATGCTATCTTGAGAGAAGCCTCTAGTGAAACCTATGGCCCCCGGGTCTATCTTTTATCATATAAGTTTCCAATCTACTTTTATTTGCATCTTTATTCTGCATCTATATTATAAAATACCAAAAATATATTTATATTATCATATTATCTCTATCAGATCTCACTTTCGCAAGTGGCCGTGAAGGGATTGACAACCCCTTTATCGCGTTGGTTGCGAGTTCTTTGTTTGTTTTTGTAGGTTCGTGGGACTTGTGAGGAGCCTCCTACTGGATTGATACCTTGGTTCTCAAAAAACTGAGGGAAATACTTACGCTACTGTGCTGCATCACCCTTTCCTCTTCAAGGAAAACCAATGCAAGCTCAAGACGTAGCAAGAAGGATTTCTGGCGCCGTTGCCGGGGAGGTCTTCACTCAAGTCAATACATACCAAGTACCCATCACAAACTCATCTCCCTCGCATTTACATTATTTGCCATTTGCCTCTCGTTTTCCTCTTCCCCACTTCACCCTTGCCGTTCTATTCGCCCTCTCTTTCCCAATCTTCTCTCTTTTCCGCTTGCCTTTTTCCTCTCTCTTTTGCTTGCCTTTTTCCGTTTGCTCGTGTGTTAGATCGTTTACCTTATCGTTATGGCTAGTCCTCCTATCCTTGTTATTACTCCTGAACATGAAATTCTCAATTTTAAGCAAAGGGAGGGAGAAAATTTAAAAGATGCTTGGCATAGAATTTGCAATGCTCAAAATAAATCCACTAGGAAGCTTTCTACTTCGGTTCTTCTTCGCAATTTTTATGTAGGCATTATTCCTTGGAATAGATGTGTTCTTTATACCGTTGCCGGAGGGGATTTCTTGAATAGCCACACGTTTGAAGCTTATAATGCTATGTTAGATTTGTTTGGCCCACCACCTCTTTTGGTTAATGGAACTGTTTTAACTTTGGAACATGTTATGCAACGGCTTGAGATCATTGAAAATAAAATTGCCACTGTTGAGTTAATTGAAAATTTGGATAAAAAGATCCATAATCAAATTACCCAATACGGATCTAGGGTTGGAGTTACTTTGAAAAATCTTAAAATAAAGAACATATAGTTAATGAAAAATAGATCTAGATTCTGCAAGAATTGCTAAACTTGAGGATATCATTACTAACTTAGGTTCCGCGTTTTCTTCCATGAAAAACACTCCAAAACCCCCTACCAAAACTGCAAAGTTTATTTATGTTCCTAAAAATAAGGGTGAAACTTCTAATAAGGGAGACACGGATCTCAAATCCATAAGTGATCATCCCAATTGTCTCTCTATTGTTAAAGAATCTTCTGCTACAAACGAATTTCTTGAATTTTTGCCTAAAGGTTTTATCATTGCTAAAAAGGGAGAAACCCCTAAAGATTATAAGTGATCTACTGATGAATCAAGTGCCAAAGATGGCACTACTTAGATCTATCTTCGCTTTTATGCCTAGCTAGGGGCGTTAAACGATAGCGCTAGTTGGGAGGCAACCCAATTTTCTTTGTGTTTCTTGCTTTTGTTCCTGTTTAGTAATAAATTTTGTTTCTACTTTCTGTTTAGATGTGTTTTAATGTTTTATTTAGTGTTTGTGCCAAGTAGAACCTACAGGATAACCTATGATATAAGTTGATTTGATTCTGCTGAAAAACAGAAACTTTGCACTCACGAGAAAAAATTCAATAAATCACAGAAACAAGCTTTTGCATTGATTATTTTTGCTGCTGTTCAATAAACAAATTTTTAGGACTTCCTATTTTGGTAGGATTTTTAAAGTTTCATAAGTTTGCATTAGTTACAGATTGCTACAGACTGTTCTGTTTTTGACAGATTCTATTTTTCGTGTGTTGTTTGCTTATTTTGATGCATCTATGGCTAGTAAAATAGTTTATGAACCATAGAGAACTTGGAATACAGTAGGTTTAACACCAATATAAATAAATAATGAGTTCATTACAGTACCTTATGTGGTGGTTTTGTTTTCTTTCGCTAACGGGGCTTATGAGATTTCCTGTTGAGTTTTGTGTTGTGAAGTTTTCAAGTTTTGGGTAAAGATTTGATGGACTATGGAATAAAGAGTGGCAAAAGGATAAGCTTGGGGATACTTATGGCACCCCAAGATATTCAAGAATAGCCAAAAGCCTAAGTTTGGGGATGCCCTGGGAAGGCATCCCCTCTTTCGTCTTCGTTCATTGGTAACTTTACTTGGAGCTATATTTTTATTTGCTACATGACATGTGTTTTGCTTGGAGCATCGTGTATCATATTAGTCTTTGATTTTTAGTTTATCACAATCATCCTTGATGTAATACACCTTTTGGGAGAAGCCTATTTGGTTGAAATTTATTAGAATACTCTATGTGCTTCACTTATATCTTTTGAGCTTGATAGTTTTTGCTATGTGCTTCACTTATATCTTTTAGAGCACGGCGGTGGATTAATTTTGAAGAAATTGTTGATCTCTCATGCTTCACTTATATTATTTTGAGAGTCTTTTAGAACAGCATGGTATTTGCTATGGTTATAAATTGGTCCTAGAATGATGAGCATTCAAGTTAGGTATACTAAAAACTATCATAAGAAGTGAATTGGATGCTATGATCAACTTGATACTTGATAATTGTTTTGAGATAGGGAGGTAGTGATATTAAAGTCATGATAGTTGGGTGATTATGAATTTAAAGAATGCTTGTGTTGAAGTTAGCAAGTCCCGTAGCATGCACGTATGGTTAAAGTTGTGTAACAAATTTGAAGCATGAAGTGTACCTGGCTTGTGCATCCTTATGAGTGGCGGTCGGGGACGAGCGATGGTCTTTTCCTACCAATCTATCCCCCTAGGAGCATGCGTGTAGTGCTTGGTTTTTGATGACTTCTAAATTTTTGCAATAAGTATATGAGTTATTTTGACTAATGTTGAGTCCATGGATTATACGCACTTTTACCTTTCCATCATTGCTAGCCTCTTCGGTACCGTGCATTGCCCTTTCTCACCTTGAGAGTTGGTGCAAACTTCGCCGGTGCATCCAAACCCCGTGATATGATACGCTCTATCACACATAAACCTCCTTATATCTTCCTCAAAACAGCCACCATACCTACCTATTTATGGCATTTCCATAGCCATTCCGAGATATATTGCCATGCAACTTTCCACTGTTCCGTTCATCATCATCATGACATACATTACTTTTGTCATATTGCCATTGCATGATCATGTAGTTGACATCATACTTGTGGCAAAGCCACCATGCATAATTTTTATACATGTCACTCTTGAATCATTTCACCATCCAGGTACACCGCCGGAGGCATTCATATAGAGTCATATCTTGTTCTAGTTTTGAGTTGTAATTCAGGTGTTGTAATCAATAAAAGTGTGATGATCATCATTATTAGAGCATTGCCCAAAAAAAGGCCAAAAGAAAAAAAAGAAAAAAAAGAAGAAAGAAAAAAAAGAAAATAAATAAAGGGGCAATGCTACTATCTCTTTTTCCACACTCGTGCTTCAAAGTAGCACCTTGTTCTTCATGTAGTGAGTCTCGTATATTGTGCTTCAAAGTAGCACCTTGTTCTTCATGTAGTGAGTCTCATATATTGTGCTTCAAAGTAGCACCATGTTTTCATGTAGAGAGTCTCATAGTTTGTCACTTTCATATACTAATGGGAATTTTTCATTATAGAACTTGGCTTGTATATTCCTATGATGGGCTTCCTCAAATGCCCTAGGTCTTCGTGAGCAAGCAAGTTGGATGCACACCCACTAGTTTTCTTTTGTTGAGATTTCATTCATTTATAGCTCTAGTGCATCCGTTGCATGGCAATCCCTACTCCTCATGTTGACATCAATTGATGGGCATCTCCATAGCCCGTTGATTATCCTCGTCAATGTGAGACTTTCTCCTTATTTTTGTCTTCTCCACACAATATCCAATCATTATTCTATTCCACCCATAGTGTTATGCCCATGGCTCACGCTCATGTATTGCGTGAAGGTTGAAAGAGTTTGAGATTATTTAAGTACGAAACAATTGCTTGGCTTGTCATCGGGGGTATAGAAGTTGGGAACATCTTTGTGTGACGAAAATGAAGCATAGCCTAACTATATGATTTTGTAGGGATGAACTTTCTTTAGCCATGTTATTTTGAGAATACATGATTGCTTTTATTAGTATGCATGAAGTATTGCTATTTCTTTTGTCAATATGAACTTTTATTTTGAATCACTTGGATCTGAACATTCATGCCACAATAAAGAGAAATTACATTGAGAATTATGCTAGGTAGCATTCCACATCAAAAATTCTGTTTTTATCATTTACCTACTCGAGGACGAGCAAGAATTAAGCTTGGGGATGCTTGATACGTCTCCAACGTATCTATAATTTTTGATTGTTCCATGCTATTATATTACCTGTTTTGGATGTTTATGGGCTTTATTTTACACATTTATATCATTTTTGGGACTAACCTACTAACCGGAGGCCCATCCCGTATTGCTGTTTTTTTTCCTATTTCAGTATTTCTAAGAAAAGGAATATCAAACGGAGTCCAAACGGAATGAAACCTTCGGTAGCGTGAGTTTTGGAACGAACGTGATCCGGAGGACTTGGAGTGCAAGTCAAGAAGCAGCCGAGGTAGGCACGAGGGTGGGGGCACGCACCCCTACAGGGTGCGGCCCCCTGTCTCGTGGGCCCCTTGGGCGGCCACCGACGTACTTCTTCCTCCTATATAAGCCTACATACCCCGAAAACATCCAGGGAGCCACCAAAGAAATATTTCCGCCACCGTAACCTTCTGTATCCACGAGATCCCATGTTGGAGCCGTCGCCGATGTTCTGTCAGAGGGGGAATCCACCATGGAGGGCTTCTACATCAACACTATAGCCCCTCCAATGAGTTGTGAGTAGTTTACCACAGACCTTCGGGTCCATAGTTATTAGCTAGATGGCTTCTTCTCTCTTTTTGGATCTCAATACAATGTTCTCCCCCTCTCTTGTGGAGATCTATTCGATGTAATCTCTTTTTGCGGTGTGTTTGTCGAGATCCGATGAATTGTGGGTTTATGATCAAGTTTATCTATGAATAATATTTGAATCTTCTCTGAATTCTTTTATGTATGATTGAGTTATCTTTGCAAGTCTCTTCGAATTATCGGTTTGGTTTGGCCTACTAGATTGATCTTTCTTGCCATGGGAGAAGTGCTCAGCTTTGGGTTCAATCTTGCGGTGTTCTTACCCAGTGACAGAAAGGGTTGCAAGACACGTATTGTATTGTTGCCATCGAGGATAAAAAGATGGGGTTTATATCATATTGCTTGAGTTTATCCCTCTACATCATGTCATCTTTCTTAATGCGTTACTCTGTTCTTATGAACTTAATACTCTAGATGCATGCTGGATAGCGGTCGATGTGTGGAGTAATAGTAGTAGATGCAGGCAGGAGTCGGTCTACTTGTTGCGGACATGATGCCTATATACATGATCATGCCTAGATAATCTCATAATTATTCGCTTTTCTATCAATTGCTCGACAGTAATTTGTTCACCCACCGTAATACTTATGCTATCTTGAGAGAAGCCTCTAGTGAAACCTATGGCCCCCGGGTCTATCTTTTATCATATAAGTTTCCAATCTACTTTTATTTGCATCTTTATTTTCTGCATCTATATTATAAAATACCAAAAAAATATTTATCTTATCATATTATCTCTATCAGATCTCACTTTCGCAAGTGGCCGTGAAGGGATTGACAACCCCTTTATCGCGTTGGTTGCGAGTTCTTTGTTTGTTTGTGTAGGTTCGTGGGACTTGTGAGGAGCCTCCTACTGGATTGATACCTTGGTTCTCAAAAACTGAGGGAAATACTTACGCTACTGTGCTGCATCACCCTTTCCTCTTCAAGGAAAACCAACGCAAGCTCAAGACGTAGCAACGACCCGGCGGCATTCAGGGCAAGTAACATTAGATCGGGAGCTAGGTCAAGCGATTCTGCTCCCTAGTTATCGAGTCATAAGCAATCCCACTCAAAACTGGATCGTAGGCTTTTACCTTCACCATAAGGGGCCGAACCAGTGTAAACCTCGTGTCCTTTGTCCCAATTAACCCCTTTAAGCTTCTTAGTTGCGATGGCTCCACGACTAAGTCCTTTCACTAGGACATCTGACGTGACAATTCCATGACAGTTGGCGCCCACCATAGGGCCAGTGCACGGTGGATTTGAGTTCTTGAAGGGCAGCTTTGAAGGGCTCAAGGGATACGCTGTGGGCTGGATGACCAAGAGTCGTCGCGGCAAGCTCTACATCGACGACGCAGGCTGAGGCCCCGATGCCGGCTCAATTGAGTACGGGTATCGGGTCCCCTTTGGCGGAATCCACGTCTTCATCGGCAAGATCAGTGAGCCGGGCCTTGAGCCGGACATCTGCATCGACCTCGTCGAGATGGCTCAGCGTGCGAGACCCGCCTGGGCTCTGCCTGCTATGAAGCGTGCCTTCGTGGGATGTATCCATGGAGGACTCTCTAAAGGGTCTGCATCTGGCGGTGAGATGGCCATCTATTCTGATGATGAGTCATCCACAGGCGAGACGGATTCGTTATATCAACTACAAGATGGCGGGCTTGGGGGATGTTCCGATGGCAGCAGTATTTCAGATCTCCTTGAGCCGCCGAGCAGGGTCGGAATCTTCATGGCCGGCACGCAACCCATTCAAGACTCCACAACTGCGGCAGCAATAACCTCCGGGTCAGCAGCAGCCGGGGCAGGAGGCCCTGTGCGCTCGCCGGCTTAGGTGCTGATGGATCTCACGGATAAGATGACCGCTTTGTTAACCGCCGCGGATGCGGAAGTGGCGCAGTTGAAACTAGATATAGTGCAGGCTAAGGAAGATCTGGCAGCAAAAGATGTCAGGATGACCGCAGAGCTGGTGGCTCTGGACGCTCAGGCTCAGCAGATTCAAGCGCAGACTTTTCGGCTCACGATGGATCAGAATGCGTCCAATGAGGTCATGAGGAGAAGATACCAGAAGACTCAGTCTCGGCTCCCTTTGGCTTATGATCCTCGAAACCTCTTCCATACACCCGATGCAAGGCCCAGTAACCCGCCGGAGATAGACCGGGTTGCGGCACCCGAGGTTGGGACGCCGGTTCAACCACAGGTGATGGGGCCTCCCCATATGAACACTGCTCCACCTCAATATGTACCAACACCACCGGGTCATTATTCTAACCCGTTGGAGAGCATGATCGCGGCGGCGGCATGACTGGCGGCTCTCCCGATGGATGGCGACTCTCCGACGGCGGTTGAAACCCGCTGGATTAGAGAACTCCTTCAGACGGCCTTAGCACAGCAGGAGGCGTACTCATATAGCCGAGATAGGATTCATTCAACCCCTCGTCCGAGCCGGAGCCCGAGTTATAGCAGGCACATGGACTCGACGGCCGTTTCAAGCAATGCCCGGCGCCGTACCAGCCAGGCGAGCATGACCCGGCACGCAATGGAGCCTTTAACTTGGTGGATCAGGACAGAATACGTCAAGAGGCTGAGCGGGCGGCTCAGCAGGCGACCGAGCAGGCGGCTCAGCTGACGGCTTACCAGCCTTTTTTGGTTTATCCGACGACCTCTATATTGAGGCAGGCGTGGCCACCAGGACCGTAGGTGTCCCCTGTCTGGTGCCGGCTCTGCGTAACGAGCGTTTTCCCAAGAATTTCAAGGGACCTAGGAAGGTGCCTAATTATATGGCCGACTTACATCCTGGGGCATGGATTGAAAGATACGAGATGGCTATGGAGTTACTGGAGGTCAGTGACGCTGCGATGGCCAAGTACTTCACCATGGTGTTGGATGGGACCGCCCGCACTTGGTTGAAGGGGCTACCGCCTAATTCCATCAGTTCATGGGCAGAGTTAAAAGCCCGGTTCATTCAGAACTTTGAGGATACATGCAAGCAGACATGTCAATTGTAGATTTGACTAATTGCAAGCAGGAGGAGGGCGAGTCCACAACCCATTGGGTGCGCCGGGTCAAGGCCATAATACATTCGTCTGATAAGATGGATGCCGGCTCTGCAGTCTTAATGTTGGAGAAAAATTGCCATTTTCAGCCTCTTAAGATGAAGCTTGGGCGGCTCAAGCGTGATTGCAATGATATGGGTACGCTGATGGCGGCTCTGGTCAAGTACGCCGACTCTGACAGTACCAAGTATCCTGAGTCTGATGATGAAAAGACGGGGAAGGGAAAGAAGAATGGCAACGGCAAGGGCCCTCAGCATAACCCGGCAAATCAAGGAGGTAATAAACGTAAGGCTGATGGTAGCTTGGAATTTGTGGCTAACACCAATGCGTAGGGTAACAATCAATGACGTAAGGGGAGGCCACCTCCCCGGTCCGGCGGGTCAAGCCCAACGCTTGAGCAGTTACTAAATGAGCCCTGTCCAAGGCATGGCACTCAGCAGAAGTCGGCCACTCATTTATGGAAGGACTGTACGATCATGAAGGCTTTTAAGAATTCCAACATGTTCGACGGTAATCACGGGCAGGGCGGCGGCTCAGGTGGCGGCGGTTTTCATGGCCCGGGCGGCGGTTCAAATTCCAATTTTCACAACTCTCAGGGTAATCAAGGTGGTCATAACCAGCAATCTAGCCAGGGTGGTCAGCAGCAACAACAGCAAGGTGGATACCAGAGCCATCCAAAGCAGCTGAATAGTGGGCAATATCATGTGTTTACCACCAATTTGTGTAAACGAGACCAGAAGCTTCATAAGAGGGTTGTGAACGCTGTTGAGCCGGTAGTTCCTCGTTATTTGAGATGGTCTGAGTAGCCTATTCTATGGAGTAGGAAGGATCACCCTCCCCGGGTTGATAATTCGGGTCACTTGGCCTTGGTGGTAGCGCCTCGGGTTGGTGGATACAAGTTCACTAAAGTGCTCATGGACGGAGGCAGCAACATTAATATTCTTTATTACGAGACCTTCCACCGCATGGGTTTGACTGACAAAAATCTCAAGACTTCCAACACTGATTTTGATGGAGTGGTTCCTGGTAAGTTGGCATACCTAGTGGGTAAGATTGAGCTGGAAGTGGCCTTTGGAGATGAGCATGATTCTAGGGTGGAGAAGCTAACTGTCAGTGTCAAAACCGGCGGATCTCGGGTAGGGGGTCCCGAACTGTGCGTCTAGGCGGATGGTAACAGGAGACAAGGGACACGATGTTTTTACCCAGGTTCGGGCCCTCTCGATGGAGGTAAAACCCTACTCCTGCTTGATTAATATTGATGGTAGTACAAGAGTAGATCTACCACGAGATCGGAGTGGCTAAACCCTAGAAGCTAGCCTATGGTATGATTGTTGTTCGTCCTATGGACTAAAACTCTCCGGTTTATATAGACACCGGAGAGGGCTGGGGTTACACAGAGTCGGTTACAATGGGAGGAGATCTTCATATTGTATTGCCAAGCTTGCCTTCCACGCCAAGGAAAGTCCCATCCGGACACGGGACGGAGTCTTCAATCTTGTATCTTCATAGTCCGGGAGTCCGGCCAAAGGTCTTAGTCCGGCCATCCGGACACCCCCTAATCCAGGACTCCCTCAGTAGCCCCTGAACCAGGCTTCAATGACGACGAGTCCGGCATGCAAGTTGTCTTCGGCATTGCAAGGCGGGTTCCTCCTCCGAATATTCCGTAGAAGATGTTGAACACCAGGGTAGTGTCCGGCTCTGCAAAATAAGTTCCACGTTCCATCGTAGAGAGAATAATATTTGCATCAATCGAATCTGCTGACGTATTCCGCGGCGTGACATCATGCCACGGCCAGGCCTTTTATTCATTTTACCGTTCCACCTCGGCGTGTTTAGCGAGGCGGTTTTCTTGGCACGTCTTGTCAAAGCAGAGATCGTGTCCCCTTATCCCGGGATTCTCATTAATACGGGCATGGTAAGCCAACCGTGACTTAGGTATGACTCCCTAATTGAAAGCGAGTCTCAAACGGTTACGGGGAGGGCTCTTGGTATTCACCTCCTTTATAAAGGAACCAAGGCCCGGCTCCCTTGTTCTTAAATCAATCAAATCCGCCCCTCGCTTCGAGTTCCAACACCCAAAGCTCTAGTTCTAGGCGCTTCGGGCCTTCGAAGATGTCCGGCTCCGACCCTCAAGGCCGGTGGATGCCTTCCTCCATTACGGAAGAAGATGTGCGAAAGCTAAGAGATGCCAGTTATCTAACCGATGAAATCTCGCATAGACTGCCTACTCAAGGGCAAGCTATTCCCGCTCCCCAGCCTGGTGAAAGCGTGGTGTTCGCATCTCATTTCCTTCGGGGACTAGGCTTCCCGACCGATCCCTTTGTGAGGGGGCTTATGTTTTACTACGGGTTGGAGTTCCACGACCTAGCTCCGGAGTCCATCCTCCAGATCTCATCATTCATTGTCGTGTGTGAGGCCTTCCTCCATATCACCCCTCACTTCGGATTGTGGCTAAAAACTTTCAAAGTGGAACCAAAAGTGATTGAGGGGCAGTACGCTGAGTGCGAAGGGGCAATAATAAGCAAGATGGACGACGCTCCATGGCCCGAAGGCTCTTTTCAAGAGGAGCTCGGCTTATGGCAACGGGACTGGTTTTACATCACAGCTCCTAGGGGCACCACATGGGTGGCACCGCCTACTTTTCGCTCGGGTCCCCCACCACGGCTGGCGTCATGGGTTAATGAAGGACTTATCTGGGGACCGCCAAAAGATGTGCCCCTGCTGTAGGGCCGTATTCGAGATCTTCTAGAAAGAGATACCAATCTGACTGTAGTGGCGCAAGTCATGGTGATTCGCCGCACACTGCCCTGCAAACGTTGACCTCTCCGCCTGTGGGAGTTCAATCTGGAGGGACCACGAGTCCTACAACATTTCATGGGAATGACACCCATGGAGATGTACAAATTGTTCTTCGGATCACAAGCAAGGTGTCCGGATTTGTCTGAGGACGTAGGTCTGAGCTGCAACCGCCCGGATGCTAAAGTAAGTAGCCCCGTATTTGAACATACCATCCATATTTTTATCCAATCTAGCCTTTAGCAGAGTTGCCCTTTGAACAGGAGTGGATAGCGAAGGCAAAGCTTATCAGGTGTCCAGCCCCCCTGCACGAGACCATACTGAATCCCATGCTAACCAGGATGCTGGAGGCCGCGCCGTTGGCGGGAGGCGAAGGGGGGAACCAAGGAGCTACCGCCTCCACAAAGGAGGCCGTTAGGAAGGGAAGAATCGAAAATTCTCCCGACCAGGGAAAGAAAAGGACTGCCTCTGAAGACCCGGGGGTGATAACCTCAAAACGGGGAAAGAAATCTTCGTCAAAGGGTTCGGCACCGGAGAACGCCCCAGCCGAATCGCCCCCTAAAGGGGACCCGCTCTCTCCCGAGGCGTAAGTGAAGGGAGGGGTTCCATAATGAATCACATTCATGTTTTATTCCTGAGGAAAATAACCGAAACATTATCTTGCAGTTTGGATCTCAACCCTTCTCAGCAGAGCTCATCTTCAGGGGATCTTCGTCCAGAGATGATAGAGAGCGAAACGCCTCCCCTTGTTCCACCGTCTCATGAGGCTGGCGACCCCGAGGTATCGTCCCGGAGGGTTTTTTCAAGTCCGGACCCTGGGAAAGGTCGTCAGACTAGTCCGGCACCCTCTTGCGCGCCGGCGGAGGGGCTGAAGGATCTGCTTAGTAGGGCGTCCATATCAGAAGAACACCGTATGTTGATGGATACGGTGATTGCAAGGATTTCATCCGCGAAAAGCGGATTGTACGAGGCTGCCAGGAGTTTACTAACAGGCTTTGAGGTATGTAAAAAGGTGTACCTTTTGGTAGAGCCGCATATTAAATGTGCCATGTATGAATAGTAGCCCCTGAGACTCTGTGTCGTCACGAGTGACGGCGCACAGAGGATCATAACCCCAGGTATAATGTGCCGCCTATTCCATGAAGGTGGCGAGGCGTTCGGTGGCTAGCCGGACTGATGAATCTGCCGAACTAAAGCGGCAACTTGACGTAGCAGATGCCGACATCGCGCTTGTACATAAGCGGCTAGACGAGGCTCAAGGTATGTTCAAAAGACACCCAGTAATAGGAGCTTGATGCTCGGGCCTTATATATGTTTTATGTAGATGGTGCTGCTGCCGTGGAGAACCTTCGGGCGGAACTTGCCCAAGCAAAGGAGCAAGCAAGGAAGAGTGATGCGGCTGCCTTTAAAGCGGCTGAAGAGCTAAAAGCCGAACAGGCTACTCACTGCCAGAGCAAGAAGGAAATGGCCGAGATGGCCATAAAATTGAAGGAAGCTACCGACCGTTGTAGATTGCTTGAACAAGAAGATAGGGCGGCTCAGAAGGATCTTGAAAAGATCGCTGCCGAAGCCAAGGATACTCGCTCTGCCATGAGAGCGATGAAGGAGGAGCTGCATCAGGCCGGAGATATCACGGCTGGAAAGCCTTATATGCTGCGGATGAAGTTCGGAGACCCCAAGTATGCTCCATTATACCGGCAGTGGAGTTCGGAAAACGCTTATCTGGATTTGGCCGCAAGTGCGGCGGACGCGACCGAACACTTCCGCGGCCGAGGTGACCATGAATTGGAAGAGCTTTTTTGGTCGCAGTACCACAATCCAGAACGCCCACTGTCAGTATCCGACCGTTTAGCCGCCTGGGCGGAGCTGAACAGATTACCCGGACTCGCCATGAAGTATGTTGCGAGTCGTCTGTGGCCGGAGAAGCCGGAGCCGAAGAGTTATTTTGGCTTGGTGCAGCAATTCCTTGGTTCGGTGCCGCATGCTGATGCAATGAAGAGGTCGACGTGCATAGAGGGCGCACAGATGGCTCTTGCCCGTGTCAAGACATACTGGGCAGATATGAAGGCCAGTATTGTTGCGTCCTAGGATTCGGACGAAAGCCGAGTACCTGCCAAGCACTATTTTGAGGAAGTTCTTCCTGGCGCTCGTATAATAGAGTCGCAGTGCTCGAAGGATGTTGTGTTCGAATAGCTTATACTATTTGTAAGACGAGTTGTGTTTTTATAAAAAAAGCTGTTTTATACTTGTGCTTGCAAGAATCATGATGCCTCCTGTGCGGACGTTTAATGTATATATTTGTATATAACCTGAAAGATGGCAGTCGTTGGCTTCAGCCCCCACGCATAGAATGCGGGGGGTTCGCAAAAGGGCGCCTTTTCAAACTTAATCCAACGTCTTGGTCCTACAAAGGAGGTGGTGGCGCGGCGAACTAGGCAACCGGACTATAATGCTTTATCACTTTCACTTAGCCATAGGAGTTTGATAGTGGGACTACTGAATAGCCCCTAGGGGCACCGCGCTCGCCCGAATTCGAGGCGCGAGTGTGCCTGACCGGGAAGCGGCCCTTCGTTAATGCGGGGGAATCCTAAAGATTCCGAAAGTCATCGAGTGGTTGACCAGTCTCTCGCTATATCATGACAGTCAGTTTTCGGCTTTCTCTACTGAGGTACTCACACGGCCGAACCGGGGCACAATCGCAGTAGTTCTCCTGGTGCCGTGTTAGCCAATATAATGGAACGTAAGACAGCAAAACACAGGAGCCGGGCAAACCCAACATTTGACCAAAGACATGATTCGGAGTTGATGCATATAGGGCCAAACTCGCGACGCCGAACACCCCCTAAGGTATTCGGTCTTTATGAAGACGGGCCGAAATAGAGCCCTTGGTAAAAAAGCCCCTAGTGTCCGGGTATGTGCAAAAATTCTGGCGTGGCCACATGCCAAGACGCCAGCCTCCTCCTCGGCTATAGAGAAAACCGGGGGATGTTATCAACAAGAGACAGTAAAAAAGGTTTACGCAGGGTCTTAATCTGAAAAGAATCCTTAGAACGGGTCCCTACTGCACGTCTGCGCCTGTGTCTCTGTTGTGCCGTATCCTGGACGGGCGTAGCATGATGTTCGTCTGCGAAAGAGAGGAACTTAGTAAAAAAATAAGCGTGCGAGAAATCTATATCGAAATAAACAAAATATAGTTGGAGCAAGAGTTGGGACGTATTGTCTCCGGGCGTGAGCACACGGAGCCCCTTGCACGAGGGTATGCGGCTTTTTAAGCATGTTGACGCCGGACTCGTCTAGCCGTGTCCGGGATAGTAGGGTTGGATTTGTGGGCGGCTGTCTAGGCAGCCGCACCCCTGCCCGTACTTTGGGGGTCAATTTATGTTCCCTTGTAATGAAATGATGCCCTTTGGACCGGGCATTTTAAGTGTAAGGGATGCGTAGTGCGGTATTGCGTTAAAGCGGGCGAAAGCTTCACGTCCCAGTAGCGCTTGATAGCGACTTACGAATGGGGCGATGTGGAATGTTAGTTTTTTGCTTCGGAAGTTGTTGGGTGATCCGAACGTGACTTCTAACGTAAGGGAACCCATACTTGGGGTATCCGAACCTGGCGTTACTCCTTGAAAGGAAGTGTTGCCAAGGTGGATTACGACTGGGTTTACCCCGAGTTTGCGGACTGTGTCCTGATATAACAGGTTCAAGTCGCTGCCGCCGTCCATAAGGGCGTTTGTAAATTGGAGTCCGTTAATGATTGGATTTAGGACCAAGGCAGTCCAGCCTGCGCTCTGGTCTCCTCTAGAGTAATCCTGATGATCGAAGGTGATTGGTTGTAACAACCAGTGGGGTTGCTCCTCCGGGGCTGGCTGTACGGCGCGTGTCGTTGTAGGTGCCGTTCTGTTCTTCCCTTTCGTCACATGAAGTAGATTTACTGTCTTGACTTCTTGTGGGAACTTCTTTTGTTCTCTGGTGATCTGCTCGTGGGGTGCATCGTCATCTTCGCTTGGTGTGTTGAGCCCCTTGTGTTCGGTGTTGAGCTTGCCGGACTGCTTAAAGACCCAACAATCTCTGTGGGTATGGTTTGCAGGTCTCCCCGGAGTGTTGTGGATTTGACAAATTTTGTCCAAAATTTTGTTGAGGTTGGATAGCTCGTCCCTATCGTCTTTGGGGGGCAGCTTTTTTTGATTTTGCCGAGAGCTTTTGAAACCGGCGTTTACTATCATGCTCATCAGGTTGTTGTCCTTTATCCGGCGCGGTTCTTTGTTACGGCATGGCTTCCCATTCCCATCTCTGGGTTCGGACGTATTCGGGTCGCTGGTGCTGCTTCTTGCCAACCAGCTATCCTCTCCTGCACAGAAGCGGGTCATGAGGCTTGTTAACGCGGCCATTGTTCGCGGCTTTTCTTGGCCGAGGTGTCTGGCGAGCCATTCGTCTCGGACGCTATGTTTGAAAGCTGCTAGGGCCTCTGCGTTCGGACAGTCGACTATCTGATTCCTTTTGATAAGGAATCTGTTCCAGAGCTTTCGGGCTGACTCTCCGGGCTGCTGAGTTATATGACTCAGATCATCTGCATCCGGGGGCCGGACATAGGTCCCTTGAAAATTTGCCCGGAAAGCATCCTCAAGCACTTCCCAACTTCCCATGGTGTTTTCGGGAAGGCTTTTAAGCCAATGTCGGGGTGGCCCTTTGAGCTTAAGGGGTAAGTATTTTATGGCGTGGAGGTCGTCTCCTCTGGCCATGTGTATGTGGAGGATGTAGTCCTCGATCCAGACTCCAGGGTCTGTTGTTCCGTCGTATGCTTCTATGTTCACTGGCTTGAATCCGACTGGGAATTCATGATCCAGCACCTCATCGGTAAAACATAGGGGGTGTGCGGCGCCCCTGTATTTAGGCGTGCCGCGATGTTCGGGTATTTTTTGCGTTGCATCACTCATTGGAGCTTGCTTTCTTGGCCTATAGATGGATCTGGTTGGGCCAGTTTTCTGATGCGAATTCTTGGACGGATCGCGCGCCATATTGAGTGCGGCGTCCTTTGATGCGTGAGATTGATCGTAGGATCGTCTATCCGACCTTGTGGCTTCCTTATTTTTTGACTGTGGGGGCTTTATGGCCTCTTCGTCAAATTCCGGTAGTAGTTTCCGCTTCGGATAGCTCTTTGTGTGGCGACTACTGCCGTACTTGTGTGCGGCATTGAGTACTTTGTCCCATCTGATCCTGAGTGCATCTTCCGCTATCTTGAGCCTCCGCTTCTGCTTTCTCAGGCTACGTGCAGTTGCGACGAGCCTTTGGTGGAGGTTCTGATGTTCCAACAATTTGTCCGGTGTGAGGTCGTCCGGGCTATTATCTTTCCGGGGATTAGTTGTTCGGATTGTCCGCCCTGCTTTGGACGGATGCTCGACGGCATGTTCATCATCCGTTGAGTCACCCTGCTCTATGGCTGGGTCTTTGTCGAGGTGGGGCTTGCCCTTGCGCTTACGCCGCCGCTTTGATTGTTTTTCGGGGGAGCGATCCCTGGCCGCATCCTTTTGGTCCTCGTTGTCGTTTCTGTTGTATGTGTCCACCATGCATACATCGTATGATGAGGTGGTTATCCAGAGCCCGATAGGTGCTGGTTCTTGATCGTCTCCTTTATCGGCGTCCATACCGTCGATATCTTCGGAATCGAAATCAAGCATGTCGGTTATATCTTCGACAGTGGCTATCAAGTGGGTGGTGGGTGGGTTTCGAACTTCGTCGTCTGCATCCCAACCACCCCGACCATAGTCCGGCCGGGGTTCTTTCGACAAAGAGAGGAACTTTAGCGAATTTAGGATATTGCCAAAGGGCGAGTGCTGAAAGACGTCCGCGGCGGTGAACTCCGTGATTGGAGCCCGATCGGGTTCGATCGAAAGGGGTGTAGAATATTCAGAGTCCGGAACGGAGTCCGACACCTTGGAGTTACCGGTCTTGCAAAGGACTTGGCTGGTATTCGGCTCTATCGCCGCAGAGATTGCGGCTCCTGGGGTGGCGTCCAACCGTTCGTCCCTGGCTAGCGCAGTCGGCTCCGTACTAATGGTCGGAGTGAACACCTGAGCGGCGCTCTGGTCACTGTCCGGCGACAGAGCTAGATCATGCCCATCGAGACAGTGCGGCGCGCCCGGTCGTGGCCCGAATCCGTCGAAGATCAAGTCCCCGCGGATGTCGGCCGTGTAGTTTAAGCTTTCAAACCTGACCTGATGGCTAGGGGCGTAGCTTTCGATCTGCTCCAGATGGCCGAACGAGTCGGCCTGCAGTGCGAAGCTGCCGAATACGAAGATCTGTCCCGGGAGAAAGATCTCATCCCGGACCGCATCGAGCGAAGAAGCCATCGGGCCTAAAGGCGACGACACAGAGGAACTCTCAATGAAAGCACCAATGTCGGTGTAAAAACCGGCGGATCTCGGGTAGGGGGTCCCGAACTGTGCGTCTAGGCGGATGGTAACAGGAGACAAGGGACACGATGTTTTTACCCAGGCTCGGGCCCTCTCGATGGAGGTAAAACCCTACTCCTGCTTGATTAATATTGATGATATGGGTAGTACAAGAGTAGATCTACCATGAGATCGGAGTGGCTAAACCCTAGAAGCTAGCCTATGGTATGATTGTTGTTCGTCCTACGGACTAAAACTCTCCATTTATATAGACACCGGATAGGGCTAGGGTTACACAGAGTCGGTTACAATGGGAGGAGATCTTCATATCGTATCGCCAAGCTTGCCTTCCACGCCAAGGAAAGTCCCATCCGGACATGGGACGGAGTCTTCAATCTTGTATCTTCATAGTCCGGGAGTCCGGCCAAAGGTCTTAGTCCGGCCATCCGGACACCCCCTAATCCAGGACTCCCTCACTAACCTTTGATGTGGTCAAAATCAGAAGCCCGTATCACGCCCTTTTTGGGCGGCCGGCTTATGCTAAGTTCATGGCGAGGCCGTGTTACGTTTATTTGCAGCTCAAGATGCCGGGTCATAAGGGCACCATCACAGTGCATGGGAGTAGAAAGATAGCCTTGGAATGTGAGGAAGGCGATGCCGCTTATGCTGAATCTGTTTGTGCGATAGAAGAATTGAAGTGTTACAAGGACAATGTTGACCTGGCAGATATGACGTCTTTGAAAAAGCCAACCACAGAGCATGAGCCGGTAATGAAGTTTAAGTCGGCCGATGATACTAAACTTGTTGACTTTGTTCCAAGCGATTCATCTAAGTAGTTCAGTATCAGTGCCAATCTGGATCCCAAATAGGAAATCGCGCTCATCGAGTTCATCCGTGAGAACTGGGACATCTTTGCATGGAAGCCTTCTGACATGCCGGGTGTACCGAGAGAACTCGCTGAGCACACTCTTAATATTGATCCAAAGTTTAAGCCGGTCAAGCAGTTTCTTCAGCGATTCAATGAGGAGAGGCGTAAGGCCATTGGTGAGGAAGTAGCCCGGCTCTTGGCGGCCGGGTTCATTGTTGAAGTTTTTCATCCAGAGTGGTTGGCTAACCCGGTGCTTGTGCTGAAGAAAAATGGCACTTGGCGTATGTGTGTGGATTATACGGATTTAAACAAAGCTTGTCCGGCTGATCCTTTTGCTCTCCCTCGTATTGATCAAATTATTAATGCTATGGCGGGTTGTGAGCGTTTGAGATTTTTGGATGCTTATTCTGGTTATCATCAGATCAAGATGGCAGTTAAGGACCAGGAGAAGACAACGTTCATTACTCCGTTTGGAGCCTTCTGCTATGTGTCTATACCTTTTGGGCTCAAGAGTGCCCAGGCGACTTACCAGCGGTGTGTGCAGAATTGTCTTCATAATCAAATTGGGCACAATGTTCATGCTTATGTGGACGACATTGTGGTAAAATCCAGAGAGAAGGAAACCTTGATAGATGATCTGAAAGAGACCTTTGACAATCTTTGGGTCTACAAGATGATTCTTAACCCGGCCAAGTGTGTTTTTGGCGTGCCTGCAGGCAAGCTTTTGGGTTTTCTGGTTTCTAACAGGGGCATCGAGGCTAACCCGGAGAAGATCAAGGCAATCACCTCTCTAGCTAAGCTGGCGTGCATCAATGATGTTCAGCGTTTGGCGGGTCGTATCGCTGCTTTAAGCCGGTTCATAAGCCGGTTAGGTGAGAAGGCCATACCACTGTATCAAATGATGAAGAAGACAAATGAATTTGTCTGGAGTGACGCTGCCAACGCTGCCTTTGAAGATTTGAAGAGACAGCTAGCTGAGTCGCCAGTTCTGGCTGCTCCCATTGATAAGGAGCCATTATTATTATATGTGGCTGCTAACACACGGGCTGTCAGTGTGGCCATTGTGGTGGAGCGCAAGGAGGCTGGCAAAGAGCATCCGGTTCAACGGCCAGTTTATTATATCAATGAGGTGCTTATTGAGTCCAAGCAAAGGTATCCACATTGGCAGAAACTTGTTTATGGGGTCTTCATGGCAAGCCGGAAGCTTAAGCAATATTTCCAGGGTCACCCCATCACTGTGGTCAGTTCTGCTCCTTTAGGAGATATCATCCAAAACAGAGAGGCCACGAGACGAGTCGCCAAGTGGGCCATTGAACTTGGGCCTAATGGTTTAAAGTATGTACCACGCACGGCTATCAAGTCTCAAGCACTAGCGGATTCATCAACGATTGGACAGAACTACATATGCCTGAAGAGAAGCCAGACAACACGTATTGGACTATTCACTCTGGAGGGCTAGGGGGCTGGAGTTGTTTTAGCTTTCCCTCGAGGTGAAAATTTTTGTTATGTGCTACGGTTGATGTTTCCCTGTACTAACAATGCAGCTGAGTATGAGGCCTTACTCCATGGTCTTCGGATGGCTAAGGAAATGAGCTTAAGCCGGGTAAGGTGTTTTGGTGACTCAGATTTGGTGGCTCAACAAGTATCAGGCAAGTGGGATTCCAAGGATCCTCTCATGGCGGCTTATCGTCGTGAAGTTGATGCCATTGCTGGACATTTCAAGGGTTACCAGGTGGAGCACATTGACCGCAAAAAGAACGAGGCGGCTGATGCCTTGAGCCGGCTGGGCTCTCAGCGTACTTTCTTGGATATTCTGCATAACCCTTCTATCAAGTTACCTACAGAGGAAGAGTTGGTTGTTCCTGACCCAGAAGCACAATTGGTGGCGGCTCTTCACGCCATCCCAGATTGGACAGTGCCATATCTGGCTTACATGACCCGGGACGAGTTGCCTGAGGATGAAACCTTGGTCAGGCAGATAACCCGGCGGTCTAAGTCAATGACAATTGCCAATGGTGAGTTGCATCATCGCAGTGTCTCTAGGGCGTTTCAGCGTTGTGTCTCTCCTGAAGAAGGCCAAGAAATTCTACGTGAGATTCATGAAGGGGATTGTGGCCATCATGCCGGGTCAAAATCCCTTGTGGCCAAGGCTTTCCGTCATGGATTTTATTGGCTGACGGCTCATGCTGATGCAGAGGACCTGGTCAGTAAATATGACGGTTGTTAGAAGTTCTCAAGACGTGCTCACGTGTCGGCTCAAGAGCTGAGAATGATTCCAATTACTTGGTCGTTTGCAGTCTGGGGCTTGACATGGTTGGGACTTTCAAAAGGTCCAAAGATAAAAAGACCCACCTTCTGGTGACGGTTGATAAATTTACAAAGTGGGTTGAGGCAAAGCCAGTCAGTAAGTGTGATGCAGCTACGATGGTTCAGTTCATGAAAAAGGTGATATTTTGCTTTGGCTTTCCACACAGCATTATAACTGACAATGGCACTAATCTGTCTAAAGGCGCCATGGAATAATTTTGTCAACGTGAGAATATTCGGCTTGATGTTTCATCAGTGGCTCACCCCCAATCCAATTGTCAAGCTAAGAGAGCCAATCAGGAGATCTTGAAAGGCATCAAGCCCCAGCTTTTGGTCCCCTTGCAGCGAACGCCGGGTTGTTGGGTTGAGGAGTTACCCTCTGTGGTATGGAGCATCAATACTACTCCCAATAGGTCTACAGGTTATACACCTTTCTTCATGGTTTACGGAGCTGAGGCGGTTCTCCCTAGTGACATCCGTCATGACTTGCCCCATGTGGCGGCTTATGTTGAAGCGGACAATGAATAGGCGCGTCAGGATGCCCTTGACCTGTTAGATGAAAAGCGTGACTTGGCAGCAGCTCACTCGGTGATTTACCAACAGGACCTGCGTCGCTATCACAGCCGCCAGGTTAAGTCCAAAACCTTTCAGGAAGGTGATTTGGTGCTCCGGCTCATCCAGGATCAAACTGATGCACACAAGTTATCCCCACCTTGGGAAGGGCCCTTTGTGGTCAGCAAGAACTTGAACAACAGGTCATACTAGCTTATCGATGTTCGAGAGCACAAAGACTCACGTAAGTCGGAGGAGGAGACCCGCCGGCCATGGAATATCGCTCATCTTCGGCCTTACTACACTTGAGCCACCGGCTCTCATGATGTACATATTTTGACGATGTATATATTATGATAAATAATAAAGCAGGACCTCTGTCCTTTTTTCATCCTCAAAGGTAAATATGTCATTGTTATTATCATTGTCATCTCACATGATCACTTGGGGGCTGATCGTATTTGAATCTCGCTTGACCCGTTTGATCCGGCTTATGATCGTATTCGAATCTAGCCGTTAAACCTTATGATCACTAGGGGGCTTCCTGTTCAAACATAGGTCGTATTCGAACCAAAGAGAACATAGATTTCGGTACCCTTTGAAGGAAATATGCCCTAGAGGCAATAATAAAGTTATTATTTATTTCCTCATATCATGATAAATGTTTATTATTCATGCTAGGATTGTATTAACCGGAAACATGATACATGTGTGAATGCATAGACAAACATATAGTCACTAGTATGCCTCTACTTGACTAGCTCATTAATGAAAGATGGTTATGTTTCCTAACCATAGACATGTGTTGGATTAATGGGATCACATCATTAGGAGAATGATGTGATTGACATGACCCATTCCGTTAGCCTAGCACTTGATCGTTTAGTATATTGCTATTGCTTTCTTCATGACTTATACATGTTCCTGTAACTATGAGATTATGCAACTCCCGTTTACCGGAGGAACACTTTGGGTGCTACCAAACGTCACAACGTAACTGGGTGATTATAAAGGAGTACTACAGGTGTCTCCAAAGGTACATGTTAGGTTGGCGTATTTCGAGATTAGGTTTTGTCACTCCGATTGTCAGAGAGGTATCTCTGGGCCCTCTCGGTAATGCACATCACTATAAGCCTTGCAAGCAATGTAACTAATGAGTTAGTTACGGAATGATGCATTACGCAACGAGTAAAGAGACTTGCCAGTAATGAGATTGAACTAGGTATTGGATACCGACGATCGAATCTCGGGCAAGTAACATACCGATGACAAAGGGAACAACGTATGTTGTTATGCGGTTTGACCGATAAAGATCTTTGTAGAATATGTGGGAGCCAATATGAGCATCCAGGTTCCGCTATTGGTTATTGACCGAGAATAGTTCTAGGTCATGTCTACATTGTTCTCGAACCCGTAGGGTCCGCACGCTTAAGGTTTCGATGACAGTTATATTATGAGTTTATGAGTTTTGATGTACCGAAGGAGTTTGGAGTCCCGGATGAGATCGGGGACATGACGAGGAGTCTCTAAATGGTCGAGACGTAAAGATCGATATATTGGACGACTATATTCGGAGTTCGGAAAGGTTCCGAGTGATTCGGGTATTTTTCGGAGTACCGGAGAGTTACGGGAATTCGCCGGGGAGTATATGGGCCTTATTGGGCCATACGGGAATAGAGGAGAGAGGCCAAAAGGAAGGAGGCCTGCGCCCCCCCCCCCCCCTCTGGTCTGAATTGGACAAGGGGGCCAGCCCCCTTTTCCTTCTCCCTCTCCTCCTCTTTTCTTCTCCAACAAGGAAAGGAGGAGTCCTACTCCCGGTGGGAGTAGGACTCCCCCCTTGGTGCGCCTCCTCCATAGGCCGGCCGCCTCCCCCCTTGCTCCTATATATATGGGGGCAGGGGGGCACCCCAAAGACACAACAACAATTTATCCTTGAGATCTATTAGCCGTGTGCGGTGCCCCCCTCCACCATAGTCCTCCTCGGTAATATTGTAGCGGTGCTTAGGCGAAGCCCTGCGACGGTAGAACATCAAGATCGTCACCACGCCGTCGTGCTGACAGAACTCTCCCTCGACACTCGGCTGGATCGGAGTTCGAGGGACGTCATCGAGCTGAACGTGTGCTAGAACTCGGAGGTGCCGTAGTTTCGGTGCTTGATCGGTCGGGCCGTGAAGACGTACGACTATATCAACCGCGTTGTTCTAACGCTTCCGCTTTCGGTCTACAAGGGTATGTAGATTACACTCTCCCCTCTCGTTGCTATGCATCACCATGATCTTGCGTGTGCGTAGGAAATTTTTTGAAATTACTATGTTCCCCAACAGTGGCATCCGAGCCTGGTTTTATGCGTAGATGTCATATGCACGAGTAGAACACAAGTGAGTTGTGGGCGATACAAGTCATACTGCTTACCAGCATGTCATACTTTGGCTCAGCGGTATTGTGAGATGAAGCGTCCCGGACCGACATTACGCGTACGCTTACGCGAGACTGGTTTCACCGTTACAAGCACTCGTGCTTAAAGGTGACTGGCGGGTGTCTGTCTCTCTCACTTTAGCTGAACCGAGTGTGGCTACGCACGGTCCTTGCGAAGGTTAAAACAACATTAACTTGACGAACTATCGTTGTGGTTTTGATGCGTAGGTAAGAACCGTTCTTGCTAAGCCCGTAGCAGCCACGTAAAATTTGCAACAACAAAGTAGAGGACGTCTAACTTGTTTTTGCAGGGCATGTTGTGATGTGATATGGTCAAGACGTGATGCTATATTTTATTGTATGAGATGATCATGTTTTGTAACCGAAGTTATCGGCAACTGGCAGGAGCCATATGGTTGTCGCTTTATTGTATGAAATGCAAACGCCCTGTAATTGCTTTACTTTATCACTAAATGGTAGCGATAGTCGTAGAAGCAATAGATGGCGTAACGACAACGATGCTACGATGGAGATCAAGGTGTCGCGCCGGTGACGATGGTGATCATGCCGGTGCTTCAAAGATGGAGATCACAAGCACAAGATGATGATGGCCATATCATATCACTTATATTGATTGCATGTGATGTTTATCCTTTATGCATCTTATCTTGCTTTGATTGACGGTAGCATTTTAAGATGATCTCTCACTAAAATTATCAAGAAGTGTTCTCCCTGAGTATGCACCGTTGCGAAAGTTCTTCGTGCTGAGACACCACGTGATGATCGGGTGTGATAGGCTCTACGTTCAAATACAACGGGTGCAAAACAGTTGCACACGCGGAATACTCAGGTTAAACTTGACGAGCCTAGCATATAACAGATATGGCCTCGGAACACGGAGACTGAAAGGTCGAGCGTGAATCATATAGTAGATATGATCAATATATTGATGTTCACTGTTGAAACTACTCCATCTCACGTGACGATCGGACATGGTGTAGTTGATATGGATCACGTAATCACTTAGAGGATTAGAGGGATGTCTATCTAAGTGGGAGTTCTTAAGTAATATGATTAATTGAACTTAAATTTATCATGAACTTAGTACCTGATAGTATTTTGCTTGTCTATGTTTGCTTGTAGATAGATGGCTCGTGTTGTTGTTCCGTTGAATTTTAATGCGTTCCTTGAGAAAGCAAAGTTGAAAGATGATGGCAGCAATTACACGGACTGGGTCCGTAACCTGAGGATTATCCTCATTGCTGCACAGAAGAATTACGTCCTGGAAGCACCGCTGGGTGCCAGGCCTGCTGCTGATGCAACTGACGACGTTAAGAACGTCTGGCAGAGCAAAGCTGATGACTACTCAATAGTTCAGTGTGCCATGCTTTACGGCTTAGAACCGGGTCTTCAACGATGTTTTGAACGTCATGGAGCATATGAGATGTTCCGGGAGTTGAAGTTAATATTTCAAGCAAATGCCCGGATTGAGAGATATGAAGTCTCCAATAAGTTCTATAGCTGCAAGATGGAGGAGAATAGTTCTGTCAGTGAACACATACTCAAAATGTCTGGGTATAATAATCACTTGATTCAACTGGGAGTTAATCTTCCTGATGATAGTGTCATTGACAGAATTCTTCAATCACTGCCACCAAGCTACAAGAGCTTCGTGATGAACTATAATATGCAAGGGATGGACAAGACTATTCCCGAGCTCTTCGCAATGCTAAAAGCCGCGGAGGTAGAAATCAAGAAGGAGCATCAAGTGTTGATGGTTAACAATACCACCAGTTTCAAGAAAAGGGCAAAGGGAAGAAGAAGGGGAACTTCAAGAAGAACAGCAAACAAGTTGCTGCTCAAGAGAAGAAACCCAAGTCTGGACCTAAGCCTGAGACTGAGTGCTTCTACTGCAAGCAGACTGGACACTGGAAGCGGAACTGCCCCAAGTATTTGGCGGATAAGAAGGATGGCAAGGTGAACAAAGGTATATGTGATATACATGTTATTGATGTGTACCTTACTAATGCTTGCAGTAGTACCTGGGTATTTGATACTGGTTCTGTTGCTAATATTTGCAACTCGAAGCAGGGACTACGGATTAAGCGAAGATTGGCTAAGGACGAGGTGACGATGCGCGTGGGAAATGGTTCCAAAGTCGGTGTGATCGCGGTCGGCACGCTACCTCTACATCTACCATCGGGATTAGTTTTAGACCTAAATAATTGTTATTTGGTGCCAGCGTTGAGCATGAACATTATATCTGGATCTTGTTTGATGCGAGACGGTTATTCATTTAAGTCAGAGAATAATGGTTGTTCTATTTATATGAGTAATATCTTTTATGGTCATGCACCCTTGAAGAGTGGTCTATTTTTATTGAATCTCAATAGTAGTGATACACATATTCATAGTGTTGAAACCAATAGATGCATAGTTGATAATGATAGTGCAACTTATTTGTGGCACTGCCGTTTAGGTCATATCGGTGTAAAGCGCATGAAGAAACTCCATACTGATGGGCTTTTGGAATCACTTGATTATGAATCATTTGGTACTTGCGAACCGTGCCTCATGGGCAAGATGACTAAAACGTCGTTCTCCGGAACTATGGAGCGAGCAACTAATTTGTTGGAAATCATACATACTGATGTTTGTGGTCCAATGAATGTTGAGGCTCGCGGCGGGTATCGTTATTTTCTCACATTCACAGATGATTTGAGCATATATGGGTATATCTACTTAATGAAACACAAGTCTGAAACATTTGAAAAGTTCAAAGAATTTCAGAGTGAAGTGGAAAATCATTGTAAAAAGAAAATAAAATTTCTACGATCTGATCATGGAGGAGAATATTTGAGTTACGAGTTTGGTTTACATTTGAAACAATGCGGAATAGTCTCACAACTCACGCCACCCGGAACACCACAACGAAATGGTGTGTCCGAACGTCGTAATCGTACTTTACTAGATATGGTGCGATCTATGATGTCTCTTACTGATTTACCGCTATCGTTTTGGGGTTATGCTTTGGAGACGGCCGCATTCACGTTAAATAGGGCACCATCAAAATCCGTTGAGACGACACCTCATGAACTGTGGTTTGGCAAGAAACCAAAGTTGTCGTTTCTTAAAGTTTGGGGCTGCGATGCTTATGTGAAGAAACTTCAACCAGATAAGCTCAAACCCAAATCGGAGAAATGTGTCTTCATAGGATACCCAAAAGAGACTGTTGGGTACACCTTCTATCACAGATCTGAAGGCAAGATTTTTGTTGCAAAATTCGGATCCTTTCTAGAGAAGGAGTTTCTCTCGAAAGAAGTGAGTGGGAGGAAAGTAGAACTTGATGAGGTAACTGTACCTGCTCCCTTATTGGAAAGTAGTTCATCACAAGAACTGGTTCCTGTGACAACTACACCAATCAGTGAGGAAACTAATGATATTGATCATGAAACTTCAGATCAACTTTCTACTGAACCTCGTAGGTCTACCAGAGTAAGATCCGCACCAGAGTGGTAGGGTAATCCTATTCTGGAAGTCATGTTACTTGACCATGATGAACCTACGAACTATGAGGAAGCGATGATGAGCCCAGATTCCGCAAAATGGCTAGAGGCCATGAAATCTGAGATGGGATCCATGTATGAGAACAAAGTATGGACTTTGGTTGACTTGCCCGATGATCGGCAAGCCATTGAGAATAAATGGATTTTTAAGAAGAAGACTGATGCTGATGGTAATATAACTGTCTATAAAGCTCGACTTGTTGCAAAAGGTTTTCGACAAGTTCAAGGGGTTGACTACGATGAGACTTTCTCACCCGTAGCGATGCTTAAGTCTGTCCAAATCATGTTAGCAATTGCTGCATTTTATGATTATGAAATTTGGCAAATGGATGTCAAAACTGCATTCTTGAATGGATTTCTGGAAGAAGAGTTGTATATGATGCAGCCAGAAGGTTTTGTTGATCCAAAAGGTGCTAACAAAGTGTGCAAGCTCCAGCGATCCATTTATGGACTGGTGCAAGCATCTCGGAGTTGGAATAAACGCTTTGATAGTGTGATCAAAGCATATGGTTTTATACAGACTTTTGGAGAAGCGTGTATTTACAAGAAAGTGAGTGGGAGCTCTGTAGCATTTCTGATATTATATGTAGATGACATATTATTAATTGGAAATGATATAGAATTTCTGGATAGCATAAAGGGATACTTGAATAAAAGTTTTTCTATGAAAGACCTTGGTGAAGCTGCTTATATATTGGGCATCAAGATTTATAGAGATGGATCAAGATGCTTAATTGGACTTTCACAAAGCACATACCTTGATAAAGTTTTGAAAAAGTTCAAAATGGATCAGGCAAAGAAAGGGTTCTTGCCCGTACTACAAGGTGTGAAGTTGAGTCAAACTCAATGCCCGACCACAGCAGAAGATAGAGAGAAAATGAAAGATGTTCCCTATGCTTCAGCCATAGGCTCTATCATGTATGCAATGCTGTGTACGAGACCTGAAGTGTGCTTAGCAATAAGCTTGGCAGGAAGGTACCAAAGTAATCCAGGAGTGGATCACTGGACAACGGTCAAGAACATCCTGAAATACCTGAAAAGGACTAAGGATATGTTTCTCGTATATGGAGGTGACAAAGAGCTAGTCGTAAATGGTTACGTCGATGCAAGCTTTGACACTGATCCGGACGATTCTAAATCGCAAACCGGATACGTGTTTTTATTAAATGGTGGAGCTGTAAGTTGGTGCAGTTCTAAACAAAGCATCATGGCGGGATCTACATGTGAAGCAGAGTACATAGCTGCTTCAGAAGCAGCAAATGAAGGAGTCTGAATGAAGGAGTTCATTTCCGATCTAGGTGTCATACCTAGTGCATCGGGACCAATGAAGATCTTCTGTGCCAATACTGGTGCAATTGCCTTGGCAAAGGAATCCAGATTTCACAAGAGGACCAAGCACATCAAGAGACGCTTCAATTCCATCCGGGACCAAGTCCAGGTGGGAGACATAGAGATTTGCAAGATACATACGGATCTGAATGTTGCAGACCCATTGACTAAGCCTCTTCCACGAGCAAAACATGATCAGCACCAAGACTCCATGGGTGTTAGAATCATTACTGTGTAATCTAGATTATTGACTCTAGTGCAAGTGGGAGACTGAAGGAAATATGCCCTAGAGACAATAATAAAGTTATTATTTATTTCCTCATATCATGATAAATGTTTATTATTCATGCTAGAATTGTATTAACCGGAAACATGATACATGTGTGAATGCATAGACAAACATATAGTCACTAGTATGCCTCTACTTGACTAGCTCATTAATCAAAGATGGTTATGTTTCCTAACCATAGACATGTGTTGTCATTTGATTAATGGGATCACATCATTAGGAGAATGATGTGATTGACATGACCCATTCTGATAGCCTAGCACTTGATCGTTTAGTATATTGCTATTACTTTCTTCATGACTTATACATGTTCCTGTAACTATGAGATTATGCAACTCCCGTTTACCGGAGGAACACTTTGGGTGCTACCAAACGTCACAACGTAACTGGGTGATTATAAAGGAGTACTACAGGTGTCTCCAAAGGTACATGTTGGGTTGGCGTATTTCGAGATTAGGTTTTGTCACTCCGATTGTCGGAGAGGTATCTCAGGGCCCTCTCGGTAATGCACATCACTATAAGCCTTGCAAGCAATGTAACTAATGAGTTAGTTACGGAATGATGCATTACGTAACGAGTAAAGAGACTTGCCAGTAACGAGATTGAACTAGGTATTGGATACCGACGATCGAATCTCGGGCAAGTAACATACCGATGACAAAGGGAACAACGTATGTTGTTATGCGGTTTGACCGATAAAGATCTTCATAGAATATGTGGGAGCCAATATGAGCATCCAGGTTCCGCTATTGGTTATTGACCGAGAATAGTTCTAGGTCATGTCTACATTGTTCTCGAACCCGTAGGGTCCGCACGCTTAAGGTTTCGATGACAGTTATATTATGAGTTTATGAGTTTTGATGTACCGAAGGAGTTCGGAGTCCCGGATGAGATCGGGGACATGACGAGGAGTCTCGAAATGGTCGAGACGTAAAGATCGATATGTTGGACGACTATATTCGGAGTTCGGAAAGGTTCCGAGTGATTCGGGTATTTTTCGGAGTACCGGAGAGTTACGGGAATTCGCCGGGGAGTATATGGGCCTTATTGGGCCATACGGGAATAGAGGAGAGAGGCCAAAAGGAAGGAGGCCTGCGCCCCCCCTCTGGTCCGAATTGGACAAGGGGGCCGGCCCCCTTTTCCTTCTCCCTCTCCTCCTCTTTTCTTCTCCAACAAGGAAAGGAGGAGTCCTACTCCCGGTGGGAGTAGGACTCCCCCCTTGGTGCGCCTCCTCCATAGGCCGGCCGCCTCCCCCCTTGCTCCTATATATATTGGGGCAGGGGGGCACCCCAAAGACACAACAACAATTGATCCTTGAGATCTATTAGCCGTGTGCGGTGCCCCCCTCCACCATAGTCCTCCTCGATAATATTGTAGCGGTGCTTAGGCGAAGCCCTGCGACGGTAGAACATCAAGATCGTCACCACGCCGTCGTGCTGACGGAACTCTCCCTCGACACTCGGCTGGATCGGAGTTCGAGGGACGTCATCGAGCTGAACGTGTGCTAGAACTCGGAGGTGTCGTAGTTTCGGTGCTTGATCGGTCGGGCCGTGAAGACGTACGACTATATCAACCGCGTTGTTCTAACGCTTCCGCTTTCGGTCTACAAGGGTATGTAGATTACACTCTCCCCTCTCGTTGCTATGCATCACCATGATCTTGCGTGTGCGTAGGAATTTTTTTGAAATTACTATGTTCCCCAACACCCTTTTGATTGGCACACTATCGAGCTCACTAGGGGGCTTCTTGATCGTATTCGAATCATAGCTCAACCCCTTTTGGGAACCGACTTTGATCATATCCGAATCAGAGTCGTTAAAAAACTCTCAAGGTCATTAGGGGGCTTCCTGTTCAAACATAGGTCGTATTTGAACCAAAGAGAACATAGTTGTCGGTACCCTCTTGATCGGTGCAACGCCAAAGCCACTGGGGGCTACATGATCGTATTCGAATCCTAGCTTAACCCCTTTGGAACGGTTTACTGATCGTATTCGAATCAGAAGCCTTAACTCTTCTATACTCTATTTGGTTTAAGTTTCTTTGAAAGTAGCCTTTATTTGACTTGAGACTTTTTTGAGGTTTAAAAAGTACAAGTGTGGTTAATTTTAACCCGGTTTGATATTGGCTGATAAGTCGCCGATATATGAGAATCATTATACCTTTGGAAATACTGGTTTCCGAAGATTGGGTTTTCACCCTTAACTGACCGGGTCATATAAGCCGACAGTGCAAATTCAAAAAGGTCACATGTATAAGATTATAGTTGTGTTTTCACATTATATGTTACAACAGGCTTATCTGTGATTCTTTTTCTATCTTAAAATATCAAGTTATTATGACCCGCCTCACGGTTAAGCCGCCAAGGGATCTTGTGATTTATTTCTATGTGCAGGGCAGTTACAAGACTTGGTCAAAGCATAAGGAAACAGATGAAAAGTATAACACGTGTGAGTATAACATGGTGGCTTAATAGTACTAAGCACCAAAAACGTACACGATGGCACAGCCATCAAAGTTATTTCTATTCTATTACATGACTCCCCGAGTCCAAATGCTTCATCTTGTTTTCAGCACACCATAGGAATGAGCCGCCACGGCAGATTAACTCTCATGTCAGTCTGAAGCGTCCAGGTTAGCCCTCTCCGCTTCTTCGCCCTGTTCCCTTTCCTGGAAGGTTGATGATGACCAGTCAATGTTGTTCAAAGCTTCAAATTCAGCTTCATCATCAACTAGTCCGACCGGGTCAACTTCAGGGGCGAAGGTATGCTTACAGAGTGGGGGGATCAGACTGGCCACTTTATAGTGAGGCGTTGGAATTCTCCGGTTCTCTGTGTCATAATCCTCCTGGTACTTGCTGAGATCCACAGCTATCAGGGTGGCCATGGGGCGTACCTCCTTCACACAAGTGGCAAAGTCTTCCTGTTCAAACGAAGTACCGTCCTCCTTCAGGCTTGGATAACCAATAGCGATGTCGGTCGGGTCTAACTCTGGTAGCCAAGCTTTGGCCTGGCTTAAAGCATTCACCGCTCCGGCTCTCGTAGCTGACCGCCTTAGTTCATGGAACCGTTGGGGTAGCACAGAAAGCTTCTTTAGTACATCCACCAGGAGGGTAGGCACTTCATTTGACAAAGCCATAGTGGCTAAGGCACGATGAGATCCGGTGTATAGTTGTTCCACCAGCGTATAAATGGCCTTCAGCTTGATCAGCATATCTTGGTTCAGATTTGAACTTCTGGGGCCTGCATAAACATTGTCAGGTGAGTCAGTTTCAATTTGTATGATCAATTGAAAGGTTCAAGAATATAACACTTGCAGGGCGCCTTACCAAAGATCGCTGAGACCATCTGAGAGACATGGCGTTTTAACCCGGATAATTCACCGGTTGCTTCTTCAAGAGCCGCCTCCGCCTTCTCAGCTCTATTAATCAACGCAATTTTTTCATCAGCCCAGGCCTTTTTCTCCATTTCAAATTCTTTCTTCAGCTTTTCTTGTTCAGAAACACTGAATTTAAACTTGGAGTCAGCTCTTTGGGTTTCCGTCTCTTGGGCCTCAAGGCGGTTCTTAAGACCAGACACTTCCGATTCAAGTTGACTCATGGCGGCCTATACAAATACCGGGTCAAGAATCAGGACAAACATGATGCAATATTAAGTTCCAAGCCTTTTGCAAGCAACAACACTTGGCACTTGGGGGCTAATGTCTACCGAAGAATTTTACTTAACGTGGTTGTTCATGACAGTAAGTCCCAAACACTTTGCAAGCAAGAGTACTTGGCACTTGAGGGCTAATGCATATTGCTGTTTAAAGGTCTCAAATGTTTTATTCAATACAACCATATGAAGGACCGGTTCAACCATACTGGTTAAGCCGCACCTTGGGGACTACGGAGTAAGCCGGATTTCTTACATATCTTGTCCATATATGTTACTAATGTCACTAAATTTGTTTCTAAAGTCTACATCGTATTCATCATAAGCAATAGACTTGGGGCTAGCATAGTTAAGATAAGTAAGTACAGAGAAAGGGTTGTACCTCAAATTTCTGGTGCATCTGCTTCACCATGTTAATTTCAATATCACGGCTGTTGTGCACTTGACTCATATAGCCAGAAAAGACCTCTTCAATACTCAAGTGAGTATAGTCAGTGACATCAAGTTTGACACGATGGTGTTCCAGAAGCTCTTCCTTGGTGGAGCACTTGGCCAGCACGGTTGGCCTTCCCGGCTCAACAAAGCCGGTTCTGGTGATCTCGACATCAGTATTTTGAGGATCATCCGTCCTGACTGGGCTAGGAGCTTCCGGGTTTTCTGAGCCATCAACGGCTCGTTCAACAGGAGGGTCAGCAACCGGAGTTGGTATATCTTGAGCTGGTTCAGGTGGCGGCTCATGAGTTGACGATTCAGGCGCGTCTATTCCAAGTACTGGCTCGGTCATGATCGTGTCTTCAGCCGGCTTGTTCTTCTTGACCCTTTTGCTGGGCTTGGCTTGTCCACTGCATAAAATCAAAAGGTTAGTGCAAATGCAATGAATTGAAATGAATACAAGATAAGCAGGTTATCATTACCCTGGTGCGGTCTTCAAAGCCGGTAGATTGGACTGCATTGATTCACCGGAGGAAGGGGAAGTTTCCTGATAATCCGAGTCAGAAGAATTGAGTGGTTGACGAGTGAGACCCGCCAAAGGATAAAAGAGATTTAAATCAGAGGTGACCTCGTTCCGGTGCTTCTTTGGGGTGTTTGGCAAGCCGGAGGAGAGCTCCACATCCTTGTTAGTCCGGGTCTGCCTCTGGCTCTCATGAATCTGTCGCTTCAAAATAAATTTAGGATCTTGATAAGCTAAGGGATGTGAAAATCTTACTTTCTGGGTTACTCTGCGAATTTTCAGTCTTGGCAAAGGCTCGGAGTCGGAGGAAATGATAGTTACCTCTTCAGCCTTGTTACAGCTAGCTCCTGTGTCCTCCTGCTGATAATCAGTGTCAATAAGATGGTTAAAAAAGGAGCCAAGAGAGTAAAGGGCTACCTCCAACTCAAAAGAATCTTCTAGCCGAAGCAAGTCAGAGGCGTGGCTTTCTTGCCCTTCTTCTTGGCAGCCTCTTTCCTGGCGGCTTTCTTCTCCTTCCTGGCTTTCTTTGCAGCCTCATGGTCATATTTGACCTTCCAGAATTTATCACCCGCCTGTGAGAGTTAGAGGAGGTATGAGTATGGGTGAAACATCGAAAAATCAAAGTAATTTGTTCATATGGGCGGCTTACCTTTGGAGCTGGGTTAGTTTCACAGAAGGGGGCTAGGCCCACCTTACCACAATCTGCTAGGCTCTCGTTCAAAAGGGACTTCGTCATGTCATTGATGACATCTTCAGGTAAGTCTTCAGGGTTGTGCCGCAGAGGGTCATCCTTTTTGCTGTGTAGGTGCACATCAAGCCAGGGCGGCGGCTCAATGGAATGACCCGCCAGGCGAGCCAAACCCGGACTAAATCGATGCCAGTTAACCCGTTCCCCAGAAGAGATTTGATCTTGGCTAAGGTGGGGGCGAGTGTTTTGCATTCGGCGGCTGTAATCTTGTCAGGAAGCTGGTGGTTGGGCCCAAGACGTAGAGCACGAAAACCGGGCAGAGGGTTCTCACCAGCCGGAGAGGTGTCTTGGTAGTAAAACCATGTCTGATTCCAGTCTTTGGGATGACTCGGCGGGTTGGCATAAGGAAAGATTACGTCCCTACGACGCTGGATCGAGACACCACCAAGTTCTAAGCTCTGGCCATTGGCGCACACATTCTGGCGGTTCAAGTAGAATAGCTCTTTGAAGAGTAAAATGTTGGGTTCTTCTCCAAGATATACTTCACTGGATACTTGGAAGTTGCAGATGTTAGACACGGAATTGGGTCCGATGTCTTGTGGGCGAAGGTCAAAGAAGTGCAACACATCTCTAAAGAATTTTGAGCCGGGTGGAGAGAAACCCCGGTTCATGTGATCCGTGAAAAAAATAACCTCTCCCATTTTGGGCTGAGGAAATTCCTCCTCCAGGTTAGGAGCACGATAGGACATGATTTCCTTCTTCAGCAGATAGCCAGTCTTCACAAAGTCGTCAAGTGTGTTGTCTGTGACAATGAATTTGACCCAGTTGCAGGAAGTGGGTGCTTTCGATGCCATTGTGATGAAAGCCTAAGACAGAGTAAAAGTATCGGTTCAAATTTAAGCCAGAGAGGAAATAACATTACGGTGCATATTCAAGATGGCGGCTTATGAAGGGGCCTAATGGTATAAGGATAATTATGTCAAGATTATTTAAGCCGCCATAGGCTCTATAAGCCGTTAGAGCTGTTAAACCGCCATGGGTGGTCAAGGTTATCAATTGAGCATTGTCTCTTTAAAGCCAGTGATAAGAGTCGCCATGGCTAGATGGATCTACCAAGTACAGTTTTTGCCTAAGTGTTGCATAAACAAGTTTCACAAACTGCAGCTATTATTTTGGATCAAATGGATGTTCAGAAAAGAAAAATTTCTAGACCTAAAAATATGGTACAGAGGAGTTCATGCGCTCTAATGAGGATTCTTTACAAACAAAGAGGATCTGCTAGTGCCTAAAATGGATGCGGAACAGCTACCGCATGAGATCTATGCTACTGTTGGATCAAAAGAAGCCACGGCAGAAGAACTACGAACTGTACAGAGGAACTCGCTAACCCTAGCATGGATCTAAGATGCAGAAAGGGGAAAACTTACAGCGGTAGATCTGTTGCAGAGGGGCGCCGTCGTTCTCTGGACGGATTTAGGTTGATGCAGCGGCCAAAGTCGACGGAGAAGAAGGTGCGCTGCGGCGGCGGTCGAGCTCGAGCGACAGTAGGGGGCGAGAGGAAGAAGACGAGGAAAGGGAAGAATGAAGAAAGACCTGGTCGGGTCTATTTATAAGGAAGGACCACTAAAAGAGCAAGAAAAACGAGGAGGCCAAAAACATAAGTTATCCAACTACAAGGACGCCTCAATTTTCAGGATGGCCATCAAGATAAAGATCCGTTGGGATACATTGAACAAAATGTGCATTTATGGCAGGTGACGTCATGGCGGGGTACCACAAATCCAGAGGATGACGTCATGGCGGGTTATGAAAATTTCATAAGTAAAGGGCAGAAGATTTTTTCTTAAGTGTTGAAGATTGACATGAACCAGTCCAAATCAATCTGGGGCCTAATGTTGGGGATATAACTATTGGTATGAGCCGCCCAGGAGGGGTCGGGTTATACCTACAAGTATTCTTGAAGCCCAAGACCAAGGTTGAAGATGGCGGTTCAGTTAAGGGCCCAAAGCCCAGAGGCGACTTAAGGCCCGTAGTGATAAACCGCCATATGTACGTGACTTGTATTGTAAGGCAAGAATAGTTAAGAGACCGAGCCGGACACTGTTTATGAGCCGATCGGGACTCTGTGAGCCGCTGGGCGTCGACCTCTATATATAAATATAAAGGGGCGATCCGGCGGTGGTTCAGGGCAAGTAACATCAGATCGAGAGCTAGGTCAAGCGATTCCTCTCCCTAGTTATCGAGTCATAAGCAATCCCACTCAAAACTGGATCATAGGCTTTTACCTTCAACGTAAGGGGCCGAACTAGTATAAACCTCGTGTCCTTTGTCCCGATTAACCCCTTTAAGCTTCTTAGTTGCGATGGCTCCACGACTAAGTCCTTTCACTATGCACTACTAGGGAAAAGGCTAGCGGCAGCGCGGGTTTTAGATGTATCAGTAGTGCGGGGATCGGCGCTACTAATAAGGCGCTACAGCTAACAGATAGCAGTATCGCATGCTTACCGGCACTACTGCTACACAAGTGTAGCAGCAGCGCTGTTAGCGGAAGCTCGCTACTGCTATTAGCTCTAGTGCGCTTTGCATTGACGCGCTACCGCTATCGCGGCGCTGCTGCTAACTTTTATACACTCGCTACTGCTAATTTAAGTAGGTTTTTTTGTTTTTTTTTGGCATATTTGTTTTGTATTTGAACAGGCTTTATAGAAGAATCTTTAGCACATAGAAATGTCATCATGATACACATACAAATGCCTGCGAGACCACAAATGTAATCATAGCATGTACATACAAATAGTCTCATCATAATCATCATCCAACACAAAGTGATATCTTGTCATCATCTCGAAAATAGCGATACATGCAAGTCTCGAATACTTGCAACTACAACAACGTCATCCATCTAAACAAAGGTATACGCAAGAAGTGATATCACTATGAGTGAGAGCGGAACTATGCAGTACATGAGGTGGCGGTTACGAGTCCTCTCTCGCGCTAGCGTGAACCTCAAGTAACTAGCTTCTCCTTCTTGTCTGCTTTTGAAGCCTTTATGGCTGGCGCCCGTGAACCCATTCACTTGCGCCTGACACTCATGCCACTCGTTGTACACCCCGGAACCTTCCCTTTGTACACGACATAGCAATTCCATCTCGCCATCAAGAAACTAGGTACCTGTTAGAGATGCATGTTCATGAAGAGGAAATACAATCATATATATGCAACAAAATATACTAGAGCAACACCGAAAAAGAAAGGGTTAGCAACTAGATGCAACATACAATACGCAAATTAATTAACTAGAGGTACGCAGGTCATCGTACGCAAACTAACAAAGTACCGTTACGCAAGTTCGACAGGGACCATGGACATCACAAAGTTTCATCGCTACAAAAAGTATACAAGTTCAACCGACACATATCATCATCATCGGCATCATAAATCACTAGAAGTTCCATCCTTCCATATCATCAAGGACGAACCCTAGCTTCTTGAACGGCGTGAGGTCTAGACGTTGCATGCCTATGCGAGTTCGGACGTCAGCTCACGATATAGGGCCGTGGTGGAACATCCCCTTCTCATCGACGACTTCTTTCATGATGATCGTCGCAATGTTGCTTTGGATGCGAAAGAAGTCATCTCTAAGTTTATAATCCGCTTCTCCATGAGATTCTAGCCACTTGTGGATACGATCATCATTTCTGCTGTTAATGCGAAGCTTTTGGTGATCCATGTTGAACTGAATCATGAGATGGACGATGTAGAATCCATCCTTCTTGCTTGGTTTTGGGACATGGATGCAGGAGAAGTTAGTTTTATGCGTGAAACCCATCTTCTTGTTCCTTTGTTTCTTGATCTGCACGTGGACACCTCTAAAGCTGAAGCCTTGGAGAGCATCATCTAGAATATTCATTATGTGGGTGTAGTCTTTTTTTCTCGTAGTCTCTGGAAGGGTCAAAATACACGGCGTGGGAGACTTGCGGGTAAAGAACGATAAGGACGGCGCGCCCATTGCTGCGGGGAAAAGACACCTCAAATTATTCCCCATATGAGAGAGAAGGAATGATTGAAATGTATGAAAGGGTTGTCCGGAACTACTTACTTTGGATGATAAGGCACGAGGACAATTTCCCGGTCCTTATTCTGTACCATGAAGTTTTGGAGGTACTCCCTAGCAGTTTCACGCTCAAAGTCGCCGAGACTCAAGAAAGACTCGTGCATGTAGTACGGATCCGCCACACAGATTTGCGAGACTTCTTCACTCTTCATGACGGAGCTCATATGTAGCGCAAAAGGCGGACGATAGTAAAATCAAGCCGCCTTGTTAGAAACATCTCAAAGATATGGTCAAACCGCAGGAAGAACACCTCCGCGGGCCGTGTGTCGACGTAGCACTTCCCCTCAGGCACACGAGCCGCGTATGTCGGATATCCTGGATCCTTTGAGGCTAGTAGGCTTTTCTCAGTCGACAGCACATGGTCGTGCAGTCTCCTGAGATCCCCTGATAGTGCCTCCAGCGGTTTCGGCGGTAGCATCTGCTCGCCCGTGAGATGGAACATGACCGCACTTTTCACGGGTACACGCTCTTCAGAATGCATCGTCTGGCTGCTATGTGCTCTGGCTTGTTTGGAGGTAGTTACCTTCACCGATCTCTTCCTCTACTTTTTCTTGGACACACCTTCCAGACCCTTCCTTAACCCATGCCCCAGTGTTCCCGGCTAAGTACTGTACGACCCTCGCGCCCGGCTAGTTGAGCCTGTGTTGAGGCGGCATCTTCAGGCGTGTCCTATGAGGATTTCATGAAGAGAGACTTTTTGCAATCCATGGTACGACCCTGCCCGGGCATATCATCCATATCCTCATTAGCAAGCTGGTAGCCCGATTCGTCGTATGGTTGACTCATCATATCTATGTCACAGTCATATGCGTATGTATTGAGGAAATCCATAGGGCCGACCTCCGTCTCATCATCCATTCTCTGTTCTATAGGAGAAATTACATCAGCCAGTACTATTGCACCCCCTTTATCATGTCGTCCGCCGCTCTCACCCGGCACTACAGGAGCTGGTAATTGCGTAGGCGGGGTGGTGGTCTTCGCACATGCTTGTTGATGTGTGGTAGTTATTGGTGTGCTCTCGGCCAGCTCCAGACGAATAAGATTCTTCGACCATAGCAGCACCTAATTCTTGCAGCTTCCAATCCGCGGCGGGGTCTCGTCGTCCGCTCCCACATGCTGTACTGGAGGAGGCAAATCCTCGTGCCCCGATTTCACACTGGTCAAGCTAACCCTGAAGTGCCCAGTGGGGATCGGCTGGTTGTGGAACGTGCGTTGAGAGGGGTCCATTATCATCCCCTTTCCCACGTCCACCTTCTGGCCTTTGATCAAGTAGAGTATGGTGCATAGGGTTTCTTTCGCCTGCAAACACATATGTCTGTGGCGTAAAACAACCGAAAGGCAACAA
>NC_041387.1:668989186-668991237 GCF_002162155.2 Triticum dicoccoides | reverse complement strand
GACGAAGGCCCACCTAGCACGCCTGAGGCTAAGGACGGGCTGCTATGAGCGGGAGCGGCTGCGAGAGGAGGCCCGGTTGCGTGAACAAGTGATGGTGCGATGGTGTTGTTGTTCATGGAGTTGCTCTCGACGAAACTGGGCATCGGGAAATCATGTACCGTCTTGTCTGGATTTTCCTTCGCCCAGTTGATGATAACTGGAACCAAGTTAGTAGCGAAATCATTTCTGCAGGCAGTTACAGCTGCATTGACTGCCTGCTGTAGCAACTCATATTTGTCCTCGGCTGCTTTTTTAGCGTCCTCAGCAGCTTTTTTCTCGAACGCAAGCTTCACCTTCGCTTCGATGTCCGCCTGACTAAACTTCTTTTTCAGCTTCTTGGCCTCCGGGCCCTCGTTGTAAAACACCTTCCACGTGGCGCCGTCTCTAGCACCGTGCACACGACCATATTGCGGCCGCTGATCCAAAGGGAGTCCCTTAAGTTCGTTCAAGGCCCAGTTGAGAGGGGTGTCCCACTTGGGCCTCATCGGAGAAGTAGGGCTTTCGGCTGCAAGCTGGTGTTGCTTCTCCAGTAGTCTAATCAATTTCCTCATGATCTTGTCCGTGTAGAAAACCTTTTTCCCCTTGTCCCACTTGTAGCGGGCCCTGATGAAGTCATGCTCCAAGGGGTTGGTGAACTTCGCGAAGGGGTCTGGGAGACCCGCAGCTTCATGTTCCGCGTCCTCCTTATCCCATATGGGCCTTTTACCGAGGTAGCTACGGCTTCTGAGGCGATGCTTCCCCGTGTTCCTTTGCTGAAGGCTCTAGAATTTCGCAGCCTTAGTCTTGGCTACCTCGGTAGCGCAAGTGTCCTTGAACTTTTCGAACTCCTTTTCCGTAAGTGTCGGATTTTCCTCCAAAATCTTGGACAGGGGTTCAACAGCCTCAATAGCTCGTTTCACCCTCCCTTTCCAGGAGGCCAAATCATTGCTGAACATGCCCATGGCATGATTGTTAATCTTTTTCATCTTCGGATCATCCCACGGTTGTTCTATGTTATCATCCCGGTCGGTGAACTTGAATCTCTTGTGCAACTTCGTTAGGAGCAACTGCGTCAAATGTTCTTTACTCCTTAAGTCATCGTCGTTGATGCTCGCGCATTCCCGTAGGATGCATCCTACTTGGTTCCCATAGCACTTGCGAGGTTCTTCCGGCTCTAACGGCTCAAACTTGCCAGGTGCCATCTTTGTGATCACAAGTCGTCCAATCCCTAGTTTGTTAGGTTTTCGTATCCTCTACTTCTTATGCTTCCTATTTTCGGTAGCGGCATCGAGGCCGGTACCTTCCCTGCCGGTACCTTCCCCACTGGTCTCGGTGCCGCCATCGGTGCCGGCGCTGTCGGTGTCGATGTCGGCGTCAATACCATCATCGAGGCCGACCTGCAAACCTTGCTTAGCAGTCAAATAGTCAAGGTACTCTTGTTCACCCTCATAATCCATCTCGTCTGCATCTTGGTCAGAAGGCCCAGTTTCTTCGTTGTTCGACATGTTTCCTATGATTAAGTGTCCTCATTTATTTCTAAAAGTATGAATAAATGAGAAATGACATAAAAAGAAATCTATGTGCCAGCACTCGATAAGCCAACTATGTAGCACAAAATCATGCCTTTATTCACGGGAAATTTCGGCATGACCTTTGCTAAAAAATGGACATATAGAGCGCCTGAAATTCATCGGAACAGAAATGAATCAACATTCCGACGTAACATAGGCCACTCGGATCATTTTCCAAACATGACATATCCAAAACATGACATATGCACATATCACATGTCCAGTTCAAATTTGCACATATCACATGTCCAGTTCAAATTTTGAAACCTAGCTAAATTCATAACTAAATAGATAACCTAATTAACATACTGCCCTAACTAAACCCTGGTAAATTAACCGAAGAACCCTAGCAGAGAGAGAGGGGGGGTTTACAGAGGGTGCAGGGGCGAGGAGGCAGGCCCAACGACGGCCGGGAGGGGAGAGGAGGGAGGCGAGGGCCGATGGGTCGGGGGCGAGCGCGCT
>NC_041387.1:668965265-668988513 GCF_002162155.2 Triticum dicoccoides | reverse complement strand
GGGTCGGGGGCGATCGCCGGGGTCGGGGTCGGGGGCGAGCGCTGGGGTCGGGGGCTAGCGCCGGCGCCGGAGTCGGGGGCGAGCGCCGGGGCCGGGTCGGGCACGGCGGTGCGATGGGGGAGAGTGGGGATTTGGGGGGGGAGGCGGGATGAAGCAGGGCTCGTGAGAATTTTGGGTTAAGTGGACGTAGCAGTAGCGCATTTGTACAAAACGCGCTGCTACTACCTTCAGTATCTGTAGCGGTTTAGGCAAAATGCGCTGCTACTACCTTCGCTACTGCCAGCTTTCCTTTTTCTTTTCCTTTATTTTATCCCACTTTTATTTCCCGAGGGCAGTGAACGAAGGGAGGGCGATATATATTGCATCATTTGACGGTTAAATATGTATGCAAAATAGGAACATATATATTACACATCATTGGACCCATGCATAATAATGGCTAAGTGTGTATACAAAATAGGAACATATATATTACATCATTTGACCGATAACATAAGTTTCCTCAGTGCTGACATTTTCGTTTTTGAGTCAGCTTCTTTCCCTTCTTGTTCGTCGAAGAATAATTGAGCCCCTCATTGTGACTTTGCCTTTTCCATGGAGTACGATTTTTCTTAGGTAATGTAGTATTGATTCTTCTTTTGACGTATACTTCATCATCGTCGTCATCTTCCCTCATTGGGTTGCCGTACTGATCATAGTCTTCCTCGTTGGCGACTCCATCCATTCCAATGATGTTCCTTTTGCCTCTCCTCACGACAACACGGCTGAGATTGCGCGGGTCAGTTATGAAGAAGCATTGTGTCACGTGCTTAGCGTGTACCCATGGCTCGTTTTTTGCGATAGCGTTCACGGTAGCGCTCTTGGCGTCGGGTATAGTCATGGTAGTGAAAATCCAGCTTTCTCTTTCGACATTCTTAGCCCATCTGACACGGAACATCGTCGTGTTGTGCAGTCCAGAGTAGTCAAGCTCCCAGATCTCCTCGACCCTTCCATAAAATCGTTCAGTTGCGCCGTTGTCACTGCCGGTCATGCATTCAATCGTCACCCCTGAGTTCTGATCATCACTGTCCATATCTTTGGCCTCCGTGTAGAACGTGTATCCGTTGATATCATATGCCTGATAGGTTACGAGGTTGGGCGAGGGGCCATGTGCTAAGGCGTATATGAGCAATCCGTCCTTAGAGCCCTCCTCCGGGGGATTAGCAATAATATGCTCTTTGAACCAATGCAGGAAAGTGGAGTTGTGCTCTCTAGTAACTTCGGCGTCCGTCCTGCATACCCCCCGGTCACGATACTTCTTTGCAATAATTTCTTTGTGCAGTGCCACGAAAGGATCTACCTCGTCTAGGTGTTGTAGCACTACCAAGTTTTCTCTGTCAAAGTCGTTGCGTCGATCTGAGTATGCCATGTGCAGTTCCCTACGACCGTTGCAGTGACCATCTCCTTCGAGCCTCCCATCGTGCTTGTTAACGGGCAAACCAACACTAACACCAGGCGGCTAGTCTGTGCCATATAGAAAATTCTCACAGAAAGAGATGCACTCTTGTGCCAAATAGCCCTGGACGATGCTTCCATCCGGACGGGACATGTTACGAACGAATCCTTTGATGATCCCATTCATCCTCTCAAACGACATCATGTTGTGCAGGAATGACGGCCCCAGGTCTATTATGTCATCCACAATATGGACACACAGATGCACCATCACGTCAAAGAACGCGGGCGGGAAGTACATCTCAAGCTCATTCAGTATCACAATGATCTCTTCCTGTAGCCTTTGGAGCTGCTTCACACTGATCGACTTTCGAGAGATGACATCGAAAAAGTTGCAGAGACCAATAAGCGTGTCACGGACATGCTTGTCCATTATCCCTCTAAGGGCAACAGGTAGTATCTGCATCAACATCACATAACAGTCATGAGACTTCATCGCTGAACCTTTTCTTGTCCGTGTCTAGATATCTGCTTATCTTGCCACAGTAACCGGAACTAACTTTGACTCCGGTAAGGCACTTAAAGAAGGCATTGATCTCAGCCTGACTTAAGATGAAGCAAGAAGGGGGGCAATAATCCTCTTTCTTTATTTTCTTGCCCTTCTTCTCCCGTGCCTCTGTCTCCATCTCTGTCTCGTCTGACATTTTACGGGGCGGCATGTGTAGATCTTCCCTGATTTTCAAATCTTGCAAGTCTTTTCTTGCCTTCGGCCCATCCTTGGTCTTATCCGGCATGTTCATCAGTGTTGCGAGCAAGCTCTCAAGGACATTCTTACAGATATGCATTTGATCAAGGCAATGAGGTGTATCGAGTTTGTGCCAGTACTCCAAGTCCCAGAACACAGACCTCGTCTTCCATACCTTCAGCAGCGGCTCCGGCGCCTTTCTCATCGTCTTTCCCGGCGCGCGGCACTCCTTCTAGTTTTTCAACAGCTCATCGATTTCGGCACCGCTCCGCTTACGTGGAGGTCCTCGATGCTCAGCGTGACCATTGAATAGATCTCCACGGTTTCTCCACGGGTCGTCTTGTTCAAGCCATCTTCGATGCCCCATGTACACGATTTTCCCAGACCCGTCATCTTTCCTTGACGTTAGCTGCTGAGACATTGTATCATACATGCATCGCGTGCATCCGCAATATCCATGGCACACCTGGCCTGCCACATATCCGTAACCGAGATAGTCCTGCACTGTCGTGATCAGCACGACTCTCATGTTGAAATACTCACCTTTGCTGGCGTCCCATGTCTTGGCCGGTGTTTTCTATAACGTGTCTAACTCCTCTTGAAGTAGCCCCAGATACAAATTAATATTATTTCCTGGTTGTTTCAGCCCTTGAATAAGCATGCTCATGTGAATGTACTTCGATTTCATGCACAACCAGGGGGGAGGTTGTACATCCATACAAACACGGTCCATGTGCTATGGTTGGTGTTCTGGTTGCCAAACGGATTCATGCCATCGGTACACGCGCCGAGCACGATGTTCCTTGCAGCACATTCAAAATACCGATAGAAGCTGTTCAACGCTCTCCACTGGCTTCCATCCTTCACGTGTCTCAGCTTCGGATCATCTCCATCGTCGGGCTTCTTCCTCTCCGCGTGCCAGCGCATTAGCTTTGCTTCCTTGGGATCTACAAAATACCTCTAGAGATGGGGAGTGATCGGTAAGTACCATACAACTTTCTGGGGACATTTCTTCCCGGACTTCTTGTATCGAGAAGCATTGCACACCGGACAGCTTTTTTTTTTCGTGTGCTCCTTCCGATAAATTATGCAATCGTTGATGCATGCATGGTATCTAACGTGTGGCAGATCAAGAGGGCACACGATCTTCTTGGCCTCATCAACACTAGTAGGACATAGATTGCCCGCGGGAAGAACATCCTTTAGGTACTTGAGATGTTCATCGAGGCTAGTGTCGGTCCATTTGTTTTTAGCCTTCGTCTTCAGGAGTTGGAGCGTGAAACTCAAGCGGGTCACCTCAGGATTGCAACCATCATACAATGGAGTGTTCGAGTCTACCACCAGTTGCTCCAGCTTAGCCTCCTCTCTAGAAGCAGCTCTCTCAGTACTCGTCTCCTTGCGAAGCAATGCTTGAACATGAGGGTCCCGCACGATTGAACTTAGTACCGACGAACTCTGCTGCGTGGAGTCCATGTCGTTCTCTCCGCCGCCATGTCCGACCCCTTCTCCTCCGCCATGTCTGGCCCCTTCTCCGCCGCCATGTCCGGCCTCTTCCCCACCGCCATTATCGATCATCTCTTCATCTTGCCCCGTGTCATCATTGCCTGCCCCGTCGGCATCCTCAACATCGTCATCCTCATCTTCAATTATCCACCGAGTATAGCCATCCATGAAACCAGTCATGAGCAGGTGCGCTTCGATACGACCATCGTCATGGGGGTCGAGCCAAACTATTCCTTTGCATTTTCGACACGGACATAAAACCTCTGTCCAGTTATTTTCTTTCATGTCCTGCACCGCCGACCGCAACCACCTGTCCACCATCGTTCCACTGACCATCGTCAACTCTGCACGGTAATAATAAACAAATTGATTCAAAAATGCATGCATGCATCAAAGTCATACAAAACTTTGGCATGACCTTCCCTAAAAATAGGACATATATGGATCTAGAGTTTGCTCGGAATTCGCCGAAACGGAAATAAATCGACATTTCGGCAAAACATAGGCAACTCAAAAGCACAATTTGGCGTGCCACACACACAATTTCCACAAACATATCACACACACATAAACATATTTTCATTTTGCAAAAGCATGAAATTTTCATCACCTCTATCTCGATCGAGATCGAGCACACGGTGGAGATGATGTTGTAGGGAGATCAAAAGTGCACAAAGCTCTTCTTGACAAAGATAGATCTAGTTAAGGGGCAAATAGGTCACTTAACTAAATCCTACATCTACCGAGCTACCTAATTTGGGAGGAGACAACTTCAACTAGTGGAGGGGAAAGGAAAAAGAGAAAGGAGATGCATTAATGAAGGTGGTGTAGTTAGGTAGGAGTAATGAAGAGAGAGAAAGGTGGATAGAAGAGAAAGAGTAATGGGGGAGAAGTATTGAGGAAGAAGAAGAGTGAGAGTGGGAGCATGTGGGGGAGGTAGGGGGAAGGGAAGAGAGGAGGGGGAGGGGAGGCACGGGTGGGGAAAAGGTGGTGGGTTTGGTGCGTGTTAGCAGTAACGCGGGAGCAGAAATGCGCTACTGATAAGGAATTAGCAGCAGCGCGCTTTGGGCCACGGCGCTACTGCTAACAGTGACAAAAAGTGTGTCAATTTGAAATTTAACAGCAGCGATCTCAGTAAAAGCGCGCTACTACTACATCCGTAGCAGTAGCGCGGTTCGGGCCACGGCGCTACTGCTAAATGGAGTTAGGTGAACACCACCGGTCGATATTTGTAGCAGCGCGGTTTACACAGAGCACGCTACTGCTAAAAACTTATCAGCAGCGAGTTTCCCGCACACGCGCTACTACTAATTAGCAGCAGCGCTCCTTTTTGAGCCGCGTTGCTGCTAAGATTATGTGTATAGGCTTTTCCCTAGTAGTGACGACATCTGACGTGACAATTCCACGACAACAACCGTGCCTCTCGCAGAAGCAAAACCGTGACTCTCGCGAAAGAAATAAAACAGATATCGCGTTTTTTTTTGTTTCCAAGAGGCACGGCCGTGACTCTCGCGAAAGCAAAACCGTGCCTCTCGCGGAAGCAAACCGTGACTTTCACGAAAGAAAAAAAAAGAAAGAGCATTTTTTGTACAATTTCGTTTTTTGAAAAAAAAATGGTCGAAAAGCTAGGGAAGATCGGTGGAAAACCAAAACGTCGAAAAAGCCCGCAAAAAAATCTGTTTAAAAAGCCGAAAACACGTGCGGAAAAATAATAAATAAATAAAATTCGGAGGGAGCGCCCAGAACGCGACAGGTGGCGAATGGCTGAGAGTGCGCCAAGTGGCGGTGATCGTTGCGTGGCTCCCGAAGAAGCGCTCGTTAATTAGTTGCTCCTAGAAATATCGGTTGGTGGTGAATCCCAAAAAATGGGCTGGCCCATAAAAGTTCCAGTTCCCCAAGGGGGTGCACGCGCGGTGGCTCTGCGGCGGGAGCTCCTATTCACCGTATAATGCGGCAAACAGACCTCCCTTCGCACATGGCGGGCCTGACTGGGCCGACCCATTTAGAATTGAACAAACCAAGCTGTCTGGCGAAAACAATCGCAAAAACAATGTGTCGCGCGAGCTCAGATTCGAACTAGAGACCTGCTACTAGCGAATGAGTCTGGCTAACCAGTCCACCTATTGAACATTATTGACGAAAATAGCAGAGTGAACTATAAAGTATTACATTTAGTGGCGTAAACGGAACATTACTTAAAACCTTGCAAACATGTTTCAAATTTAGAACACTTTAATTAAGTTAGGAATATTTTGTAACACACGTGAACGAATTTAAGATTTTTCTCATCATCTTTTGAAAGCTATGAAGAAATTTCAACTTCCTGCACATTTTTCGTAAATGTGAACATATTTGGATTTTGTAAACAAAACTCGAAAAGTGGAACTTAGTTTGAAATAATAAACAATTTATTTAAAACATGAACATTTTTAAAATTTTCAAGACATTTTTGGAAACTTGAACATTTTTCAAAATTCCAGAACATGCTTTGAAAACATGAACATTTTTGAATTGGTGAACAAAATTTGAAAACGGGGACAACATTTTAGATTCAGAACAAAATTTATAAAATGAGAACGAATGGAAAATCCTGATTTGTTTTGGAAATGAGAACAATTTGGAAAAGCTTGCACGTTTTCTGAATTTCCTGAACATTTTTTTTGAATTTATAACAAAAATAAAAAAAGTGAACATTTTTTCATATTCCGAAACAGTTTTTGAATTTACAAACAAAATTTCAAGAACATGAACACTATGAAATTTGTGAATAAATTTTCAATATAGGGACATTTTTTGAAAATCGTAAACATTTTCTTAATTTGTGAAAAAACATAACATGCAAACATTTTTACAATTTAAAATTCTATTAGTTTTAGATTCCGAAACATTTTTTGTAAAAGAAACGAACAATATTTGAACCTCCAAACACTTCTAAAAAAGAGGAACAAAATTTGGAATTTCAAACATTTTTGAAAAAGACGAACAAAAAATAGAAACCACAAAAGTATTTTGAATTTGTGAACAATTTTTTTGAAAAAGAAGAAGCATGTTTGAAATTCCGAACAAACTTTGTAAGCCCGAACATTATTTGAAACTCCCCAAACAATTTTTGAATTTGTGAACAAATGTTGAAAACAATAACATTTTTTGAATTTGTGAACAAAAATTTGAACCACAAACATTTTTTGAAACCACAAAACAGGAACATTTTCAAAATAAGGAACATTTTTAGATTTGGGAACAAAATTTGAAAACAAAAACATTTTTCAAAATTTGAACTTTTTTATAATATTGAACATTTCTGGAAAAAGAGAAAATAAAATTAAAAATAAAAAAGAAAAACCCGACCACACAAAAAAAGAAAAAAAGAAACAAAAAACCGGAGAAAATGAAAATAGACGGTTCAGGGAACCTTCCCAAAACCGAAGGGGTAGTGCCAATGTGATCTACTCAAATGGGCCGGTCCAGTAGCGTCGATAGGCCGCTTGCCTGTGCATTTCTCCGGCAACTTGCCGCAACGAGCAGCAAATAGGAAATTCCCTCTGCGGCGATCTACGCGCCGTATAGGGGCCACCTGGCTTACCATGGGAAGCGAGGTAACGCGCATCCCTGGCTCACCCCTGCGTGGGAACTCGGGCCGGCCTAGTGCGGGGCGGGCTCTCTTATTTTTTCATCTTCAAAATAGTTCGGGATTTCAAATAAGGTACTAAATTTCAAAAAATGTTCATGAATTAAAAAACAAAATTCAAAATGTTCTCAAATTCAAAAAATATTGTAAGGTTTAAAAACATTTCACAAATTCGAAAAATGTTCTTGAATTTTCAAAAAATGTCAATGAATTTCAGAAAACGGGCAACATTACTACAACAATAGTACATGGTCAAATGCAGAAATCACTACGTCGAGGGCTAGGTATGCAAAAATCACTCCTTTTTAAAAATGTGGCAAAAACATCACATCTACGATAAACTTTTTGCATAAACCACTGATCGATAGATTAGAGCGTTTTGAGTATGTTTCCGACATGTGGGTCCTGATTTTTGTCGATGTGGTGTACCGGCTCACCTAGACGGCATTGGACGGACTCGCGGAGGCGGACATTCCCATCTCGCTCGCTTTTGGTGCCTGTCATCGCGCGCCCTCTCCTCTCTCCCAGTTTTATGACCTTGATCTGTTGTTCGGGATGCCACTTTAGCGCCGTTGCCACGCTCTCCATAGCTAGTATCGCCTCTCCCAGCTTCAACCTAGCCATTAGTGGGCAGATGGGGAGGCATGTGTTCGTCGCGGGGTAAGCGCCCGCCCCGTGCAAGCCCAAATCCTTTGTCTTGTCGTCATGCACCCTCTGCTCTCCCGGTTTTACTGCCTTGCTTTGCTGCTCAAGATGGCTCCCTGCAAGTTCGCCGTGACGGCGGTACTTCCGGCACCGTTGGCTTGCTCTCGGCTCCCGAAATATAATTTTATTTGACTATTGGTCTTGGAGGAAAAAATTTCTGTAAGATCTAATGCAGAAAATAGTAACTTGCAGTGCGCACTGGATTAATTGATTAATCCAATAAAATTGTATAAAAAGATGCCAAGAGTATATAATAATGATGAAAATGCCAATATCATAGCTTAAAATAATAATTAAACATGAGAAGAACCACATGCCTAAGCCTCCCATACAAAATAACTCAAAATCCTAGCACATACACTCAGCATGCTTTTGCGGCCTTTCGTTGCCATGATTTCATCACGCGTCCGGCTCTCCCGGTGTGGCTGGAGACCGTTGCTTCCGGTACCTATCCAAAGGCCATTGTACCCACGAGTACAGGGACCCAATACAGTGCAGAAGCTTGGAAGACGTGCCATTGCAGTTTGCACCCATGGATCCAGTTGATCTGCTCCGCACCGAGCTTCGTGGACGTGACGCGTGTTGGGAGTCTTTAGATGAGAGCGGAGGCCGCTCTTGGCAAACTCTTGGTTGTGTCTGTTGTATCTCCGCTGTCTGAGCTTCGGGTTAGTTCCATGGATGAGAGTGAGACATGTCTCTATGTAGGTTTCTACCCTCGTGCTAGACCTTGCCCGCTATTGTGCCTGTTGTTTTGATTGCTTCTGGGAGTGAGATCAACATTGCGGTCATGGCTTCAATGTTGGGCTCGCTTGGGGCCTCGGCGATGGCCACAAGACCTTCACCACCAGCATTGGAGCCCAGCCAGCCACTCGCCTTCATGAAGTGTGGAGGTGTAGATGTCGTTGTCCTTCTATCACATGTGACCATCGGGCAGGTGGTGTTTGTGCGTGACGAGGTTGTAGTGCTAGGTGTAAACTCACCTGTTTTCCTGAGGCTCTCTTCGTGAATGAGCTTTTGTATCTTTCTTGCCAACTTGGAGGCTGCTAGACCTAAATCTTGGCAAGATGATTTAGGTCAACAACAATTTCCTCTAAGTGGATGCCCTAAGTTTTATCAACCCGTGAGAGGTGTAGGTTGAAAGTATTCCCTCTCAAACAACCCTGAAATCAATATATAAATAGTCTCTTGTGTCCTCAACACACCTAACCCAATTTTCAATTGCATAGGTGCACTAGTTTGACAAAGAGGACGGTAATTTGGATGATAAAAATATCATTTTATCTTCAAAATAAGTATGGACAACAAGGTAACAAATAGAAAAAGGTGAGTAAAATGACGTTTCAAGGCTTAGGGTTTATACATTCACTAGTGTCAACTCTCAACATCATTAACGTAGTTAAAGACATGATATATCATCAAGACATTTGGTAAAGAATCACATAAAAAGTTCCTCTTTATATTAGATCAAAGTGGGATGAGATCTTGTAGGTATAGTTAAGCACACCTCTAAGTTAATCTTCTAACCTTAATCCATAGGGTACGCCCAAATATCACCTAAGCCAGGCCCACAAACTATACTATACAATCACCCCATGATCTTTATCGTTCTAATCTTAATCCACAGAGAAACCACAATGCCACTACTGGTGTCTCCGAAAATTAAACTAGATATATGCATTACACAATCTCATTGATTTTCAAAACACTCAATCCAACATAAGGAAACTCGTGAAGCCAACTCCAAGAGAATTGAAGGGAATACATCACATAGCTCAAACTCCATTATCACAATCAAGATTGAAAACTTACATGATCAAGGGAGAGAGAGAGAGTGGGAGGGAGGGAGACAGAGAGAGAGCAAGAGAAAGAGAGAGATGAACACATATCTACTGCCACAAAACCCTCAGCTCCAAGAGAGGAGTATGGAGTACCCCCCCCCATCATCATATGAGCAACAAGGGATGATGGAGAGGCCGAAGAATATGAATTCCCCTCCCGCAAGGTGCCGAAAAAATGGCTAAAATGAAGATCGCCTCGAATCAGGAAGCGATAATGAAAAAATGATAAAAATATGACGACAACTTTTAGGTATATATAGAGGCAGGCATGTCGGGAGGTCCCTGGGCTCCACGCGGCACAGGTCCAGGCCGTGCGGGGGTCCTAGGGCTACCCTCTTGTGCTTCTCTGCAGTGGCGGAGCTACAACAAATAAGTTGGGCGGGCCAATTTTTTTTCTAAACCATACAGTTAAGTAGGCATGAGTTAATGAAATTTCAGGTTGCCTGTATAGGGAAACTGGTAACAGGATGATGTTGTCAAGTAAAATTTGGACAAATAAATGAAATTTCTTGTGCGCTATCTGCCTGCTGGTTCTATGGTCTTGTGCTCGTCGCCTGGTTAGTTCATTGGTGGCTAGCCGCTGGCAGCTGCCATGGCCACGCCCGTCGTGGCATGGGGATGGGTCACCGTAGGGGTTGCTACATGTGGTGGCCGACTGCCTGGCTATTGGACCTCTCCATCTGTAAGTGGCTTGCTCAGTGCTGAATCGGGCCAGAGAGCTCATAGCTGGATGCGAGGGAGACATGCTATTGGATTAAGCTGTTACATGTACAAAAGAGTATTATTTGTCTCTGGAGCTGGGCGGGCCACGGCCTTGTTTTGCCCTCACGAAGCTCCCCAGTGCTTCTGTGGTTGCTGGTGTCAGACTTCAACCTCTGCAACATATTTTTATTTGGTTCTTTCTTGTGAAAATGTTTTTTTGAAAAATCCAAAAATATGTAGAAAACAACAACTGACATTGGACATTGAATTAACATGTAAGCCCAATAAATAAAATTTTATAAAAATACACGAAAACTATATAATAATAGTATAAAAAATAACATGAACATAGCTAAAAAAAATATAATCAAACTCAAGAAGAATCACATGCTTAAACCTCCCATACAAAGAACTCAAATTCCTAGCACAAACACTTAACACGCTTCTACACACACATGTACTACAAATACTTCATTTTAATGCAAACCAACCCGTGGTTGGATGGCTAGGAGGACAGTGGTATCCCCACCCACCGGGGTTAAGTCCTGGTTCTTGCATTACTGTACTACGAGCCGCCTATGTGACTTCATCGATCTAAGAGATATGCCGGCTCCGTCCATCGAAGATGCTCATAGGGATAGAATGTGCGTGTGTTCTAAATAAAAGTATATTTCATTTTGGTATTGCAATTTTACTTGTGTGTGTATATAATTTGGAGTGGTAAGTAGGTATTTATGTTGGGTCATGGTCTTCTCCTCCGAATCTCTCTCTCTCTCTTGTGGTGTCGGCCATGCCGTCCCTCTCCCCTCCCCTATCCCCCTCCCCCTCCCTCGCCTCGGGGTCGGACCTCCTGCAGTGGGAAGCGTGAAACCCAGCTGACCCGACCTGACCCGGCCGGACTAGATCGGCCACCCGCCTCGCCGCCGGCCATGACGCGCCGCCTGCGCCGCCGCGCCGCCAGGGACGGCCCGGCGGCGCATCCGCATCCGCACCCGCACCCGCTCGACTGGACCGCGCTCCCGGACGACGCCACGCTGCACCTCTTCGCGCGCCTCGGCTACCGCGACCGCGCCGCCCTCGCCGCCACCTGCCGCGCCTGGCGGGCGCTGGCCGCCTCGCCCTGCCTCTGGGCCGCGCTCCACCTCCGCCGCCTCGACCCGGCCGCCGCGGCCACCCTCGCCCCGCGCTGCGCGCCCCACCTGCGCAGCCTCCGCCTCGCCGGCCGCGCCGCCGCCGAGGCCGCCCCCTTCCTCCGCGCCGCGGGGCTCCGCTCGCTCCGCCTCTCCGGCTGCCGCGACCTCACCGACGCCGCGCTCGCCGTCCTCGCCGCGCGCCACGGGGGCCTCGCCGAGCTCCACATCGGCCCCGACCCGCTCGACCGCATCTCCAGCGACGCCCTCCGCAGCGTCGCCCTCTGCTGCCCGCGCCTCCGCTGCCTCCGCCTCTCCGGCCTCCGCGAGGTCGCCGCCGACGCGCTCGCCGACCTCGCGCGCCACTGCCCGCTCCTCCACGATCTCGCCTTCATCGACTGCCTCGCCCTCGACGAGCCCGCCCTCGCCGGCCTCACCTCCCTCCGCTTCCTCTCCGTCGCCGGCTGCCAGAACATCAAGTGGGCCACCGCCTCCGCATCCTGGGCGCAGCTCCCCTCCCTCTCCGGCCTAGATGTATCCCGCACCGACGTCTCCCCCGGCGCCGTCTCCCGCCTCATCTCGCACTCCACCACCCTCAGGCTCATATGCGCCCTTAACTGTGCCTCCCTCGAGGAGGAAGAGGCGCACAGCCCGGCCGCCTTCGCCAACTCCAGGGGCAAGCTCGTGCTCACCATCAACCGCACAATCTCTAAATTCATCGCCGCAGACGCCGCCCCGCTGTGTCCAGACACGGCTGTCAAGGACACTGTGGTGTCCGATGAGTGTCGCTCTTCGAGTGGCAAGCGCAATGAGGTGTCTCAGCTCATTACATGGCTCGAATGGATCCTGTCGCAGTCCCTCCTGCGAATTCCAGAGAGCAACCCACATGGCATGAACCAGTTTTGGCTGGACCAGGGCGCGGCGCTGCTGCTAACCCTGCTCAAGAGCTCCCAGGACGATGTGCAGGAGCGGGCGGCCACCACGCTTGCAACATTCGCGGTTATCGATGATGAGAACACCAATGTGGACCCTGCAAGGTCTGAGGCTGTGATGCTCGAAGGGGGCATACCGATGCTGTTGGATCTCGCAAGGTGCTCCAGGGAGAGTCTGCAGTCTGAAGCTGCAAAGGTTTTTCACTCCTGCAATCATATGCAAGCTATGGTTGTATCAATATTCAAGCTATAGTAGTGACAATAGTTTCTTATGCATCTTGATGTCATTGTGTAGGCAATCGCCAACTTATCCGTGAATCCAAAGGTTGCGAAAGCAGTTGCAGATCAGGGAGGTATTGCCATACTCACTAACATGGCAAAGTCGGTAAACCGTCTGGTTGCTGAAGAGGCTGCTGGGGGGCTGTGGAATCTGTCAGTGGGAGAAGAACACAAGGTTGTGAGTGCTCGGTGCTGTTTCTAACTGCTTTACGCTCCACATTTCTTGTCCGGTATGATGATTAATTTTAATTCCTTATTATCAGGTGGCTATCGCAGCGGCTGGTGGGGTAAAAGCTTTGGTTGATCTTATATTTCGATGGCCTGCAGGAACTGGAGTGCTTGTAAGGGCTATCTTGAAAAATTTCACCTTACATGTTGTGCTGATTCAGTTTGTAATGGATGTGCTGTTTTTGTTGTTGCTGTTGTTATCAGGAACGTGCTGCTGGTGCACTTGCAAATCTTGCTGCTGATGACAAATGTAGCTTGGAGGTTGCAACGGCTGGTGGCATCCATGCCTTGGTTACGCTTGCTCGCTCCTGCAAAGTTGAAGGGGTCTTAGAGCAGGTGACACACACCTTGCTTTTAACGAATAACACATACCTTGCTTTTATTAATGCTTCTACATCTTCCATTTTTGTCAAATATGTATAGCTTAAATCTACCCTAACCCCCTTGTATTCAGCTGAATAAGCTAAACTGTGACAGAGGTGGTGCTTGGCCGGTTAGACACACTTGAATCTGCACCTTTTAAAAAAAAATTATGTCTTGTCTGCACTGTCCAGAGCTGCAAGGAATGAGTGCATGCTTGCACATTTCCTCTACAATTGGTGTTTGCAAAAATAAGGATAAAAACACATTGCAAACCTGTTTTGTCCTTCGACTAAATTTGGGCTGTGTGGATAATCATTATTGGATTTATGTTTGCTGAGTCCAGAGGAGCTGTTCCCACTGCATGTTGTGCACAGATTTCTTGTGCTGGCAGAGTTGAATCTTCTAATGAGCTCTCAAATTCCTAATGTTTTTTTTTCTTCTTCTTGTTTTAGAACTTATCGATTATCACTTAAATATGCGTTCTGATTTAGTTTGATGTTGGGTTGTCTTGTAAATAATCCAGTATCATTTTGCATGCAGGCTGCACGAGCTTTAGCTAATCTAGCTGCACATGGAGACAACAACAACAATAATGCTGCTGTTGGCCAGGAACCAGGTGCTCTTGAAGCTTTGGTGCAACTAACACATTCTCCCAGTGAAGGCGTCAGGTATAATTCTGCTTTAGTCAAGCGACATTGACCTGCCAAGCTTTTGAACTATAAGTCGATCACATATTTCTCCTTGAATCTTGTGACATATCTCAAATTACAATCGGGCTATTTTTCATGCATCAATTAGACAAGAAGCTGCTGGCGCTTTGTGGAACTTGTCATTTGATGATAGAAATCGGGAATCCATAGCTTCTGCTGGTGGTGTTCAAGCTCTGGTATGGCTTTATATTCTCTGCATCTATTGTGAGTTTGTTATTCTTTTACCTATGCATATACGTGACGCCTAACATATAGAGGGAGCTGAGTTAAAGGAAATCTAGATTTAATTTCACCTGAGCAAATTTTTGAAGAATCATGACCGTGTTTTAAGAAAAAAAAAATCATATTGCCATTTTGATTTTTTGAATTAGGAACATATTCAAGAGAAGCATGAATCACTTTTTTTTTCTTCTATCTCTCCTTGCTTTTGTACTGACAGCAAACTCACCTGGCCCATCACCTTTTATATTCTTTTTAATAGGAAACATTTCTTTCCTTAACACAAATGACTCAATTGTTTAGGTCTCACTCTGTCAAGAATGTTTAAATGCTTCGGACGGTCTTCAGGAGAGAGCTGCGGGTGCTCTCTGGGGACTATCTGTTTCAGAAGCTAACAGGTAACTGAATAACTGAATTGATGGCATTATTGTGCATTTGGATTATTATAATTTTCTTTTGTTATACTCTGTTTTGGCTTGGACCTCTCGAGTCCAAATCTTGCAATGCAATTGTATGAGGGTGATTTTTCAGGATTTAGTTCATATTTTTGGAAAGTATTTGTACAAAAAATACCATTAAGGATATCAGTATGATCTGATGGACAAATATTGGTTTTATTATGAATAACAACAAGTAGTGGGTGTAAATATATGCGCACCAATGTGTTCTTGCCATGAAATGACGCATAGCAGAGTGAAGGTAAGCATATATATATGCGCCCACTAGGATGACATAGATCATTTTGTGAAAATAAGCATTAGAACATATGCATCTGTTACACTATGTGCATATATTTTGCTATGTCTTAATTTTGGTAAATGGAGTAAGATGCTATACTATCATGGTGGGTAGAGATGACAGTCATGTAATACCTTACTGTTTCTGTTTTAAGAATAAATTTGCAGAGACTTTAGTGAATAATTGTTCTCAGCATAAGCTTCATTATTTGCTTTGAACTCTTCCATCTTTTGTTTGATGTCTTGGATTGGAAGTGCTTTACACGATACAGTTGCCGGTATTTCCTTTATCCCGCTGCTAACTTTTCTGTTGCTCTTTCAGCATTGCTATTGGAAGGGAAGGTGGTGTTCCACCTCTAATCGCGTTGGCACAGTCGGAAGTTGAAGTAAGTGCTGCTTATCTTCAATGCACCCAGTATGTTTGGTTTATAAAGAGCTAAAGACAATATAAACACTGACATGCCTTAAACAAAATCGCATGTTCTTTTATTTGCTGTTTGCGTTAATGCACCAGATGTATCATCTATCATGCACCAATGCAGTGTACTGCATGCTTAGTTTCTTCTTCTGTCAATAGGTCTATGTTGAGCTTCTGAGAGCAGTCTTATGATCTTGCACTTCATGTCTTCATCCTTGTCCAGTTATGTTTGAAGCTTGTGACCCTGTTTGATCTAATTTTCTTCATCTGAACTTTATGTAGCTGATTTCTTGATCAATATTGTAAGTAAAGTCAAGATTAAGTTCTTGCCACCATAACACTCTTTTCTTGAATCTCGATGATGCCCTTAGTTCATTGTTAAGATTGACTAATCTCTGCTGCTTATGTGATTCTAAAGGTACTTTACCATATATGATTTGCATCCTTATCTAGTACCTCCTTTCTAAGCTAAGCATGCAAACAAGAAAAGCTTCATTTCTCTCAAGGTATGTTACTTGCTATTTCTACAGGATGTTCATGAGACTGCAGCTGGTGCACTATGGAATCTTGCTTTCTATTCTTGTAATTCTCTCCGCATAGTTGAAGAAGGTGGTGTACCTGTCCTAGTGCACTTGTGCTCATCATCACACTCAAAAATGGCTCGGTTCATGGCTGCACTAACCCTTGCTTATATGTTTGATGGAAGGTACGCTGTATTTGTGTCATTGTTTCTCCCTCATGTTGCTTAAGCTGTGCAAATCATGACAAAACATACCATAATTCAGTTGTTTTCACCATATGTTAATTTACTTGTTGAAGTATATGCAAATTTTCTTCACAAAGCTTCCTTGTATTGTATGGAATGCACCGCTTGTTTAATATCTGAAAAGCAGATAACCTTAGATGCTACATGCCAGTATAAAGGTCAGTGCCATTCACAAAGATCTCTAAGTCAGAGAACACCACCCAATGTGTCATTGACATGTCACTCTTCCTCACACACTAGATGATATCTTCCAAATTATGCCTCTTTGCAGTATGGTCTCCATATCTGCTTGTAGATATTTTGCTAGAATTTCTGTAGTATGGCTGCTGAAATAGTATATTCTTTATCTCAACAAAGATTTTTGAGATATTGCAGTAAGAAGGAAAATAGACGCATGTACTTTATATATGGTGTTGTATGTGGTCTAATCTTGAATTGTTGACTGGCAGAATGGATGAGATAGCATTGGTTGGGACATCCTCACAGGGTAGTTCCAAAATTGTAAAATTTGAGGGAGCAAGAAGGTTGGCATTTAAGCATATAGAAGCCTTTGTGTTGACCTTTTCAGATCCACAAATGTTTTCTACGGCTGCTTCATCCTCAGGCGCAGCAGCCTTATCTCAGGTTGCTGACGCACTTTTTATACAAGAAGCTGGACATCTTAGATGCAGGTTTGATTTTGCATTCCATTGAATAGTATCAGCTAGCCTTTGATTTTTCAACTCAAATATTAAATGAGGGCAGTTTTGTCAAGACATCTTCCTTTGATATAAACTCTCTGATTCATTAGTTCAATCTGAGTTCTGGTTTACTATCCATGTTTAGCACTGCAAAAGGATCAGTGGGATGATTTGTTTATTTAAAGACCATGTCAAAGTTAGTTCTCACATTCTTAGAGCTCATCCATAATAGGCGGATGAATCCATTGAGATTTGTAAAGTTTGAAACAGTAACTTTAAATGTGTTTGGCTCAAAATAAGCGCATTTATTTATGTAGTTGAGGGCGAAACAAGTTTGTTACAATTTTTGTTCGGGATTCTCATTCCTCAAATATCTTCAGAAACTTGCTTGCTGCTTGTGGTTGTCGGTGATTGCAGTCAGGAGTTGAGGTCTGCTATGACCGGCAATGCTAGTATTAGGTTTTCTTACACATGGTCTGGAGAAACGAAAGCAGGAAAGAGGATGGGTACCGATGGGCTGGCTAGGTTTAGGAATGCGCCGAGTAGTGAAAGATCCTAGTTATGTTTCCGAACGCTGTGTCGGTGCAGCACATATCTGCTTAATGTGGACTATTTGTTCAAAGTGTTATCATGTGATAATGCGTTGGGCCATGCTTAATGTGGACTACTGTTGGACGAGTTATTATGTGATAATGTGTTGGGCTGTTGTGATTTCTTTATTTTCTTATCTTGCATACTATTTCTGAGCTTGTGGCATGATGTAGGTATTAATTTTGAGTAAAAAAGACAGGATACTAATTTAATTTTAACTTCCTTCAGCCGAGCTGAGATTGCTAGATTCGTTGACACGCTACGGAATCCTTCATCAGTTCTTCGTGCTTGTGCAGCTTTTGCTCTGCTTCAGGTTGGCTTCGTTTTATCCCGCTCAACTGCTGGTATGACTTGAGTCCCGTAATTGTCTTGCTGTAGTAACTGGGCTTCCTCTTGCATAAGGAGCATGCCTAACAAGTAACTACTGATTCAACGACTTTGTCAAGTTTCCAGCATTCGGTGGTTCTTATTGTAGCAATGCCCCAATCAGCATTCATCAACTAAAGCACATAATATGTACATATCATAACGTTTTCTCGTATATTTCAGATTTATGGTGGGGATGCATGCATATATGTTTAGGCATGCCTCTGTTTCTAGCTCTTGGCATAGCGCCATTGTTGTGCTCCTTGATATTTGACATGATTTGAAGCAAACGATCAATGTACCCTTTAGTTGCTTCATTTTGTGATACGCCTCTTCCGACCCTGCTGTGATACTTCCTGCATCCCCCTGGCTAACGTCTCTATCGACACGTGCAGTTCACTATGCCGGCGGGTCGACATGCTGTGCACCACGCGGCCCTGCTTCAGAAAGCCGGGGCGTCCCGGGTCTTACGGTGGGCAGCAGCCGCGGCAACAGCTCCCATCGAAGCGAAGATCTTTGCACGGATCGTCCTTCGCAACTTGGAGCTCCACCAAGCAGGGCCTTCCACATAGAAGCAAAGGATGATGAGCGAACAGCACTCCTACTTTTCACTGGTGGAGAAGAGCAGCTGACCTATTTATTCCCCCATATCCATGGCTTCGGCATGAACCAGACGACATGACGGCTATCGTCGTCGAATTTTGGCATTTCCTCCTAGAGAACTTGGTTGGCATCTTGTTGCTTCCGCTGAGTGTGCTTTGCGATTTTGTGTGTAAGAGCAAGTAAAGTAAAACTGCCTAGTGTGTAAGATAATCTTATGGATCAGTGCACTAGCTAATTTATGAGGCGTTTGCGGTATATTTGGACTTCAGCTGCAGCCAACTCTAAATTATTTCAAGGTTTAGCTCTGTCCTAAGTCAAACTAATCTACATTTTACCAAGTCTACAGAGAAAAACATGCTAATATCAACACCAGACATATATATATATATATATATATTTTATGATTAATTGAATGAAACACATTTGTTGGTGTAGATTTGATATATTTTTCTATTGACTTGGCCAGACCTAATGTTGATATATTTTTCTATTGACTCGGTCAGGCTAAGAAAATAATTTTTTAGAATAAAGCTATCAACAGGAGTTTTGGAGGCCTAGCGTCACGGAGGATGAAAAATTTGAAAAATAAAAAAAAATTCAAACTTTTCTACATGTATATAAGGTTGTAATGTGTCTCTAGGTATAGGTGTTTTTTTTGTTAGAAAGTAAAAATATGAATTTGAATTTTTGAAATTCGGCCTCCATCTATCATTTTTCTATAAAGAGAAGCATGCCGCATTTTGCAAATCATAAAACCACCGCGCTGTCGAATACTAGGCATGTACGTAGAAGATTGCAAATCATGAGCTCCAAAATACAAGCAACAAAGTGTTGCATATAAAACCAACATGAGCAAACCATGTGAATGAAGCTAATTAAGGACCTGACATGGAACCTGTGGTTCTTGTTTTTACAGCTGCTGCAGTCTTCTACAAAGCGGCGCTTCAAGCAAAAAAGCTTGAACAAAGAATGACATGTACACCACTGACCACTCCAACATTATATATACCCCTGACAACAAGATGGTGGATCATCATCATCATGTCGAGGACTGAAGGAGGACGCCGACATCGTCCCCCATCAGCCCGAGCGCTTCCCCGACGGCGTGCCAGGTGGCGGCGAGTGAAGCAGAAACAGATGGTTTGTCCTTCAAGTAAGGCACAATGTGTTTCCTCATGTCACTGTTGGAGATGCCCAGGTGACCTCCTGGCACGGAGACGAACTTGACTCGCCCGGCCTTGTCCAGGGCCTTCAGACCAATCCAGTCTTCCTGATACAGCTTTGTCTGCAGATCAAATCTTGCCAGGGTCAGCGAGCAGAAATGGCCTCGAAACTTTGTCGACTAGTTGAACATGAAGAACAAAAGTTCTATTATACCTGCTGAGGAGGTAGGACTGGCTCAAAGGCTCCATCAGGATAATACCCAAACCACGAAGTTTCCCGGGGTATGACGACGACATCATTCTCAAACTGCACATCATATTAGGGGAAAATAAGTAGTTAAGGGCATCATAGGCGAAGTACATTTTGATATTTCTTTCCAACTTATACAGTGCACCATATATGCTACCATGTAATCTTCAAACGTGGATCAAAATGCGATTTTAGGCTTTTGTCAACCTTCTTACCATGATCAATACTAAATTCTCTAAGCTGCTGAACCGTTCCTTGTAGGTAGCATTTCTTTCACCGGGTATCTCATTGTTAAGTTTGGGAAGAAACCTGCATCCCTTCAGATAATCATCCATATCCTGAAAAGACGGTTCACATTTTCAGTGGCTAAGAATATACTATTGAATACTGCTCTGGTTTAGTTCCATAACCTATGGTTAAAGGCCAATGAATGGTTTCTACGATATTGCATTCTGTGGAGAAGTAAAAGTAAAAGTTGAAAGCTACACACACATTACGATTACCTACTTAAAATTCTTCAGATTGCAAGTTAGCAACACACACAATAGAACATGAAACTAATATGTTTATAACATGGTTACCAAACCTCTTGTTAATAACTTCTGAAGGAAAAATATAAAATTAATTATTACTCAGATATACATGAGCCTCATCAATGCTCAATAGCAGTTAACTAATCAGCACAGCAAGCAATTTGAAAGTTCAAAAAAGTGCAGGTTCGGTTATCAAATGGTACTGACTACAATAACATAAAGGTGAATTTCTGTTTATCGGGACAATGACCTCACGAAGTGCAATATAATACTCACCGTTGGGATTTTGATGTAGCCACTTGGTGCAAGATGTGCCTGTAATTCACCACGGGTCAAGTTATTCCATTGAAAATCTCTAGTTTATTAATACTGCAGACTAGAGTTTGGGACATGACTAAGCGTAGACACTAATACCTGTACGTAGTCCGAGTAGATCTCCAATTTAATCAGGGCATCAGCAATAACACAGAAAATACCAGACTGCAGAAAACAGAGATACAATGTTAGGAGGTAGCTACAGTTATCAGACTGTAGAAGGGGGATACGGGAAATTAAACATCAGGGCTTCATTAACACATTTTAATACATTAAATAACTACAACACTGATAGTTGCATTCAGGGATTTCTCCAAACATCTTGCAAGTGCTCAGGGCTCAGGCTAGCACGAGCTGATATAGGATGTTTAAACATTGAATGGCATTAGCATATACCTCTACAATATATTTCTTTAATATATAATTGTCATCAGAAATCCATGAAAGAGCAGAAAGCTATTTATTCTTAGATAATTTGCCAGTCTGTTGTTGAGTTGTCGGTTGAAAACTTGGCATAACAAACTGGATATTAGTTGGAGATAGTTAGATAAACTTACACCACAAAGCGGCACGGAAGCGGTGCCAGCATGAGGCCCCGCGAGTGAGATGAAATTCTTGACCTGTTAGAAGAAGTATCAGAGTACATAACTTACTGCACAAAAACTGAATAGCAATATATCTCTGCGAAGTGTAAGGCCTACTCATCATTGAAAGTTTCAAAAGTATGACCTTGTATGAACATTTTTGGGGAAAAAACCCGGCACTAGTTGGCATGCCTAGACATGAGGAGAGAGGCCCAACACATTCACAATAATTCAGATTTCTCATTCAGTTGCATACAATAGGTGGTGGGACTGGGAGGTGAAACGAATAAGTCTGAAAGCCGTTTATTGTATCACTTGTAGAACAATTTTAACAGCAACTCACCGGTGGTCCATCATCACAATACTGGAGCACTGCACGGCCAATCAAGTTCCCCTGTGCAAGGACATAACGAGGAGGCAAGATTTTAGTAGAAGAGTGACACAAGCTAGAGCAGAATCAGCACAATAATCATCATTTAGCTGAAAAACTACTGATTCTTGAACAAAATGACAGAAGGGTATGATATACCTGAGACAGGCCAACGATGTTATAGCCGCCGCTCAGCTCTTTCATCTCCTTCACCTGCAAAAACAAATTACCAGGCAGGCAGGCAGGCAGGGATGATGAATATCTCTATCTACCCAGCATGCAGCAGAGGAAAGAACATCATCAGGGCCCGAAGCGCCGAATCGATCACCTGACCTTGTTGCAAATGGCATCAGCCTGTTGAAAAAATGACATGTATAGGGAAAACAGTATGGTTAGTGGATTTTACAACAGTTAGAGCAAACAAAGATTCTGATTATTTTTGTACAGATGGACAAATATGACAAAAAAACTGTGCTGGTTGAAGTGGAAGCAGACCTGTTGGTGGAGAGGCATGAGCCAGGAGTCCCATGTCCCGCTTCCGATTTCTCTGAACACAAATGAGCACGAACTAGAGAGTCAAGCTGCAGCTATGGAGACGAGGATGAGAGGAGGGGGGGAGAAGATGGGGTCGGTCGTACAGGCAGTGGCCGTCGGCGGCGGACCAGTCGGCGAGGAGGCGGGTGAACTCGGCGACGCCGCGGTTGGCGCACTGGTCCCCAATCCCTGCAGCTCGAATCAACCGACCCAAACCTGTCAGTCAACCAATCAATCGAGACATGGATGGGAGGAGAGTGGGTGAGGGTGGACCGACCGTGCAGGACGACGAAGGGCACCGCCTCCGCCGTGAGGAGGAGGACGGAGAGTACGGCGACGGCGGCGCCGGCGGCGGAGAGGGGAAGCGGAGGTCTCGGCGGCATGGGCACCGACGGTGGCTTGGCGTCGGAGGGACCCAGACGGGACGAGACAACGTCGCTCACTGCTGAGATTGGCCGTGCGTGTCGACGCGACGGTGTTCCAAACGAAGAAGTTTGCTAGTACTATGAAATTTTATTTTATTTTATAATCATCACAAGGTAGCATCGTACACGCGTCTAATTCTTAGTTTTTCTTTTCTTTCTGAAACACTTTTTTAACTACCGCTCGTGCACAAAACGTCTGCCATAGACCTGATCAACATGTGGTTGGATGATTAGGGGGACAATGATATCCCCATCCCACCAGGGTGGTGCTCGCATTTATTTATGGCGAGCACGGGCCCAAATTTGGGCCGGTCGCCTACCCAGCGTCTGATAGAGATGCACAGAACCGTTTGATCCACAACCCCCTTCGTCCCCAACCTCTCTCCCAGTGAAAAAAGCTGCGCCCTGTGCCCGAGCTCCGTATGGTGAGCTCGCGCATCTCCATCCCCCGTCTAGATTGTGTCGTCCCTCCAGCCGTGCCCGAGGTCGCCGTCGCC